>NC_064874.1:43464402-43471902 GCF_943734745.1 Anopheles darlingi
ATAAATGCATCAGCTCGCCAAAAATTGACAGCTCATTTAGCTGCACGCGGATCGATCCCGTGGATCCATATTGCGCTTTATGAGTGTAAATCAACGATTGCAATCAATCGTGTGTGTGTGTGTGTGTTGACGAATGAATTTCCAATTTATTTGGCACATTTTTTACTTCTTCTGCTGGCTCACGGCGACAAGAACGACAACTACTCTCTCTCTCTTTTTCCGAAAACCCAATTAAACATATATATATTTTACATTTACACATTTGGCACGTCTTTTTCGTCTTTCGTCGTCCGTTTCAGTACCACGCATGCACCACCACCTCGTGACCTCTCGCACGACGCGACGGCCATGCCAGAATACACGAAATGGCTTTTTACACTTTACAGCTGTCCGTTTGTCGTCGCCATTGCCGTCGCCATCACGCCGTTTCGACGTCGTCGTCGTCGTCGTCCACTCCTCGTGGCTCGTGGGCTCAATAAATCGGTCAGCAACTAATTAATCTCGAATTTTATTGCTCTTCGCGCCATTACCGGCCGCGAGCACACAATCGTGACGAAGCATCGCGCGAATGTTCTTATAATTATAAGACCAAACCGAGGGGAGGGAGGGAGGGAGAGAGAGAAGGGAAGCACACAACATCCTGCAGCGGATCGTGACACGCCAGTCGCCAGTCCGCCAGCCAGCCAGCCAGCTAGCCAGCAACCAGGTTTGGTCGCTTAATGTGCTTCATCACTTAATTCCATTTTTCGACAAACGCCAATTGACTCTCGTGGCACTCGGTTGTGTTCAGAGCAGGGTTTGGGATTTCCCATGAAAATCCATCCTTCCCCGTCTGGAAAAAACTCCGTTCTTATTGGTTTGCACCGGAACAGTTGGCAGCGGATACCGGAAGCGAAAACGCTGCCGCTACTGTTTTCGGTGACGCAAATTGTACGAGAGTGACACACGTGCCGGGCCTGGGAAGTTGGCACTGGCTCAGTGTCCCCACTCTCTGGAAGCCAAGCATCGAAGCATCGAAACGTCGCATCCAGGCGACGACGACGTGATGTTTGTCAACTCATCAGACTTTCCGATGGCGCATTTCATCAACCGCGTTGGCAACCACATAGATGAACGACTAACGATGACGTCTATATTCAGTGTGTGTGTGCGTCAGGACGTACCCGTGGATGACCTTCCGGATTTCTGATGCTCAGCCAGATCCAGGGTTTCGATTCGTTTTCCCCATTTACGTTCTCTTCAACACAACGTGCCTGGCCAGTCACGTGGCCAATTCTACTAGAAACCACGGTGGCGATTCCGTTTCTTGATTTCCAATGGATCGACCACAACTCAATCGACATCGCCAAAAGTCATCGAAAGGAACGTTTTCCAATGGGGATGGGATTAAGACCACACAAAAGTTCTCCAATTAACCGTCAGGCCTTTCGCCGGGAGTTTCAACCTTCGGATCAGTCGCCAGTCGCCGATTACATTGTCGTAACGGAAACGAAGAAACCCTCCAAAAAGGCCACTCCAGGGCACACTGATGCTGGCTTGGTTGCTGTAAAGCATAAAAAGTTGCAGAACCGCATCGTCAGTCGGCATCCCGTCGTCGGTTTCTTCCATATGGCCGGCCATGTGGTCGATCGCGATCGCGTCGGATGTCGTCAGCATCAGCACGAGAAAGTGTGGTTCCCAGACCCGCGTGGTGGCCACAATCGCTGACGCAGTGAACGCAGTTGTTTATGAAATAAATATTAATTCGATCCCGACCGAAGAAGGGACCGGTTTCGGTCGTATAAAGGTAAACTTATCCCTGAGGGCGCCATTTTTGAAATGCAACAAACAAGACAAGACGAGACGAGACGAGAGAGAGGGAAGCCGTAACTTTGGGTTTTGGACGTCGTGTAGCGGCCACCGAGCCGCGTTTGATTAATCAAAAAACCACAACCGCCCGTTTTTTTCCTTTTGCTTCTCGTGGTTCTTGGTTGGACCAGGACAACTGGCCAACGGATTGCAACCCGTACGTACTACTAGGGGTTACGTTGCAACTCTCGGTTGTGGTTTTAGGTTCCCCCTCGCACCGGAGGTTTCACTCCATCAACATCATTCTGCATCAAAAGCCCCCGGGGAAAGAAGCCGAAAGCAAAACCTCCGTCGATTCGCGATGAATGGCCCGTCGTCCTCCTTCTTTTTTATGCTGGCGATGGCGGCCGATGAATTGAATTTGCAAGCGAGAAAGAACACGGATCCCTCACACACGTGCAATCTCACATCCGGCCACGATGAGTGAAGCATCTTTGGTCGTCGCTTCGGCCCCGGGGGCCACTCTGCAACTCGAGCGCAACCCTTGGGCAAATAGACACGATAATTAATTCGAAATTGTTCGGATCGCACCACCACCACCACCACCGCTACTGCCACCATCTGCCATGCAGTTGGCAGTTCAAAAGCTTTTCATTTCCTGCACCACACCGTTGATCTCTGAGCCGAGTGTTTCGTGCTGCGAGAAGATGACGGCATCATCATCGCCAACTTTGCGAATCATCAAAGAGTCGCTATTTATGCTGGCCGGCGTCGTCGTCGCCGTCGTGTACACAGCACAGCGACCAGAGACGAAGTTGGCGACGATGGTGACTACGACGACGAAGATGGTCGTCAAGATTGAAGCGGCAAGATTAGGGCCGCGTTTTGCGCGTTTGAAGTAGGACGCGTGAGAGTTGCCTTGGAGTTGTTTGGTAATGGTTCGGTTCGGTTGGCTGGTTGGTTGGTTTAGCTGGGAATGTTAAATAAGTTTAGCAAACTTCCGTTTTTCTTTTCACAATTCCCGCTTCCCACTCCAGACGACGAGGTGCTTGCTTGCTTGCGAGGTACTTCAGTAAAGAACTGCGGAACCGTAAGGATAGGATCGGATAGGATAGGATGGTTTTGTGGTGCGCAGGTACACGTGCGAGGACAGATCTCGGCTCCGAGTTCCCGGAAGAAACAACTTCTTTTTTTTTGGGGACCACATTCGACGAGCAATTCGCAAATTGCTGGAATTTATGGAATGCTCTGCAGTCAGGTCCACCGGAGCCAGACCGGAGGCTGCAGAAGTGGTCTTTTGGTCTCCCATTTTGGATGCTGCTGCTGCTGCTGCTGGTCTGCTGCTTGATAAATGGTTTCCCTTCTCCCCGTCTCACTCTCACACACTCTCTGTTTGGTGTTTGTCTCCTGATGACCGGCGTTCGGAGCACTCTTCGAGGAATCGCCATCGTCACCGACCATCATCAGCATCATCATCATCAGCCAGGATGTGACCAGCATTCCGAATGAGGTTAGCCCGCTTTCCACCACACACACACATACACATGCATTCACACGATTAATGATGATGGTTTTTGGTGCTACGAAAAACGTGTATATGTGACAAATCAAGAACCAGAAACCACAGGGGATGTGATGTTCCTTGTCCTTGTCCTTTCACTGCCTACTCTAGACCATCCATTTGGAAGACCTTTTTGAAACTTGGACCCCGAAATATCGGTCTAGGGAGCGACGAAGGTCCCATAGTATCCTTCTCGCTTATCAACGAAATGTGGTCATGATGCACGTGATGATCGCATATAATGACGTGTATGTCGCACCCCCGAGGGGGCAGCATCGGGATATAGGAATTTCATTCTCGAAAAGCCATCATTCACTTCGCCACTCGCTGCAGCGATTGCAGCATCAGCAGCAGCAGCACCTCGTGCTGCGGAGTGTTTAAAAACGGAACATAATTTATGGACAAAAGCACACACACACACGCACACGAATTGGCTGCCAAACAAAGTGTGTATGTGTGTGCGTGTGTGCGTCACCATCACGCATCAGTTGGTCACTTTTGCGTCGCATCCGAAACTCTCGCGGGGATACACACCCCCAGGGGAGGGGGTAAATGTTTATGCAAATAAGGCCCCGCACGAATGCTCCGATATGGGAACTCCAGGCAGTCCAGTGCCAGTCCCAGTGCCAGTGCCAGGCACCATAAACGTACCACTCGCGGTTCGGAGATGCAGCTGTCCGCATTGCCGCATTCGAAGAGCAGCAGCAGCAGCAACAACAAAAAAACGCACAAACAACGAGGAAGGGAGGAACAGCAAATCAAGCAGTCAGATCGGTGGAACTCGACCCCCCCTTCCGGCGTCACCTCACTCCCCTTCGGACATACTCACGCGCCATAAGTGGCGATTGCGGACCGCGGATCGTATCACTTATGCCCTTATCTTTATCATTTTATTGCATAAAACATTATCACCCGGTCGCTGCGCTGCTGCTGCTGCAGTCATGCTGCGATGACACACACCATCCGGGGTCCGATGGTGCCCGGGGCCCGGGAAAGTGCTGCATTCGGTCGCACCGGACACCGCGAACCCCGGGACCGCGTTGATGGCCATAATAATAATCAGCAAACCTACTCATGCGGCAATTAGCCCTCGCTCGCGGCTTCTCCTTCTGCTGCAAGCGGGAAGGCTTCGGCCCGTGGACCTCGGTGTGTCATCAACCGGACACTGCTCCTTCTCCTCCTTCTCCTTCTCCTGCGGTCCCCGACCACCGGCCTTGGACTAATGCTCATCGTGATCGCGCACAATCCGCACAATCAACGTTTCAACAACGTACCCCGGACCGGTACAGCGTTGGTGACCTTCTCCCAGAGCGCACCTCTCGCGTGGACAGACGCTTCCGAAATTGACGTTCGATCGTCATTCGGTCGCTCCGGGGTTTGGTTGCACCGCGAGAATTCTCAATTCCCCCGATGTCCGCGTAACTGCGGCGACAAACCAAGAAATGCGACAATCGATTGGCGCACCTGCACGCCCGTGTGTGTGTGTGTGCACTTACCCTTTTTACAGTTATTTATGGAAGCTAATTGCTGACCACCGAGAGACTGAGATCCAGATGGCCAGGTGGCCGTCCGGTTCAGTCCTTTTTCGATCGCGATACGCCGATACCGGGATCTCTCTCTTTGCCGCCGCCAATCATGATAATATCACAGATTTCGCATTTATTCACGCGCCTCTCACTGCCTTGTGGTGATCAATTTGGGTGTTGCTTTTCCTGTCGACTGAACCGAATGCCGCCACAAAGGGGGCAAGGTGTCCGCAGTGTTTTTCTCGCGCGCTTCATCGCTCACGGGATAATAATGTTTTCGCTTTCGCGCACTGCGATGCAAAAAGTGCGATTTCATTGGAGTAAAAACAAAGCAACCGACAAAAAAACCAAAAACCGGGCGGCAATAAGGGGCTTTTTGATCCGCGCGCTACAAACACAGCAAGCGCCAATTGACGCTGTTCGATTCGCTGGACGGCACTGGTCCGGGTTTTTAATTGAGGCGAAATGGTAATTCAACCACGGCATCGTGACTACCGTGAACCATCTGCAAGCACTAGGGAGAGAGGCCGGAGCAGATCTGCATATGCAGACCGGTTGCTGACATGGCAATTGCTCAAGGCCGTCGTGTAGCACGCTGGTTGGCGGAACGTCATGGAAGGTTATTAATGTTTATCTCTTTTCTTTCTCTTTAACTACTTCATTAGATCATTGGTATTATGTTTCAGATGATTGCTGTCGGTCTAACGAGGTTTGCATTTTAAAACCTCAACGTAACGATGCTGCCAAATGATTCAGGGAGCATATTGCTATTAATTACTACGTTTATATCTGGAAGTTATACCGAGGTTTTACTGATATTAACTAATGTACATTAACCTACATTCGTAGGGCCATACTACGCCATCCATAAAATAAAACTAATGCTCATTAGTTCGCTTTCTGATGGACATTATGCATTTACAGCTATTGTTTCTAGTAGACCAATTGTAACTTAATACGTTATACAAGTTGATAAGTGTATGCTCAACGAGAATTTTGAAGGAGAGAAAGTCTTTCTACATCAATATACACCGATCAAAACCGGAATTCGTATTTTTCTGAATAAAAAAAAAAATTGATTGTACTATTAATTACGTATAAAATCAATTTCTAAAGATAATTGTTAAAAGCTAAAACCGAAAATCTGTAGCTTTCGGTTTTGTGCCAGTATTGCATCGAATTTTTAAAAACATCTGAAAAGACCTTTCAGAGATAATAAACTCTTTGTTATGCATAAATTTATGAACTTTTTCCAACAAAAAGAAATCAGCCATAACAAGTGATGTTTGCGGTACAAGAATGAATTTTGTAATTGCATATAATTCACATGAAAGTACTGTACGAGCAATAGTTTGCATCTTATACAGGACCAATATGTATTTTGTGTTACTGTACTTCCTTTTTACATACTAGTTTCTGCACAGAGTCCATTTGATCTGTGTGTACCTTCCCACAATCCGTTTGCTAATATTAGATTCTATTTCGTTTACACGTTTACGTTTACGAGAAACATTAGGGTTTAAAGATTGACAACTTTCAACTTTAACATAACAGATAACAGATAACGTTAAACCATAAATGGTGATACTCTATTTAGACAAGCTCTGGAAAACACGGTGAATCCGAAGGAGGAGACCTACAAGACTGCACCAGGTTGTCACATTATTAAATATCTCTCTGCCGTGGGCTGCTGCATTCCTGCAAGGTAACGCATTCTTTAAATTACTCTTTTCTTGTCGGCCGGTTAACGATACACATTAACAGTAATTCCAGGTATTAACCGATCGTGATTCACCACCCAGCCCCGCTTTGCGCCAGACAAGTTTTGCGGCAGAAGCGATTTTTACACCGGTGTGGAATTACCCGGCTGTACCAGGTAACGGCCGTAATTGGCTTCGTCTTAAGATCTTAAAAGAAAAGCGAACCATTTTTGGCAACTTGTGGCACAGAATCTAAAGTAAATAGAGAGATGCATTTTCCGTTTCGGTAACCATTAAAGAGCAACAGAGTTTTACGAAAAAGGGTCTTCGAGAACGCTTTTATTTGTCGAGAAGGTTGTGTCGAAGCCATTTTCTATTTTTCAAGGTTCTTCGGCGGGGCCTTTAACAATTGTCATTTATTTATTGTGGTCGCTTACAAATTCTGTTCTTTTTGTACTCTGAAACCTAGCAGGAGATGCAATCCAAAACAACGACTGCAAGTCTTTCACATTACTTTTAAGAACATTTGTGTTCGATCGGCAAGAGATATGCTCGTAATGCTTTCTACTAATACTGGAATGTCATAAGAAACTCACTGGACATCTCTAAACCCTTGATAAACAATTGTAATGAACGTATTTCACCTGATTTACCATAACATTCAAATACGATATACAAAGCCACAAAATGAAATCTGCACAACATCAAACCACACCAACTCAACTTGAGCATTTCCAGTTGATGGAAAATCGCACCATTTGATGGATTGAGTATGCAGTGAGTGTCTCTATGGTCTGGGTTCACATTTATGGCGAAACTTCTTTCCCCACTCTGAACAATTTGTCGTCGTCATCGAGCAAAGCATCAGAGCCCCGGCCATGATGATGATGATGCCTCTAATTGGAGTTCACCATACGAGAGGGGG
>NC_064874.1:43476902-43481902 GCF_943734745.1 Anopheles darlingi
CTCGTTTATGCCTCTGTCTGTTATTCAAATATAAGCTGCTAGCAGCATAGCCAAAAAGACAAATACTAATTATTCCTGTGTAATAACTTCTAATAAACATGACTTTAACTCAGAAACAATCCTTCATTATCTTTAGAAAATAGTCAAAGTTAATCTAAAATCATTACAAATTAATACGTACGTTAGTGCATAATAATAGCTTTAAAGCGCATTTGCTTTGACCTTATCTCAATAGAAAACAGTCAATATCGGTGTGATAAGAGACACAAGAATCTAATCTCTAAAAGCCATGTGTTTATGTTCATGGCCCAGAACCTAATCCTTTAGTTCTATATGCAACATAACCGATGCATTGCATTAACACTGAAGGCAACACGTAATCTAAACAAGGCATCTCTAGCCAGCAGGCAACGTTCGTGGTTTTCGTAATAAATATTTCTCCACTGCCGCTAGTGCCTCTGGTGCTGTTCCTATCTTGCAAACTGTCTGCTGGTTTGCTCTTAAAAGGATCTATTGATCTGCGTGGTGCTCGAAAGGGGTCTTTTTTTTTGTCGCTTAGTTTTTGTCTGTGTATTTTCCCCAACTCCATGCAAATATCGCATGTTACGCGTCGAGGGAATGGATCGATCTACACTCCTCCACCTACCCTTTGCATACTGTTCTCGATGCTCTCTCGCTCTCCGGCTCATCGAATCAATTTCTGCAATCAGAAAACGGCATCAGGAACATATCTGCCCTTGACGTGTGTGTGTTGGCGTACGACGACGGCCCTCTGGCATGCTGGTGGGACCGGTGCACGTACCACCAGAGATAGATAGCTATCGCGCCCGATCGGTGCTGCGTCGGATGATGGGCTCAAATTACCCGCACCAACATGGTCCGCTCGTCTGCTCGCCATTCGCCGTCTGTAACCTTTTACGGTCGCACCAGTCCACTGTCTTGGTCACCTCACCCTCACTCTCTCCATGCTCTCTTCCTGAGGCTGATGAGGTGAGGTACACAGTAAGAGCAGCAGCATGGTGACCGGACTAGCCTGTTTTGGGAGAACTGGCTGGTTGATGTACGCTATAGCGAGCAGCTAGCGAGCGACGAGCCAATTTCAAACACAGCAACCGCAGCATAACAACAAAAACGCATACAAAACCCCCCGTACGTACGGTGTATGCGATGAGATGGCGCGATAATAATAACAACAACAAAAAAAAA
The DNA here is from genome assembly GCF_943734745.1 of Anopheles darlingi. NCBI lineage: Eukaryota > Metazoa > Arthropoda > Insecta > Diptera > Culicidae > Anopheles > Anopheles darlingi. The sequence continues at coordinate 43,478,109 of NC_064874.1, forward strand.
CACGAAAGAAGAAACAAGATGGCCAGAAAATCCTCTTTCCCCCGTGTTTGGTCGGTGCAAGTTATGTGTTATGTTGTATCCTTAACCGGAGCACCACCACCACTCGCAAGGGATCGCATCCATGAGTGCTACAAATGGGCCCCGGGGCGGCGGGGCTGATGGGTAGTGTATGCTTTTCCGTCCACGGGCCACGGAGCGGTTTCATTGTTCCGAGCAAATATTAAATTTGGAGTCTTTCAATAATATCGAAACGAGGGCATCTGCGCCGCTATAGGTCGAGCAGTCTGAAGGGGCCCAGACTCAAGAGGATGAAACACTCAATCCGTGTGTGTGTGTCTGGGGCAGCCAAACCGATCGAGACACAAATGGTTTTCGCCACTATTGTTTGTCTTGCGTTTCGGGTTTCATATTCCGCCCGAACTCCAGCCTCTCGGCCATCGACGCCGCCCGGCCAGGAAAGTGTATCGTAGCGTTACTTTTTATGATTTCTCTAACTGCCATAAAATGAGATTACTCGCCAAATGACTCGCTGCTATCCGTCCCACTTCACTTTGCCACTCTCGCCCCTCGATGAGGAATCCTTTTCCCCCGTCGAAATGGATTGCATTGCTCGTGGAAAAGCTCTCTCTCTGTCGTCTCGGACTCGAAAGAAGCCGAGCCGAGGCGAGGTCTGACGGTACGCTTGCTTGCATGATTGCAACATTTTCCGGAGATTTCCGGATAGGAGATTTAACGATCCATTTCATTTCCAACCGCGTTCACATTTCCGTAGAATCATAGCAGGCATTACTCAAAAGATTATCAACTGTTGTATTCCGTTCTGTTCGGACCGCGCTTCGCATTTGGCAACTGTCCGCCTTTTTGGCCGACCGCTAGACGCTCCTGAGGATGGCCTTTCTCTAGCCATTCCAGCACACACAGGCACTCTAAATCGATTAGCCGCCATTTATTAGTTTTTGGTCGGGAAATGTTCGCGTCAAACAACTGCTCTAATCGAAACCAGACCCTCCACCTCCTCTGCTCAGCTCAGCTCAGCTCAGCTCATCCGGATGGTATTTGCATCTGCTTATGAAATGCCATAAAACCGGGCGTGCTGGTTCGAAGCTAGATTAGATAAGCGATCCCGAAGCGAACGGATGGGCCACCAAAATCGTAAACATGTCAAAAACGATAGGGCAACTCATACGGGATGGCGTCATGCTGGGTGGGAGGAAGAGGGTGGCTGGCTGGCTGGCTGGCTGGTAGGTTTGCATTTTTGATGCGAAAAATGCGGTCGCGACATCATCCGCCGCCCCTGCCCATGCTGTTGTCTGACGCTCATGGGGATTTTTTTTTATTTGAATGGGGCGTGGGAATACAACACGAGATTAAAATGTAATAAATTGTGTGTCTGTTGTGTTGTGTAGCCCATTTTCGATTTAACAACCAGTCCCAGACCGACAACCGATGGAAAACAATAGATTGGTTCGACGTATGAGATTGTAACAAAGTAAGTAAGGTTGTACGAGCATAGATTCCACTCTCGGTACAAGCATTTCCGTCCATTTAAAACATTATTTTTAATAATTCATCGTGATGTACCTACCCGTTCCGGTACCGTTCGCTAATTAGTATGAAGCAAATAGCTCGAAGAAGGCGATTAAGATGCTCGTTGCACCTCGTCGTGGTACAAACCCCAAACGCCATAAGCATGGCATGCAAGTTAAGTCATTAATTTATACTAAACTCCAGCAAACGCCTGACCTGCATCAGTGGCTGTTGTGGCTGTTGTGTGCCGCTTCTTCCTACCGCGGAACACCAACCATCACCATTGTAAAAAATCATAAATGATGTCATGTCCAACCGCGTACCAACCTTCATCTCGATCGAAACGAATCGAAAGACGAGATGTTGCAAACACGGTGAGGATGCAAAAGAGAGGGGGTCCGGAAGCACCACTACTAGCACCGGGAGCAGCAGCAGCAGCACGTGTGTTACAACTTCCCTTGCGCTCCGTAGTGGTGACGGTGGCCAGTGCAAAAAGCGATGCGATGCTTCACTAAACCAACGACTTACAAAGACGCCAAACGGAGGGACTGGCCCGGGGCCCGGGGCCACGAGGAGACGAGAGGTGGAGGAAAACATGCGAGGTACAACTTTGGCGTTGGCCATCTTTATTCTCCCCAACCAACCCTCACCCGGCCCTGTGCTTCATGTAGCACATGTTGGAAAATGCGATTGGCCATGTTCGGCCTTTGCTGCGCCTGTTTGATTCACATAAATGCCCCTTCTTCGGAGGGGGGCCTGCTCCCCCCCCCCCCTTCGACTTTTCCTTGGCTTGTCGATGATTTTGGCCCTCGGGGCCACACACAAGCCGCGAGACCGCGAGACCGCGAGATCCGCGAGAGTTGCTGCCGCTGTTGTTGCATAAATTTCCTAATAACAAAACGGAAGAGACGCACAGACGCAAGACGCACATGAAGCAAACATCCACCCCAAAAAGGGGTTGTGGGTTCGGGGGGAGGTTGCAGCGATCATCATCATCGCGCATCCAAATACACGAACACGAGGGCTGACTGGCTGGCTGGTTGCGAGGAGTGCGCGCAATTTATGGAATGAGCATTACACTTTTATTTACACGTTTGCACCACCACCACCGAAGGCTTCCCTTCTCCTCGCAACACATTGAACAGCATAAGCAGACCACTACATTCCTCTAACCCTCCCTTCCTTCCCCTCTAGCCCACCGTCATAGACCGTGCGCATCGCATGTCATCATCGTGCCGATGATTATGGAAACAGACTTTGTATGATCAGGTTGTTAGCGTCTGCCGCTGCTGCTGCTGCTGTCGGCGTCGCTGACCAGAGCATCGCTTCGAGCATCTGCTTCGTGAGACTGCATTTAATGCGCCCATTCCGTTGCGCCATGTTGCGCCGCCGCCGCGTGTTTGATTAGCTCTTCGGTTAGGAGCGTGAAGACTCACTTGACGCGCGGCGGTTGAGGTCTCGACGTGGTGCGTGGTGGATGCGAAGGTCTGCAAAAGCCTCGAACGTGACGTTATCGTCCGTTGAGCTCAACAAACTGCAACCAGCAGGGGGTAATAATAGTCTTGTACAACGACGACGACGACGACTAGACGGACGGATCGGCAGCATCCATCATCACCGACGTACCACCAACTTTTTACCGCAATGAAATGTGTGATTGATGTCGTCGTCGTTGGACGTTGGTCTGGAAGGAACTCGTTGCGTTGCTCGCCACTCTACAGACGCCAACAGTCTTTCCGGGGGACTTCCACTTGGTCCTAGGAGTAAGTGAGATTAACATCGCGCGGTGTGACATGTGACACTGTTCCGACGAATGCAGCATCCTCTTTCTTCGTCTTCTGCTTCGTACAGACTCAAAATACTGAACTCCACGGACGCCTTCGTCGACATTCGAAGTGAGTTCCGGAGCCAAAGCTCTTGAGGCCGCTCGATGGCGATGGAGATAAGTATCAATTAATGAGGCAATTAACATTTACAACGGAAATAATAAAACCTCCTCTCTTCACTCTTCCTTACTCCATCGGCAACTCGATCCGACGGGAGATGCGTCGACCATAAGCGCATTACAAAGTCCGTCATGGAGCCTTGACCAGAGTAGATTAGAAAGGCCGTCCGTCCATGTCTGCCCACGAAGATGCGAAGATCCCATCCATGATTGCTGACCGAATCCGTGGTGGGATTTCGATTAGCTCCGGTCCTCCGGTTCGCCTCTTCCCCGTTTTGGAGACCACTTTGTAGGAGAGTACCTTTGTGAGCTACCGGGGACG
>NC_064874.1:43486902-43544402 GCF_943734745.1 Anopheles darlingi
CGTGATACGTTATGAGCTAAATAGCGTGTGAGTGAGTGAGTGAGTGAGTGAGAAAGTGAGATCGAGATCACTTACCTCACTCTCGCGTGGAGATGCTGCTGCTGCTGCTGCTGCTGCAGTTACGATTTATTCACAAAATAAAAACGACGACAACAACACCAATGATGCACGCACTGAACGCGCCGAGTCGGATGCAGACGATTCCGCGAATGCTGCGAGGCGCGACAAGCACCACCGGAAGCGACCGGAAACCGTAGCCGTCGTCAACCCGTAGCGAGGTCACACGATGAGAAACAGATGTGTGACGATGGTGATGATGATGGACCACGGGGATTATGAAACCGGCGATCCGCGTCCTAAAACACACCAAAACTGACTTCGCGTTTCGCGTGAGGTGTGAGACAACGTTTGCCACACAGAAGGCAGAACCAGAAGAAGGATATTCCGTTTCCGTTACCGTCGGCTTACTGCGATTGATCACGCGAGCGAACCAACACACCAATACGCTGGCGAGACACGGTGCATAAAGGAGGGTATTTGGCCGTGAAAATGACACCAGAAGAGTACCAGCGCCAGCGTGAGCGCGAGTGACCAATTTTGAATGGTTGCCAATTGGTCACTTTTGGTGGCCGCAAGCGCAAGATGAACGCAACGCAGACGTAACGGTTGTGCTCGTTTGATGTTACGCCGTCCGCAGATTGAAAGTAGTGCATTGCCGGGAGGGGGGAGGGGGGGGGGGGTGCGCATGCACGTGCGGTCAACCGTGCCGTGATCAGCAGCGACTCCGAGCATTAGGTAAAGGTCAATGATTGGGACCGCGTGGGGGGAGCTGCATTTGAAAAACTGGATCGCCAATCGCTAAATGATTTATGATTCCGAAACCGTGCTTTTGGCCGAGCGAGCGAGCGGTGGCCCCGTATTCGTACTAGTCAAGATGCAATCGTAAACCTTATTTATTGGCAGCATTTGTTGTAGACGGTAGAGACGATGTGAACGGACCGAAAAGACCATCAGGGCCATCGCTTAAATAAAAAAAAACAGCAGCCTGAGACGAACTGTCATTTGCGCACCTGCACTCCGCTCACCGAAGCGTAACGATGAGATAAAGGATCTCATCACAAAACAGAGTACACTACGAGTCTCGATCGAAGCAAACACAAAGCGCGTCTAAGCAACCAAGTTGTGGTAGATTATCGGTGCCAATTACCATCCCCCCCTCCCGGAGGGAAACATTAAACACTCTGGCCAAACATCGACACTTGTGACCCTTTTTTTCGGTCCGTGCAGAGGTGCTAGGCGTACCTGGTGGTGGTGGTGGTGGTCTTTTTAGGGTCCACCCGGACCCGGAGGCCCAGCATCCTGCGAAATCTCTCGCAGACTCGTTAATTTCTATCGCAACGTAACGTCGTCGGCACTGGCAGAGTTATGCAAATAGCAACCTTTGGGAAAAGCATGGAACCTCCATTTTGGACTCCGCTTGTCTGCTTTCTACCAGGTACAGGCGGGCGGCCATGAAAGGTTCTACCCACCGTCCCCGGAGGCGAACCATTTGAAGGTTCTCGGCATCGGCAACGGCAACGGAGAAAGACCGCCACCGGGAGAACCGTCCACCCGGAGCCCGGGTGGACACGGTCGTTGACGGAAGACCGGGCAAGATCAAAGGCGTAGTTCCGCCATCTGCAGTGTCCCGAGAGACAGAGAGAGAGAGAGAGCACAGATGAGCGTGTGCGCGCGTGAGTGTGTGTCCATTGTAGACAAACTTCAAGAGAATGGACCACGATCCCGGACGTGACCGCCATGAAGGAGTGAGAGTGTGCGGCGACTGCAGGAATACTACTTTAAAGTGAACAAATAGCTTACATTACCCGCGCCACACCACGCCACGCCTGGAACCAACGATGATGACGACAACGACAACGATGATGATGATGATGATGATGGTGATGGCAATGGTCGGCCGCCACGGTTTGCTCCGGACTCACAATGGATGCCAGCAGACTCTGGCATCATGAAGCCGGAGGTAGTTTGCCGTTCGTTGCCGGTGATAGATAAGAAAACAATCAAATGAGTCGTGGCCCCGTGTTCTGCGGTGCATCATTTGCCCCGTCGGGGCCGTCCCTCTCTCCTCTGTCTCTCTCTATCAAGGGCCAACGAACGAACGAACGCCGGCATCTCGGTCGTCGAGATCAACAACATTGATGTTGAGTTTTGTTAGTTTACAGTTTTGTGTTCCGCCTCCAACCGGTGTCCAACCGGCCAGCCAGCCAACCATACAAGCGCACACGCACATGTTCTTCTGCCATGCACGTGTATGTGTGTGCAGCGGAGGTTGCTGCGATGTGTGTTGCAAATTTATTGCTTCATTTATGGAATCTACTGATCCGTGGGCTCTGATAAATGAGCACGGAAGGTTAAATTTATGGTTCCTATTGCGCCACCACCACCGCTGCCACCATCGATGCCACCACCGTCCACCGACCGCCGGACCACCGCCGGAACTTCATCTTTTGTGGCCGGAACGCTGACCATATTCTTGGGCCTTGGGCCTCTCATTGGGGTTCGTTGCTCGTTCGTTGGTCCGGCGTCCCTTTCTCCAAAAAGGTGGCGCATGCGGGACAGGAATGGTGGCTTGAGCCAACCCCGGGGGCCATGGCATGGGGGTCATGGTCAAGATGATGGTGGTGAGAGGAGGTGCAGCGAGTAAGAAAGTTAGACCGAGACCGAGACCGGGCGGACAAGGCGCACAGAAGAGGAAGCTCAAATGTGCAAGTAATTTATTATGCTTACACCAGACCCTCTCTCTCTTTCGCTCTCTCTTTCTCTCTGTCCTACTGTTGGCCAAATGCATCCCCACCGGGAACTGCAGGGTTGCAGGAAGATGGCGACGCCACTGGTTTGGTTTCGTCTTTTGTTTTGGTTTCGGTTCCCGGTTAAAAAGTGGCCAAAGAAGCTGAATATCTTTCAACCGTTACATACAAGTCTCCTGTTTATGTGTGTGTGTGTGTTTGTGAATTGAGACTCATCAAATGGCACTTTGTTGCAGTTCGCCAGATCCACTCCATTCAGTCGGTCAGACTTCGGAGCACTTCAACTGTTGGTCCGTTCCCATAGCAACACAGCAAAAAAAAACACAGAACACGGAGTGGATGTTCGTTGGGACCGGAATCTCGGTCAAACCGGGGGTCCGATCCGGTCCGATGTGTCGTTCGCACCTCTACCCCACCGGCGAGCGCTAGAGATGACAGACAAATGAGTTGCGCGGCGACGACCGACCGACCGACGGACCAACCGAGCTGTCAGTCAACCCGCGAAACCATTGGACCGGCTCTGAATGATGAGCGACAACCGCGCACCCTCCACCGCCACCACCACCCCAGGGGACGCTGATCCGTTTTGACAGACCAGCCCCTTGCGCGCGCGGTCGTCCCCTCGTCCTTTTACTGTCCCTTCCTTCAACACACGGGAACACGGAACACGAGGACTCCTTAATCACATTCCCCGCCATTCAATACACTAGCTGGCTGCTGCTGGTGCTGATGGGTTGTGCAGAGTGGACTCCGAGGTTGCAGCAGCAGCAGCAGCAGCCACCATGGCCACCAGAGTATGCTTCATCATTCCCACATGACAGCACCGACATTCGGTTTGGCCGCTATCGAGGGACTCCCGGAGGGGTGAGGGAGGGTGGTAGGAAATTGCATGCTGTAACGCTTAATTAAAAGCACAATTAGATTCACCTTCTGCAGCGAGGTGTTTCACGAGGGCGGAATGAGGTCCGCCGAGAACCGAGACCATGCCTATTAGCCCCCAAACACGAACACACGAACTCATACACACGTGTATGGCCATTGGTGCCCGCGGCCATCGAAACAGTTAATTTGGTCTTTTTTTTCTTCTCCCGGTGCTCGTGTTTTTTTTTTGCCTTTCATGCGCCTTTTCCGGCCTAAAATGCGGTCCCGAGGCCAAAGCTGGCGATTAAGGAAAGCGTTGAGCACGCTCTCGACGCCGGCACTAATGGCAACCGCTCTGTGTGTGTGTGTGTGTGTGTGTGTGTCCGGGGAGGGAATGGCAAGAACTAAGAATTGGAACAAATTACGGGGCCGTTTGTTTCCCGAAAAATTTCCATTTCCATTCCACGTTGGCGAGCGCGTTGCGGCCAGGTGCGGCGGGATCGATTCCATTCCACGGCCGGTGTTCCGAGATTGGCCCCTTTGGCCGCGGGGTTTGATTGCATCCACCCCCCTGTCCATCTTGGCCATTCGGCGGCGAGCAAATCATTAATGGTTATCAGTGGCAAGAGATGCGAGGATCGATCGACGATTAGCGCCATGATCGCATAGCAAATTCCACTTCCGATTTGGGGTTTCACTTTGCAAAGGTGCAGAGGAGCGACCGACGGCCGGCCGGCCGGCCAGACGGCCAATTGGACTTCCCTCTCACTCTTCTTTTTTTCTCTGATTTTGCATCTCTGCTGATCTGCTTGATGAAGTTTAACACAAGACAAGACCCCGGGTGCAGCTTTTACGATGGAAAATTGGACGCCAAATTGGAAGCAGCAAAAGTCTAGACCCGGCTGGAATGTCGAAATGTGTGCTGCGCGGTGGCCAAAATTGGGCGCCGCACAACGTGCGTCATCTTAATTGTTCATTAGTGCGCTAATGAGAAGTGGCACCATTACATAAATTTGTGAAATTGGTTTTTCTTCTCAAAAAAACGCTAAAACCTGACGGAAGCTGCCATCGCGGTTCCTTAATGCTGCTCCAGTGGTGGTCAGTTCGTAATAAGTCATAAAAGTCATGCGCATGCATTGAATGGTTTTTTACAAATTACCGAAGGAATGTACTGCAGCAGCAGCAGCAGCTGTTAGTCATCGCAGCAGGCTATGGCAGTCATGACTTGGTTTCGCTTTGTAATCCAGGATTTCCAAAAAGAGCTTCTGACTAAAGCCTGCACCAGTTAGAATCTGGCCACTAATGTTGAATCACTGCAACGCAACTAGCAGCCACTTTGCAATTCTGTTTATAACATTTTGTTGCCACTAGTTTGTTTAAACAGTTGTAACTTTTTTTTTGTTAAACTCAATCCACACATTCAAAAATGATCGCCGTTAGTTTTGATTGGCCAAATCCGTGCAAAGAAGCTGTACGAGCAAGTGCAAATCAAAACCATGCATTTTGATGGACGATGAAACAAACGCAAAAAATGCATTTCAACAAATATAAGGAAATAAATTCGACTTTCCCTATCATATAGGGAATGCTGCATGACGATCATGGTTCATTTAGGCAGAAAAAAATGCTAATAAGATAATGATTTGGCACGGGATCTGAAACTGTGGCAAAAACTCAAATCAAAATCGTCCATAGGACAACATTTAATCGAAATTAATGCAGAGCATTTATTAAATTATTTAATGCATTTATGCATTTAAGAAGAGGGTCTAAAGAAAAGGATTTTGTCCTTCATTTGCCCACCAATGGTTCTGCGTAATCTTGCCATGATTTACAAAGTTCTCCTTACAGCAGGTTTAGCGTTTATTTCTCGATTTCATTAGAGAAACTGTGAATGCGAAAAATGCTCTGTATTTTCGTTCCATCGATTTCTATTGGACAATTATCAAAATGAAACTTATGAAATGTATCAGAAATATTTAAAAATCAGCTGAAATGGAGGTGAAGTGCAATGAGACGACAAAAGAAGTGATCTGTACTGTACAAAAAAAAAAAAATAGGGAGATATCAGAGTTAACAGTTCAAAAATTGACAGCAGAAACCAATAAAAAATTTGTATCAATAATTCTACTTGAAGGCAACGAAAAAAACCTAAAAACTGACATCTTTTCCTTCTTTCTACATCATTTCTTTCCTGATGTATAGCCTACTCTGTGCGTCCAGATTCTAACTGGTACAGGCTTTTCGCCCCTGGAGTATCTCAAATGCAATGCAATTGTAATGGGGCGTCCGCATTCATTAGCGGCCCGTGGGCGTGCAAAGTGTTAAAAATTGTAATTTGGCCAAAATGACCGTTCCGTCGAAGGTGGCAACAACAAATGCTTGCGCCTTCGCATTCGCTATTAAGCCGTCTCATTCCGTTATAGATTTGTCATTCCGAAGACAGTGGCACAAAAGGGACACCACCAACAGCTTAAACTAGTTTGGTTACGGTCCCGTGTCCATTTCAGGGTCCACCGGCAAGGCCTTACATCACACATCACCTTACTGCTGCCTGATCTGGCATGATCTGGCAATTTAAAGCCCTTTCTTGCCCTCGGGGCTACCGCTACTCAAGACCACGGGGGCCCCTTTTCGCGTGCCCGCCGGCTACAGAATCCCTTTTCACGGGGAAGAAGAAAGAGAGGAAGAGAGTGGAGGTAGGGGACCGTGGCATGGCGGTTACTACCCCGTTTTACCAATCGAACGCCCGGATTCGCACGGGTAAAGGCCCGGTAAAGGTACTTTAAATCAGGTCGTTAGTAATGGATATTTGCCAGCGCGTGATCCGACAACAATTCGTTCCAGCAGCAGCAAGATTGTTTTCGTTTTGTACCCCCCTCTCTCCGTCTGCGCTGCTTTCTCATTGCCACTGGCACTGGCACGTAACCGGCCACCTATTGCCACTATTGGGCCGGCTGCTAATTTTCCTTCCGGCACCAAATCGGAGACCCTGGCGAACCGGTTCTGCTTTTGCTTCTGCTGCTGCTGCTGCTGCTGATGTGCGACCGTGGCCGTCGCTACCAGACCGTAACACAACCGCCAGCCACCAGCCACCAGTCTGCCCTCGAGCAGACCTTGCGGAGTTCGGCACCAAACCCTCTCTGGTCGTTTTTCTGTTGTGTTTGGGTTTTTAGTTTCCCGACGACGACGACGACTCCCGGCCTCTAATCGGATTATTTATAAACTCTTCCAAACCCGGGGGCCTCATGAGATCTGGGGCGGCTGCTGCTGCTGCTGTTGCAGTAAATGGTGCGGTACAGTTGGCGATTATTTCCATTTTTCGCAAAAATTCCCCCCGAGGACGATGCTATCCGCTCTGTCCACTCGGTCGCCATTGTTGCCTCCTTTGATTTTGTTTTTTGGGTTTGGGCAGCTTTTTGTTGTTTCTCTCTCACTCTTTCTCTCTTTGGCTCTTAAAACTCGTCGGATTGCCATTTGGTTTTGCACGGAAAAGGGCGCAATTGCGACGTCGTGTCGATCCTCGCGAAGCAATCGTCCTTCTTCTTCTTTCTCTGCTTCTTCTGCCAGTGGAATGCGGTTATTGCATACCTTCATATCGATAGCAGCACCATCATCATCATCAGCATCAGCAGTAGCAACATCAACATCAACTACGGCCTGCTGACTATACAAACACGCCACGTTCCTCCGCAAAGAGCACCGAAAGCATTTCGCAAAAACCTACCGAGAAGGGCTTTGGTAAACTATGCTGCGAGGCTTAAAACTATGGCAAGACCGTCTCCGTATGCCACCGGCACCTCCCCCCCGAGGGGCACTTGTTCGCATTCCCAAAGTGCAATCAACCTCCCTCCCTGCACTTACTTAGCACCCTCCTCGAGGCACTCGGGACGAGTTTTGTGCCGCCTACTCCAAAATGGATTCCGCTCCGCTTTTAGCTCCACCATCGTCGTCGTCGTCGACGATTTTGGTATTTGGCCAGGAAGAAGAAGAGAAGGGCGCGAGCGGCGAGCGGGGGATATAAAGGAAATAGTCAACTCGCTCGGAGGAGCATCCTCACGCTCAGCCAGCTCCACTGACGGCCACTCCTCAAGGGGTCTGGCCGATTGTGGCGGATAAGACCAAACTCGTTCCACAATCTCCCGTCCCGGGGGGGTGCAACCATCCGAATCCAAAGTTGCTTAAATATCACCTCCCCGGTCCACCCAACCCCCATCATCATCATCATCAACACTGGAGGTAACAACGTTCACCTTTTGAAGCTCTCCAGCAGCAGCAGCAGCAGCAGCACCAGCAGCAACTCTCGGGAGCATGGAGTTATGGTGGTTTCATGTTCGCCATTACGCTCCAAAACTGCCGCTCCAACTTTTGCAACTTTTCGGAGGGAAGGTGACGTGGCCAACACAACGTATAATCTCCGGTATTTTACTGTCAACTACCGGCCCCGGTGTGTGTGTGTGTGACACGGTGGTGGCACGCGATAAAACTGCCAACTTCTGGTGCGCATCTTCTCCGCATGGTCTGGTCTGGTCGGGTCTGGCGCCATTGCGCGGCCAAATGTCACTTGCCGGAACGACGACGTTGTCCAATGTCTAGGCGCCTTTCGGGGCGTTGGACGTTCCGAGCACTGGCCTGTCGCAAGCGATTAAATGACGTTCGGACGTTTGAATAAGTAAAATGGCAATTTGGAACCGGCCCCCGACGACGACGACGACGACGACGATGAGGGTCAACGTGTCGTACAGACGGAGCAGGAGGCCATGAGTGTCGTGAGCCCCGTTTCTAGGTTACGATGAGCAAACGGTGACTCCATAACCGTTTTGCCTCCTGCACCTTATGAATTATGAGCTGGAATTGATTCGAGAAATAACGATGTAAACCGGGAATTGATCCTCGAGAAGAGAGAGAGTCTATTACGCAAGTTCCGTGCTCAATGAACCATATTTACTACATAAATAAAGCGCCTTAGCGAATAGAATTCGTGTAGTAATGTCGAGCAGCGCGGTGCCAACGTTTGCCTGATTGCCGTTCGGAAAAGTTTTAATGATCCCCGATTCGTTCCATATTGATGACCGAAGTTTCCGGCCACTCCGGCTTGGTTGATGGTTGGAACTTCCCCGGTGTTCGTTGGAGTAAAAATAGCGTTCGATTCGATGTCGATGACACTGCTTGGGGTAGTAGTAGTACTAGCAGTCCTGCCAACTGCCCAAATACATTATAGAACTCTGAGGTGTTTTTCTTCGGCAAACTGCCAACTGAAAACAGATCTGAAATCTTTGACCTCCGCCTTCGTAACCGAAGCGTCTACCGGAATTTCACGTGCCAGAACCTGCCACGAACCTTACCATCTGAGGATGGTTCCAAGTTTCATTCCATTCCTGACTACCATTCCTGTCGCCAATGTCGCTGTCGAAACGTCGGAACTACTTGAGGTCAGACGGACGTCCGCCGTGGACCTTTCAGACCGGGCGGAACAACGGGCTCTCTGCTTCCCCGCTCTACTGCTCCGTGATAGACAAATTGATGCTTGGGGTGCTTCTTCTTCGGCATAACGAAACCACCAAGCCTGACAAGCCCGTTCAGGCTTCTGGGACGTCATGGCGGACAGCTCGCTTCGCTTCTCAGTGCGCCCTTCGCGAACGGCTACATCGAGAAACAGACGCGCGGCACAAAACGTCGTCTCGTCGACGGAAATCTAGGTTACGTTACGTGGCCCCCTCGTCGCCTCGTGGCCTCTTCGCGGACTGACAAAGTACCGAGCAGCCGAGCCGAGTGTGTGTGTGAGTGCTTACGGAAGCGCACTAAGGGATGCGCCACGTACCGAGGAACGCGCAATGGAATGAACGGAAATTGCTCTAAAACTGCTCCGGTTCCGTCTTCCGACGACGCGGAACGGTGAATGATGGAGGTTCCAGGCAGGCCGAGTTCGGAAGGCCACGAGAATGGCCACGGGTTTTGCAAAATTTACTGCCATTCTGGGAGGTGTTGTCGAAGAGCAGTAGTAGGAGGAGAGGTTCAAGCGAAATTAGTTTCAACAAGCAACAGCAGCAACAGCAACAGCAACAGCGGCAACAATCTCTTCACCTTCGACTTCTCCCTGGTAAAGTCTCCTCACGTCTTGGAGAAGGAATGGACCAGAACGGTGCTGCTGCTGCTGCTGCTGCTACTGGGTTATCTCATCGCTTCCATTCAACTCAGCGCTTCTGCCGGACGAGAATTGAATGTTGGGGATACGAAACTTATGGTATCCATAATTTAGACTCAATTCAAGTAGCTGGCCATCCAACGACGACGACGACGACGACCAAGACCAAGACGGGGGCCTCAAGGGTGGCGTAAACGAAAGAGAAGAAGCAACAAACACAAGACCGAGCGAGAACCGACCGTTCGGTCCGTCTGCGTTGTGATGGTTGATGACGCTACTACTACTCTGGATGGACGGACGGATGCTTCTGGTGCGGATGGCCACGGGAAACCGGTTGCTGGCTGCCGCTTCTCGTGTGTCTCGTGGACGCCCCGTGGACGAGTCAGCTGGGAACCGGCCATGGGGAGTGGATTTCGTTTTAATTTGATGTAGATTTATCGTACTGACGCATCCTGTGCCTGAGTCGTGAGAGTCGCTGGTGCCTGGCGGCAGCATCCTGGCCTGGCCGTCACCGGGTCGATAGATGGATGACCTCGGGTATACATTTTGACTTCAGGCCACGCGCACGTCCCTGTCCTTGTTCTTGTCCGTGTTTGCTGCACCCCTTTCTCATCCCTTTCTGGCCGGTTGCTCGTACTGTTATGGCGTAATTCAATTTTTCAAATTCAAACTACTACAAAACTGCACACCAGCTGGCTGGCTGGCTGGCTGGCCGGGGGCATCGCGGCACTCCCGCCGGCGCACGTGTGCCACGGAAATTCGGATTTAATTAAATCCCTCTTGTCGGCAAAGGTTTTGCCCGTACCGGGCATGACAGAGACCATGGAGCTGATCCGAAACGCGATGATGGTGGTACTTTGAACCGTTTGAACCGTTTCGAGCGCGATTACTAGGTCAGGGTGCGGCCAATGGCCAATGGACGATTCATTAGAGCAGCGATTTGGCGATTGGTGCGCTACTTCCGCTCGAAATGAAAAAATAAGAGGCAAGGCCGTCGCCGCCACGTACTTGGTTGCCGCGCATGTTTTGGCAATTCGGTCTTATCATGCGTCCGGTGCTGGTTCCCGGGCGGGCGAAGCAATCAAATCAGCACCAGCACTAACCGCGGCAACCGGCCTTCACACTGCTGGACGTGCTGAACGCGAAAGAAACATAAATTATTACACAGTACCCCTCCACGACCACGTACCGTTCCGGTACGCAATCGGTTCGCATCAATCAGCATCCCCGGGTTCGAGTGGCGAGTGAGGCCGCCGGTACCGCCGGTATATGTAAAGCAAGCAACAGAAATGCGCGAACATGAACGCGCACAACGCTGGTGGAACCCGGGGGGGCGGAGAACGGAAACGGGACAAGACAAGCCCGCATACCTTCGTGCAGGCGCGATGGACCGCGATGGCCGCAGCAATGATGATGATAATAAAGTAAACACACGCAGCACGAGAAAGCACTAAACGCAGCGGGCAGGGGCGGGAACGCGTTAACGGCGGAAGCATAATGCGCGTCGCAGACCACACGTCGCACACGGCGATCGACGTCTGTCGGTGCTCAGAGAATGGTTGAAATCCGAACAGTTCCGACATTCGTTGGACGACGGGACAAGCGTCAAATATTCCTTTGGCGAATGCAAAAGCATAATGTTCTTCTAAAACTTAGAAAGAACTGGAATATTTTAATATGGTGATTAGAACTGTTGTTTAGAGCATAGCTGCTGATAAGCAGCTCTTTTGTGGGACATTTATGCGGGGGGAGAAATAGAAACAAAATAATACATGAAAATAAAAAATAATAAAAAGAAAGCATTATAAATAAAACTCAACACAACCGTATCAGCGCGGTGGCTAGCATAGCTGTTGGATTATCCCAGAAATACTTAGGAGCGTGTGATAAGAAATAATATTGGGCGAGAAGGGTCAAGGACACTTTCATGACTATCTGGCAAATCCCAGTGATGCGTTGGACTCGAAATTCGTTCATTAGTTCAAGGTTGGTCTTGGAATGCGATTAGATGAAATTGTACTGTTTTAAAGTGCCGCGAATCTATCTCCGGGAAGGCCACAAGCGTAATAGACAATCCAATTGTAGCTTCCAAGTAAAGATAGCTGAAAAAATTCGGAGTCAAAAGCTGTACTCACACAAATGAAACATTTTCTATCACGATAAAAGGAGAAAGTATGATTTTTCTCCGGGAATTAGCTCGAAATCGAAATTCAATCATCGGAATCGTCAATTTGAAGCTATTCCCCGGAAGAAAATTCGTTCATCAAGTATTTCCGCGGATAACTTCGTGCACAGAATCCTGATTTGATCAGAAAATGAAATGTGTTTATGAATTTAGAACCATGGATTTTGAAGTACACAACAATGAATGCATCTAAACACGAAATGAAATGAAAACGATAAACGAAATCGAATTCAATCCTATATTAAAACCTGCTAAGGGTTGAGTTGCTATGGTAACAAGGATGTAAAACTTGAAATGAAATTCAGTTCATCATAAAAGAGTCTATTGCACCAAAATGTCTCCTCAAACGTAGGACAGTCATGAAATAAAGAAGAAGGAAGCAATCACAAGGCATAGGCCCTCAGTTGAAGAATTGACGGAACCTGCTGGCCATGAAAGACATGCAAAGTAATGGAAATTCCTTCGTTTTCCCCAAAAGAAAATATTTCAATTGAATGAATAGTTATCAAAATACACCGCGAACAAAGTATCTACCATTTCTAAACGATCCATTCTCTATCTGTAACGCGACCTTCTGGCAAGCGAACCTTCAGTAGCAGGACGTTTCTTTGAAAACCAACGATCCATAGACACGAGAAACAGCCGCTGCTGCTACTGCTGCTGCTGGCAGCGCAAGGAATAAATTGTCCAACCGATGACATCAGTGACAGCGTCAGCCGAGTCAAACGCCCCAAAAGAACACCCCAAAAACTGATCCGCCGGAAAGCAGACCCCCTCCCTCCCGCGACCAGACGGAATCGTATCAAGCGGTGACGACGTTTACCGGGGTACCCGGTGAGACCGGAGCATATTTATTGGCTGGAATTATTCATAAAAATTGACAGAACGACCGGGAGGGGAACCCGACAGCAGTAGCAGCAGCAGCAGCAGGTTGCGCAGCGCAGGGAAAGTAAATAAAAATGCAAACCAAACAGGAAACTCGGCAAACCCTCCCAGGATGATGGCCATCATCCCCGGATTCACCGGCGACGAGTGCGTGTTCGGCATTTATGGCGAAAATGCAATTCCCGAGAGCGAGATCGGGCGAGGTGGAAAGCATAAATTTCCCCCTTCCGTTTGGGCTGTTTGTGCCCTGGTGCCCGCCGCGGTCGGGGTCGCCCCTTTCCGGCTGGTAGAGATATGTTCAATAGTCCTTGACTGAAGCATGATGTCGACTATTAGCATAGAGCGAACCGAGCGAACCGAACCGGGCCACGGCGTTCGTTCGTTCGCTCGCTAAGTGTTCAAATTGGACTGGAGTGGTAAAACGTGTTCTCGACAACAGCACCGTGGCCCCGATCACAATTATGTATTTGTACAGACCAGAGAACCGACGTGCAGGAGAAGCAGAAGGGAGAGGTTGGCCGGGAACGAGAATGGAGGTCGCCCCGGACGCCGCACATCACGTTGCAGTCACTCCCGATGACTGATAGATCCCGCGACTGCCACGATTCCGACGAACACTTCGTAAGAACACTTCTTCAAGTGACCCCCGGCCCGGACAGGCACACCCAGGCACACACAGACACGGTGCGGTGTTCTGGTTCTCCTCCTTCTTTTTCGTGATGTTTTGTTGTGGATTTCGACTCGAGCGGACCCCAGACCGAAGCGGATATGGTGATGGCCGGACGCTTAACGCGACGAGACAGATGTGTGCGCAGCTCGCTGATTGATTTGGGTCGTCGATGCCCTGTTGCCCTCTACGGCTATGAAGGTGGAGGGGCTGGAGGACACTTGAAAGTAGTTCCTTTCCGCTCGCATCGCCATCTTTCGGGGACTGATTGCTAAAGTACCTACTTCGCAGCACCAGCACCGGGGGTTTTGTGTGTGTGTGTGTGTGTGTTAATGTTGATGGCTTGGCGCACTTGGCCTGTCTGAATGTCTTCCACATCGCTCTTTAACTGCTGCTGCTGCTGCTGCTGCGCTTGTCTGAAAGCATTTAGCGAGCAAACGAAGGACTCATCAGCTCGTGCGAGAACACAACATGGCCACAACATGGCGTTTGTGTAATCGGTCGAAAAACAAAAATAAAAAACAAGAAAAAAACAGATACCCGCATGGTCCCACAGTAGGCCAGGATTCGAAGAAGGACTACTTTGGTTGGAAATGAATGCGATTCTGGGATTCCGTCCTAACACCGTAACCGTACCCGGGACCCGGGAACCGTCGGCCTGGTTCTTTATCTCCAGCTGTTAGTTGAGTTACGAGCACCACCTTCGGCTTATATTTTGAACCTTCGGTTCTCGTACTTACAACTTCCAAGTTGCCGAAGGTGCTGCGCTATGACGCAATTTCAAATCGTTACCAAAATCTCTGCCACCTAAAACAATACCCAATCCGGCAATGGCTTTAATGTTCCAACAGCTGATAACAGCAGCTTGTTCGGGGCCCGGGGAAAGACCTGCTCTGAAACTCCCAGACCCAGAACACTCCATGCCATCGATTCAAAAGGAAAACAAAACCTTTCCTCAAAATCCAATCATTCATCGGGGTTTCGGTACTGTATCTACAACCTTTGGCCCAACGGAGGACCAGACGGTCCTCGTGCCTGCCGTCTCCCACTATACCAACGTCCCACTGAGCCCGAAGGTCGTCGTCTTGGAGCGCACCACGCTCCTGCACTGTTGTGTCTGTATACAGCGGTGTGTAAAGTCAAATAATTTATACAACTGGCCGGGCCCCGGAGGTACGGGGACCGACCGTCACCGGGCATGCCTTCCGTCTAACATGCTGTCATGCTGTTGCTTTCGCCGTAAGTCTGGATGTTATCGCGACGCCGTCTGGCCACCGGAGGCGAAAAGAATCCACACACAGTCTCGGGTCTGCTGCTTGGCTCCGGTCCGTAATCAGTAATATCTAGCGATGTGTGAGCAAACGGCAGATGAAGGAGGCAAGGCATCCTGTTCAGCCAACGGAATACGCGAATGCTACTCGCTCGATGGGCGACGGAACCATGATTAGGGATCGCACTGTTGGGCCTCGGACTTGACTCGAACGGCTTTCCGCTGAAAGGCAGGAGACGACGGAGCCGGAGAGTCGGCGATAGAAACCAAGGGAGTGGCAAATAGATTGTGTCCATGTCCATGGCCACACCATTAACACACTCACATCACGTTCAACGCCGTGCACGTTGATGAGAGATAGGCAGAAAGCCTCTGGCGGTCGTTGTAGAGGCGTCCACAAGCGGAGATGCATCTTGGCTTGTCGTTGCTAGCACGACAACCGTTCCGTTGGTGTGATATACTCTTTGCTGCCCCCGGGGTGGTGGGCTCTGCTGCTACCATGAGTAACATCTTAGGATGCGACTGATGCTTGCCCTACCGATAATTAGTTTGAATTAAAAGCTGCAAAGCAACCGGTCGGTGCTGATTCGTTTGGTTTGTGTTTTGGTATTCGCTACTGGGAAAAAAAAAGTGCAGTACTTGTAGCAGAGCATTCGGTGGAAACGATACGGACCGAATGGAATTATTTAAAACATCAAGAACATGAAATAATTGAGTTTAAATGCTTTCGTGTTCTGAAATCCCAAGACGTTGAATTCAATTCCAGCCTGATGAGTTTGAAATGCGATTTTTTACGTTCAGAAAAATCGTACTTTACTTGTACTCTAGTAGTATGATAAACAAAATAAATAAAACAATTTTTATAAGCGCTGTTGTCGAATTTCAGTATCGTATTCGACTAAAGCTTTGGTTTGTATATTGATACAATGCTATGGATATTTTGCAGACATTATGGAGTTAGATCGTTGAAATAGAATTCGTATTATAAAAAAAACATTTTGTCAATTTTCAAATCACTCTTAGCTTCATCTGCTTATGAAGTAAAATAAAATGAAATAAAATAAATTTCGCTGAGATGAGTCGATGAAAAAAGTATATTTGTCATATTCCACCCTTACTCTTAAATTCTTCAAGAACTAATAGGATCAATAGCTTCCTTCGGTTTGTATACGCAGCTTGTTGCAATAAATAAAGAGTAATATATTCTGAATTTTTTTAAAAGAAATCCCAACATTCTTCTCATCTGTCTCTTAAAACACTGCGTCGAGGTTTTTTTGTGCTCAAATCCTCTTATGCTCATTGCTCCGTTCGCCGTTAACGAAAACACATAAAACACACTAACGAATTTATTGTTGAGCGCTTTCCAATGCTCTAAACTGAAACGGCTCGCTGTCGCTTACGTTTTAAATCGTTTCAAATGCTTAAGCTGCACAACCGGCAATGAATTCGCATTCGATCGCTTACGACAATTTCCCTCGAGATGCAGGGCGAACCCTGTCCATGAGCGAAATCGGTTTTTCCCCTGGACGACGCCGAAGAAACTCCAGACTTTAATTTCATTTCCTCTCTCTCCAACCCCCGGGGTGTGTGTGTGTGCGCGCTGTCAAATGTCAGCCGCGGCGTGGAAAGCGTGAGGAAAATACGTTCACGTTGCTTTGCAATAAAATGTCAAAGAACCTCCCGGCTGATGGCCACCGGCCCCCCGATTTGGCCGGATTGTGCGTGTACGTGGGGAACCAACCAACGCATACACCACCGTGGGGTTGGTGGCCCCGTGGCCGGGTGGGTAGAGTGGAATTTTATGTCACTCATCAAATATTCTAAATAGCATTTCGATTTCGGGACACGCCATCGTACGTTTTTGGCTGCTGCTGCTGCTGCTGATTGCCGTTCGGTGTGCGCTGAGTAAACAAAAGTAACGCCAGAAGTAAATCTCATTTCGACGCAAGTGAGCGCGCGGCGCGCGGGCGTATCGTGGACATGCCACATATTTCAATCTCACCCGGACGTCCTCACTTCCCCCGCACCTTCGAGCATGCTACCGCATTAAAGTCGTTATTCGAAGCATTCGTATTCGAAGCACTGAGCAGTCGTCTCGAACAGAAAGAGAGTGAGAGAGAGAGAGATCGCAGCATAACAAGAGCCAACAACCAAACGCGCGCAAAACCAGCTGCATACGTAACCCGGTTTTTTGTTTTCCACTTTTATCGTCGTCGTCGTCGTCGTCGTCAAGTTGAGTTGAGTTGAGATTGCGCTCACGCCAAAGTAAGTCATTTCGGTGTTGGCCGCTACTGCTGTACTACCGTACAGTAACCGGCGAGGCATGCGAGGGCTAATGGCCGCCCTCGCGTCTCGTGAACCGTGCCTTTTGCCAATGAAAAAACCCCCATGACAACGCATCGCATCGTCATGCGGTGTACAGATCCAAGCATGCCCTGCAAAAAAAAAACAAACGCCGTCGAAATCTGGCAATCCGGACCACCAGCCAACCACCCAGCCAGCCAGTCGGCAGGACGGAAGCAGCAGAGACCGCGGTTTGCGGTTTGCCGAAGGGGGGGAATTGCCGAAAAGGCGACTGCGAAACTATTTCTGGTGCATTCGAAATCAAACGCCATGCACCACCAAAGCGAGCCTTTGCGTTCTGCTTCTTCTTCTTCATACAGGCCCTTCCATCCGAATAAAACGGGTCATCATGTTGCAAGAAACCGCAAAACCGAGAGATAGAGAGAGAGCGAGGGAACCCAAGCAAAGCCTCGTCGTTCATGTCCGACGTGCTGGTTTGGTTGTCAACCTTCTTCTAGTTCTGGTAGTCTCGACGATAAAAGGGAAGAGTCGAGCACTAGAAGCCAGCATCAGGAACTATAACGCTCTGTGGTCTGGTCTGGGGCATTCGCCTTTTTGCTCGACGGTCCACGAGCAACCGTTTATCTCCGGTAGAACGACCAAGCGGAAGTCGTTTCCAACCTTTATTTATTTTTTTTTTGTTATTCCTTTCTGCCTTCAGTATTTTATGTGACATCATGTGATGTTGCGAGTGAGTGTCCAGCGTCCATCGTCCAGCTGTTTTTGTTTCAATTCCGCTTCCCGGGACCGAGAGAACCACCACCATTCTCGTTCCCGTTCCTTCGCAAGAGCAAAGGCTTTGGTCGGAAGAAAATGATGAATGATGCGACCAGTGGCCATTCCCATCCGGTCGCTTTTCGTTCCTTAAGTAAAAACGGGGCCCCACACTACAGACGGAACCGGCCGCAATCGATGAAATTGAATGTCGACGAGACGGAACGGATCGGCCTTTTATCCGCCACCATCGAGCCTTTGGCCAATTGCACCGATTTCCTAATGCCGGTTCGGTGCCGGTTGCTCGCGGCACAAAAATCCCAAAATTGCGAAAAAGGCCAAACGAGGGGGGCTTTGCGTTCGCGTTCTTTTATATTTCTCTTGGGCACCGCAGGGCAGCGGCCCAGTGAGAAGGAGGTTTCTAGATCAGACGATCGCGCGAGCGCGCGGTAATCGATGCAGCAAGGAATGCAGAAAGGTATTGCAGCAACAACAACATCGACCAAACCGTGGATCGCAGATCGATCGAGGTGGTATTTTGAAGCCGATCTTCGAGCGCATCATCGAGCCACGGTCGGGGGCTAATTACATTTTCGCTGCCAAACAACACACACACACGGACCACGGGCCACGGGCAGACCACTTTAAAACGGCTCAACGGTTGAACTCGCTGCTGTCGGAACATGATTGACGCGCGCGAACGAAACGATATCAACACGAAACTCCTCCTCAACAACTTCTGTTTGTTCTGTTGTCCAATCGTCATCGTCGTCCCTTATCCACAAGTCGCATGCGTGTCCCAAGGCGCGCGGAGGATGTACTTGGGAGTTTCCAAATATATAAACCCGGGTCCCGGGCAGCGACACCAAATTCCTTGCGTCCCAAATTCCTTGTTTCCTGCCTGCCAACAATGTCGCATTCTTGGAAGAGAGCGCACGGGCAGCACAGCATGTCTGTGCTGTTTGTCGGATGTCGATGTCCGGAACCAGAACATACTTCCAGAACGTAAGGCTCCTCGAGGCATTCCGAAATAGCTCCCGAGTGGTTTAAGCGTTAAAGAAGGGACCGAGGGGACCTCACGAGTGTGGCATGGCAGCAAATATGAAAGATAAGTAAAAACTACATAAATATGTCTAGTTTGCCATGACGCGGTTCGGTGTCGCCTTTACTTCGTGCGCGGCTTTTCCTCCGACTACTGCGTTTTGTTGGACTATTCCAAGTAAAATCCCAAGGCCCCCCTGGAGTTCTGTGACGTCCCTCGCTCGACCTTACTTGCGGTTCTCCGATACCGGATCTAATATTGGCATTGGCAACAGAATTACCGGTGGTAAATATGGCAATGTTGTTGCGCCTCGAATACTCGCATATTTCATGGTTTCCAGCCACTGGCACCGTCCCCGGGTGTCACGTTCCGCCGAAGCTGAAGCAATTTATGTAACGCCCCAGAAGAAGAAAAAAAAACCGCGCGTCGTGCTTTCGGATAGAAAGTGACACACATTTTGTCGGCGAAGGAGGAGGAGGAGGAATAGGTGGAGGTTCTTGGGAGCATAAACGGACGGACCAAATAGAACGGAACGGTTTTACGTAAGGTTCTGTTTCGCTGCTTACGTCACACGCTACTGGCAAGGTGTGCTCGTGTGGTTTGGTCCGTTACCGATAAGCTCTCTGTCTCTCTCTCTGTCTGATCGAAGACACCACGGAACTAGGGAACCGATATGGCCAGGCAGACCGAGGACCGGTACCAAGCGGCAAGCGAGTGTATTGGATTCCTGCGCGGTAAATCAAAATAAGGCCATCAATTTGGCCACGGGGTCGTTAAAGTGGCGCGGATAAGGGACCAGTCCTGGTCCTACCTTTTGGAACCTTTTGGAACTCGAGCTCGAACTGTCGCCGTGTCCTAGCTATCTCTCTAACACACACACACAAGTCGGAGTCCGGAGTGACACCCGCAGGCAGCGAACGGTAGTGGATGAATCATAAAAAAACGGAACGGAACGGAACGGAAAGCGAGAAGTTATGCCTGAACCCCTCCGGTGGCCGCACTTCCCAAAATTGGGAAAAAGGACAAACGAAACGGACTTGAATGCCTCTCTTTCTGCTTCCGTCTCCTTTTCCGTCGGTCCCTCGTCGTCGTTGCCTTGTTTTTTTTGTCGGTTCTGTCGCCGTTGGACAGGAAATGAAAGTTTATGCCGATGATGGGATTGAATTTCAAAAGAGGAGCATAAATTATTGCAATTATGCGAGCGTATTGTCCGTCGCTGGCTGGCTGGCTGGCTGACGGGGCTGTTTAGCATGGAACAATGGGTTCCGTAATGGTTTCGAGAATGTCTGATGACGATGATGATCGGTCTGGTGGTTCTCCGTCTGAGACCACAGAGACCGAGACCGAGAATGGATGGTTCGGGTTCCAGCAAGTCATTTACATGCTCGATGCCCGCAGCTCACACAGCTGACCACCACCACCACCACAACCGGCCCTGTGCGTGTCTCGCCGTCTAATCCATAATGGGATAATCATGCCACTGCCGGACGGAGGTCGACCGGCGGACGGACGGGCCAGTCCAAGGCCGTTCGTCGTTCGCCGTTGCCTCGATTTTCGGCACTTAATCCGTCCATCCATCCATCCATCGAACTGGAACGAGCACCTCGAGAAGTCGTGAGACCTATCGGCTGTATCTATCGGCGTGTGTGTATGCTTGTGTGTGTTGGCGATGTAATTAGACAACGACAACAGACCACTCGATGTCGATACTCGATGGCAGCACGAGAACGGGCTAGACGAGGGTCCAGCTATGGGGATATGTTAGCTACAAGCATCATGCTCATGATGATCATCGATGTCCCGGTCAAGACTCGTCGTTGTTGCTCGTCTACTCCGGGACGGTACTGTATTTGGTCAGCTGGTCAGCCAACCATCGGAGGGTCATATGCACGACTCGTATCGTTGCCACTAATCTCTTGTCTCTCGCTCTGGCTCTCTCGTGGTCGTGGTTCCAATTGTGCATGCTCGAAATGATTATGTCCAGTCGGTGGCGACGCTCACCACCACCACCACCCCCTCCCTGCCTCGAAAAGTGGCCTCCAGACGAACCGGACGAGGGGCCGCAAGGCGATTGCCGTACACTGGAGACTGTCACCGACCGAGCACAACAGCCTCCTGTGATGTTGATGACTCTGTTTGGCTTGACCAGACACACATACACACACGCACAGACCCCCCCGATACAGTGGATGCAGTCACCACTTTGCCATTTCCGCTGCTAACAGCGCATTTCCGTGAGTCCAACAGAGAGAGAGACGTTTTGGACGTTGGCGTCGTGCGTGCGACTAAACCGTTCACACCATTATCACCAGCAGCAGAAACGGAACCGTTGGTCGGCTGATTACCCGCCGTCGGGGTGGCAATATGTTGGTGGTGGTGGAGCACACGTGCAAAAGGCGAAAGTCACCATCATCCGGACCTAGTAAACGGACCTAGTACTCGGACTGACCTTCCGTTTCGGGACCCTGGACCGGCTTTCGGATCGACTTTTGCGAAATGACGGCTTTTGGTTCGGCTCACCGGTGGCCCCCGTTATGTTGATTATCCGGTTTTTCGGACTGTGGAGCCTATTAGTCACAAAACACTCTAGCGACACACACAAATACTCGCATGGCGCACGCACGCATGATGATGCCTTCCAGGCTTCCTCGTTATGTGCTCCCAGGTAAGCACTTAATAGGTTTAATTACAATTCCCAGGGACTGCTCTTGGTGTAGGCCCAGGTCCAGGCCCAGGCACAGAGGTTAGCCTTATAACCGGTGGTGGTAAACCAGATTCCCACACACACACACAATGGCCGATGTTGTAGCCGGTTCCGTATGACCTTTTTTGCGTACCGGGGGATCGGACCTTCGGGGGCTGTCAATCAGACACACCATCATCAGCAGCAGTGCTGTTCGGCATTTTCGGTGGCGATGAATGGCGTTTTGTTGGTTGAATACGAAACGATCAGCAGCTGCTGATCCATGAGCCAGAGAAGGCCACATTTTGATTCAAGGATTATTGATAAATTGAATCAGTTAATCCGGGCCAACCGGATAGACTAAAGTAAGCAGTTGAGGAGGAAGGGGATCCCAGACCGTGTCCCAGTTGATGCCCGTAAGCCGGGAACGATGTAATCAAGATAAAAATGGAGCATTGGACCGTGCGAAAAAGCCAACTTGCAGTGTATCTTTTGGAGCATTCCGTGATTCGTTTATGAATGTCGTGTTGATTTTTATGAAGTTTCCCATACGGGCAGCTCATTCAATATGAATGGCCTTTGATAATCATATCTTGAACTACAGCACCAAGTTTTAAACACTGATGTGCTTCTCGATTACTTGTTTTCATAAGAAAAAAGTTCGTAATGTTCAAGTTCATCAAA
Organism: Anopheles darlingi; assembly: GCF_943734745.1. NCBI lineage: Eukaryota > Metazoa > Arthropoda > Insecta > Diptera > Culicidae > Anopheles > Anopheles darlingi. Next base: position 43,509,189 of record NC_064874.1, read on the forward strand.
GTTATTGGCTGGTAGTTGGGTATTGCATTTTAAAAAGATATGGACTACGTGGTCTTGGTAATGCTGTAGCTTCTCTGCTGCTTGTAGAACAGTAATAGTTCAGTGTGCTTTTTAGAACCTTTTCGGATAAAAATAATTGGTGTTTGGTGTATGCATGGACCTATGTCCTTGTTTTTAAATTTATGTTTTATGAAACAACTACTAAATCCTTCACAGATCACAACAATTCTTCCTTCGACTCTTTGGATTTTTAAGACATTTTTACCAACAATTTCAGACTTAGAATCTGCTTGTTAAACCTACTTCTTAATAGCTTTACTTATTAAAGTGATATTATTAACTGCACTTCCATAACTTTCCTGGAAACAAATTATCCAAGCCAATCGAATGGCTCACGGTCCTCGCTGTACTTTCTAAGAAAGTTACCGATTGCGAGGACCACTACTATACATCTGAGAAGTAGTATTCGTTCCCGGAAACGATTGAGGTCAATAAAAATAGATGACATTATCGAGTTGCATGAATTCTTTCCATTTATATCGAAAATATATCCGGACATTCGTTGCGAGTGTCCGTCAGTTGCCTCTCCAGCAATTTATCCATTACGAAACAAAACATGCGGCTACACGGACACCGGAACAATCGCCATAAAGCACCGCTGCTGTGGATACCATTAACAATCCGTCCAGAAGTACGGCATCGGAAAAGTCGGATCTCTTCAGCATTACTACAAAGTCGGCAATGGCCTTTCCCGGTCCTTTGCTTTTCTCTGGAATGGCTTTTGTAAAATTAATGGATGGAATACGGATTTCAATTCGCGATTCTAAAAGCATAAATGGAATACATTCATTCGCGCGCTCGGATCGTCCCGGGCACGTACCAGTGACGTAAAAGCGAAAAGGGCCCCGCCTAGTATTGCCGATAACTTTCTCTCCATTAAGCGTTGGCGAAATGGCTCTCCGGCGGCCGGCGCTTGACAATGGCATAACCCACAATGAGCCAGTTCCAGATCTCCCGGTGCCGGTTTTTATGACCTTCGACGTGACAGTAACAGCACTGCACGGAGGAATCAAACAAAACTCATCTTACCATTCCGAGGGAGTGCGATGGTGACAGTGCACGTTCGATGGCCACAGAACTAGAGCAAGCAACCGAAGCGATACCGAGACATAGTGGTGCTTACTGGTACAGGCATCCGTGTTGATGGCCGTGTTGGCGTGCAAACGTCTTGCCCAGTCACCGTAATGCGCCAAGACGACGGGAACGTCCGTTAGTAAAGTGCCAGCAGCAGTAGTAGCAGTAGCAGCAGCAAATGGCATCCTTCTCAATGAGGGCAAACACAATTAGTCACACTCCGGTGCAGCCGTTTCGCAATCGGGACGCATTGGAGCAGCAGCAGCAACCACCACTACACCCCACGAATTGGCAATCCGGCGGATAGCGGATCTTCATCAGACATCCAACAGCAAACGCGCATCGCAACGTTTTGTGTTGAGCTGCAGGAATGACACTGGAAATCGAAAGAAAGAAAGAAAAAGGAAGAAGAATCCCATATCCGTCAAAAGTTCATCGCCATCTCCCCGGCGCTCCGGTCGGTCGGTCGGTCGGTCGGTCGGTCAATAAACCTCCGGGTCCGGGATAGATAGCGATGCTCATAACAACATATCGAGCGAGAACCTCCTGCCGTGCGTCCGTGAATTGCCACGATCGGATCTCCGTCCGGATCTCGAGTAAACAAACGTGCACCGGATTTTACACGGATTGTTGTTTACAGTTTTCAACAAATCTCATTAGCGTGGCTTCGTCACACCGAGGAGGGCGCAGGGGAACCAGAAATTCAAGAATTCTAGAGAAAACGAAAGGGCTCGAGAGAGAGAAAGGGGAAGGGCTTGGAAGCGATTCCGATCGCGACACACGCTGGAGCAGAGGTCCACACAAAACCGGAAGCCCCTTGGCCCCTTGGCGTAACGAAGTGAAGTGAACCGTAAAAGCGGATCGCTCCGTAACCGTGTCCGCGTGACCGTGCGGTGCACCAGGTGTCTGGGTTTTTGGGGGGGAAAAGGGATAAAACTGTCATTCTGGTTAGGGATTGGAAAGATGTTGATATTGGTCCGTGTACATATGTCGGAATGTGTGTCTGTGTGTGTCTGCTACACAGAATCGTGCCTTCCGGAGTTGTTTCATTTCCGTTCCGGGGACGTGCGACAAGCAACGCACAACATTAGTTTACCAGGAAACGAGAAGTTCAAAGACGGCTCATGTTTGGCACGAGATGGTACGGACGCACTAGACCGAATCTTACATGATCGTAATCTAAGACTAAGAGCTATTAGGCGAGCTGTAAAGGTGCAGGACCATGATTGCAACTTTCACAGTAAAACATACTTTTTTTGGTTGTCATTTGGCGAGTTGCGAAACAATATTTACGATGCAAGGCAGCGGTAACAACTATATTTTGCAGATTTCAAACAAATACCAACAACGTGCCGAGTGGATAGTCTATATGAACGCGCATTTTGATAGTTCATTGCTTTGTATTTCCAATAGAACTAGAAACTGATCTTATAAAATGTTTCTTTCATGTTAACCGTGCCTGGCCACGATAACACCTTTATTCCAACCCCATTTTTGCAGTTCTTAACGTAAAGTTTCTAACGTGGTCAGGCACTTTAAAGAGGGTGTTAATGCTTATCCTTTCAAGAGTATTTTTTGTGAAACTTTTGGATCAATCGAACCAAAACTAACAATGCTATGCATACATGGCTCAATCCATCTCGCCACTTTGAAACTGTTTTCATAAATCTTACGTTGTCAAAGTCGGTGCCCATCGTAGCATAAAAACTATTGTACCAATCGATTTCAATAAGATTTTTAGATTTGCCAGATAGAAAACTGTGTTTTTGAGGCAAAATCGCAAAAAGCATAACTTTTTCAACTTCAGAAAGCTATTGAAAAGAATATTGATTGGTATATTTCCGATGATGCAGCAGACACTCCTGGTGGTAATTGAATAAAGTATATTTTTGCAAACTCACCTTTCTAGATTGGATGCCATGAACGTAGTTTTTGACAAATCTGCTTCAAAATACAACCGTTTATCCTTGAAAAGTTGAAGTTTAAAGTTGAAGATAAAAAATAAAATTGAATGGTTTCTTCACAAAAAAAAATCTCCAAAAATGAACCTTTTATCTCCGAATTAACCTTAGCGTTTGTGTCGTTTAAATCGTTTTGACAAAGCTGCGAACCAAATAACAATTAGTCAAGGATCGACGTTTAGGAAGTTCTGTAGCTCGATCACAATGGAGGCTTACCTGGCCTACCATCCAAACCAATGTAACGGAAATCAACCTAAACCGTGAGCACTCCATAAACAAATGCATCAATCTTTGCTTCTTTTGGTTTATGATCAACAGCATACGAAGACCAGTCCGGAGCGGAAGGCATGCGTTATTGTTCCACAACTTTGCATCCAATAGAAAGTCCCGCGTCGTAAAGGTATATACCGCTAGATCCCGGACCTATTTCACGCCGAGTCCCATTGGCCTATTGGTCTTTCTCCTGCTGATTTCCATACTCCCGTTGCGAAGAATCCAAGACGCTTTTCCTGCGGTGTCCTCCTATTTGCTGTTGCTTTCATTCTTACTTTCTTTCCCGAACCTTCCGAGGGATCTGCATTCCGGTCGGTACCTGGAGTGCTTTTCTCTGGACCTTCTTATGCCTCAAGCATCACGCAGGTTACGTTCGATTGTCCGACCGTCCGTCTGCAATTGCAGCTTTCACACTCTGCCTACCATAAACGCACCATTGTGCGCACCTCGCGCAGCATTGATCCCTTCGCTTTTACCGGGGGAAAAAGAAACCCCTCAGAGCAAACAGAACGTCTCTTCTCGCGTGCAAAGCGGCAACAATGAACTGTTACAGGATCGAACCAGGTTGGTGGTCGAACGATGACGCACTTCGGGGCGAATAGTTTGTTTTCTATTTCCTCCTGCTCCTCATCCCCCGGGGGAGGGGGGTCCTCGATAAACAATTTCATCTACTCGGTACACACGGTATACCGGTCTTATCCGGTGACCTACCGCAAGTTCCGGGTGGTGGGACGAGACGCAGGCGAGACAAACGACAAACTTGCGAGGAGGGAAATGTGGCCCCCATGACCATGGAGCACTCCCGAGGCGCACATAAATCACACTCCCGATAGCATTGCATGAAATTAAATCATTCATCATTCCCGCATGGGTTACGTCGCCATTTTTCGGATCGTTTTTCGGAGCGATTGATGCATCGCGCTGGTCCTGGTGCGCACCGGACTTCAGGTATTCTCAGGGCAGCTGAGCTCCGGTTCACCATTAACCTCGAATCGTTTCATCGTTGCTGTTGCTTCAGCAGAACTGCTGCTTGTGCTTGTGTCCTCTGGCTCGCTGGAACTTGGTTTTAATTAAATTTCCAACAAACCCCGAAAGAAGCCGCACAAACGGGCGTTCACTTCATTTATCACTCCCACGGCTTCCCACTCGCTCGGATGTGTGGATCATTTGCGCTTTCCGGCACCACACCATTGTCGAAGCCATATGTCGAAGATAAAAATGGCGGAGATGGCGGGCTCGTCTCACATCTCACATCAACGTGACGTCGTATCCCGTGGCCGTGCCCGCCGTGCCTAAACAAAACATTTGTAACGCCAGCGCGAACTGTCGCCCGGCCGAGTCACGACACACATTTCGTGCTGTGTAACGCTCTAGCTAACTATCCAGCCCTTCCTCCACTACTAATGGCGCCCGGGAGAATCGAAGCAGAACCGTGAAATGGTTGTCGGTTGTCGGTTGCTGCACCCGAACAGGTCCCAATTCCCTGCACCGCTGCCGCCATCGTGCAAAATGTAATTCGATCCAGCAGCGTTGCTGTTGCAATCGAGCTGCTAGCGCTGCTGCTGCTGCTAGTTTGGCTTTATAACAGGCACGATAAAGAATCACAAAATGCCTAGCCACCACCACAACCACAACGGGGCACAACATGGTTTAATGTTGCAGAGGTGGTGGTGGTGGTGGTGGTGGTGTTAATAATTAATTTCGACGTCCAATTACACGCCACCCCTGCCAGAAACCCTCTTTTAATGATGGAGTTTCCGTGGCCCGTGAGGGGCCAGCACCAGTTTCGAGAAATGGGGTTTTTTTCATTTCGAAAATGGAGCAGAACCCCGCAGAACGAGCGAACGACGAGACAAGCCAAGAGGGAGGGGTGTCCGGACTGGGGACCAAAACCGCCCATTAACCGCGTCCCATTCGCGGTTCGATCGATCAGCTGTTGTTCCTCGAGAGTAGAGTAGTTCCCGGGGTTTTCTGGTTCCAACATTATCAACCGAATGGCTTCAGGCGGAACATTCTTTTCGATTTTTTGTTTTTAGTTTTTTTGTTGAGAGAACTACAATTAGTTCCCGGGAAAGGCACCGAGGGAAGTTTCGTTTGTGAGTGCAAAATTGCGAACCCAGCACCGGCACACACAGACACACACCGGCAGAGAGTCCCAGATGCAGCAACAAAAGGATACCGATCTTCCGGAGCCGGAAACCATAATGGACGGCGCGTTGTGGTTGGCTTGGCACGATCCCCGTTGCGGAAAATAGATGGAAAGACAAAAGGGAAACCTTTCGCAGCGACCGAAGCGACCGAAGGCGACCTCTCCGGAGATGGTTTCGTGATAAATTAGAGAGAATTAACGAGCAGCAGCAGCAGCAGCAATGCGAGAAGAGGCGGACGTGACGGGATAGTGAGATAACAGCACAGTGTTTCCTCCGTCCATTTGCCCTTTTTCTGTGGCGTGGCTTGCGTTCTCTGGCACAAAAGGGGGCATTAAAGGCCCGCGGAGCGCTCTCGAACGGCTCTGCTGCTGCTGCTTTGCGGACGCCAAGCCCGATCGGAAGGGATCGGGAAATTAATGATAGATTTTCGATACCGAGAGGCGAGGTGCGGTGCGGTGCGGTGCTGTCGGGGACGCCCTTGATGAGACCTGCATGCAATCGATTGGCCTGGCTCGGGATGTCGGGTTTTTCGGGGCGGAAAATTGGGAACAGATATCCCGGGCGCTGGCGACAAAGCAGCAGCGGGTGCGCTCTTCGCTCTTAGGTTTCGTTGCATATTGTCCTAGCCAATATTCCCGGTCCCGTGTGCCTATGTGTGGGCTTATGTTTTTCGTCGACGCGACGGGTTTTTTGCTTTCCTCTTGCTTTTGTCGCTTCGCTCGACCTGGATCAGTTCCTTCGATTGTTTTTCTACTTCTTTTGGTTGCTATTCCTTTCCTTAACGAGGCGATGAGCTGCTGAAACCGGTGCGTTCCAGTGGAAAAGGCGGACGGATCTGGACGATTTGATTTGTCGAGTCGAAGGTTTTGGTGTCATTCCGTGGAAACAGATGGAACCGTCCATCCCTTCGAACTTCGGTCTTGTCACGCACGAGGCACACGGGCAGCAGACGTGACATTCGGTTCAATCCGTGACAATAGCCTGGTTGCCGGTAAACGAAGTGCTGAGAAAGGCAGGAAGAGAGAGAGAGAGAGCGGGGAATGGACAAATCATTTCGAAGATCTGTTTGCTTTAAATCGCTTTTCCCTCCCCCCTGGCTGGGCGACTTTTCGCACCGAAACCCGGCCTGGACCGAACCGAAAAAAAACCGATCCAACCGCCATTAATCGTATTGTTTATCGTACGGATCGTACCGGATCAGGTCCGGAATTAATCCCATCGTTTGCGACAGGCCTTCATAAGCCAAGCAACAGCAGCAGCAGCAGCAGCAACAGCAGCATAGTGGAGCATAAATCCAAACTGCTGTGTGCGTGCGTGCACGAGACGAGCACAAATCATAAACAATGCACCACCGGTTCGGTCGAAGCAATCAATCTTTGTTGAAAGGTTTTTATGTTTTCTTTTGTCGCATTGTTTTCTCTCGGAGCGGTTCAGTTCAGTTCGGTTCTGTTCGGTCATATTTTGCGCCCAAGGACACACAACACAAGGATGCGGATGCGGCAGGCGACAGCGAGAAAAGGTAACGATGGCCCAACACTCCGCGATGTTCTCTCGGCAGCGATTTGATGACATTTCTTCCCTAATGGCACTATCTCTCTCTCTCTCTCTCGGTCTCGTGTGGAGTACATTTTTGGTCTCGCTTGGTCTCCTTTTGGTTCCGTAATGCTTGCCAATGCCTACTGCCACTGACTTGTGCTGTCATGTTTTACTGAAATTCCAACACTGGCTACACTGGCTGCCAGAAGACGATGTCGTTTGAGCCACGAGCTGAGGTGTGAAGAAGCAATGTTCCGTTTCGGTCAGCTGCCACCCACCCACTCATCCACCTAGCGGGCGCTCCGAAGGGTAGCTAAACGCCAAGTTTAGACATTAAACATTTAAATGTTGCCCCAAAACGCGGTCGAAGTCGTCGTCGTCGTCGTCGTTTGGCGGAAAGACGACATGCTTTGGGGAGGTGCTCAAGGAAAGGTGAGACAGTTTTGGCCATTTTGGCCAAATTTTAACGACCCTCCCCTCACCTGGCCTTTCCCGCCGCGTCTGCGCTAGTGCGACATTGTTTTCGAAGCGATTTTTTCTCGCATTTTTTGTGATTTTTTTTCGATTTTCTTTCACGTTTTATTTGAAAATCTACCTCGCCCCCCCTTCTACTAACACCCCCCGCCAGGGCATGAAAATCGATTGTTCAGCGAACCCGGGAGGGGCCTTGAATGCAGGAGTTTGAAAACTGCCAACATGCGGGTTTATATGCTGCGGAACCACCCCACAGCATAGGCGACACATGAAAGCGACTTGGCATACACACACACACACACATCCGTCCCGGAATCAAAATCCGGGAACCGGATCGGGATTGAGAAAAACTAAAGCAATTTTCCACCATCACCATCACCGCCTCGGTATGCGCCACCCCACCCCCTTTCTGAGGCATTTTGGGAGCGTTTGGAGGGCGACAGGACCGAGGAGGCCAGGGGGCCAAGGGGCCGGGGCGGAAAGTGCCGATTTAAGACAGAATTTATGGCCAATTTCGAGCTCGATTTTATGGTCGCCCTAAATGGTACTTAAACTTTGTTCCCACCCCCCCCCTCCCCCTCCCTTCTTGTCATTCACCCCCTCAATTGCCTAGAACTTCTTTTTGCTGTTGTTGCTGCTGCTTGAGACCTGACTCGCGATGAATGCGCGATGTTGTCATCGGTCTGGCATTCCGTGGGCCCGAGCTCTCTCTCTCTCTCTCTCTCTCTCTTCCTCTTTGTGTGCTTTTGTTGTTGTTGTTGTGTGTTGCACAATATTCCGCCCTGAAACAATGGCCACAACGAGTCTGCACAAAACGGATCTCGCGGAGTCTCTGGGCGTTCTCCGGGCGGCACCGAGCATCTTTTCTTTGTCGAACGACTCCCAGACGCGGTGGTTAAACATTGCGTTCACTGTTTGCTCTCCCTTTGGCGCTGGCGGTCCTCCCGATAAGCAGGATTAGCGATGGCGGTAAACACTTTCTCAGAACCGGACCGCGACGACCGGCCAATCAGATTATGTGCGCGTTCCACTTCAACGAACTGGTTTCTATTCCAAACCTCATCCGCAGACACACATGCGCGTCCTTTTGCATTGTATCTCCCCCGTTGGTGCATTAATATTTTAAGCGGAAATGTAGGAGTCGATGAAGAAGAAGAAGCATATAAATGTCGAAGGGGGTTTGTTGTATCAAAAAAGCAAAAAAGGCCGAAGATCAACTATTCATAGTCTGGCTGGCTGGGTGTGTGTCCGTGGCAACAAATCCTAGCAGGCCACCTGGGACCCATGGGTTATTCGGAAATTCGAACTTTCCCCCCCTCACCGTTTTTTGCCCCCGGCCTGGCCTACTTCGATGGTGTAAAATGCGATAATTTAATGTTTAATGTTCGTTAGCATCAAAAATGCACCTCCTTTCGAATCCGGTTGGTAGGGGTTGGTTGAGGGAGCTGCGCGCTATCGCTTTTGATGCAATTATTTATTTTCCCTCTTTTTACCGAAAGGCGGCAACGGGGAAGAGAAGAAAAGAGGGCGAGGACTCAGCACCCCTCCCTCGCATTCCGTTTCCGTTTGCCTTCGACGCCGCCGCCATCGCTGGGTTCGTTGCTGTCATTGCCAGGTTGCCCGTTTCCCTCCAGCCCTCTAATGATGGGGTGTTTTTATGCCTTTTTTCTCCGTAATAGTTGCCATTCTGGCAGCGGCAGCGGCGGCATTCTTATGTATTCTCGCCGTCGGCAGTCGTGGGCCGCCGCGGATACCCCGGGAAAGGCCCACTCGTGCCGTGGTGGACTCCGTCGTAAGTGGTAGTTTGTCGGTTGGCCGGACGGACGGACGGTTGGTTGGTCCGGTCGAAAATCGTGTGCCACAAGAGATTATCCAGAGTCCATGGTCGGTGGTGTGTCCGTGGCCAGCGGACGGACGGAATTGGAAAATGCAATTAAAAACTAATTAAACCCTCCTTTTTTTAAATGCAGCAACGCTCATTTAACGATAATCAGCCGTTTTCGTGATGAGGACCGTTTCAGTCCGGATCGTTTGGTCACCAAACGGGATGCAGAGTGTGGAGGAAGAGGAGGAACGCGGAAGAAGGAGAGGCAGGAGACACGCAGGAGAAGTGCTCATTGCATCGGATCCCGGACTATCAGTGGAACCGAAAGCGAAGCGAAGCGACGTAACAACAAACACAGCAACCAATGCAATGCATTGCAGTTCTTTATCAACATGGGACCGTGGTAGTGGAGGCCATTTTTGGCAGTTGTTTTGCATTTGCATGTCTTCTTGACACGGAACATCGAAACTGGTCCAAGGTCCTCGAACACTCACCAGTTTGCCTCTCGTAATCTTGTTCGCATGAAAAACAACAACAACAGCAGCAAAAACATCAAATCCATCTAATGGTCACCCCCTCTACGACAGCAACCAAGAGCAACAACAGCAAAAGCGACGACAACGACAACGACAACGACAACGACGAGGACGGTTCTGTCACTTTGAAGTATTTGTCGGCGACGTCGCGAACGGAAAAACAGGAAACGGACACACAATCAGTCGTCGTCCCAGGACGGAAAGTCGGGAGACGAGCCGCGAAAGGCACAGAGGGTTGACGAAGTTTAAAAATAAAAACCCCAGACCCCGGGACGGGACTCCACACGGGACGACCCCACGCGAACACACACGCAGAGCACACACAGAGCACCGTCCGCAACACGGTGGGTGCGATTGCGAAGGGTGGGGGGATGCGCGACGGGCGGGTGCACAGAGAGAGGTGGGGTGGTGTCGTCCGGTTATGAATGAACGTAAAGCGCGCACACCACCCGCCCTCGACCCTGATATGCGCACGATCCGAGCAGACGACGGGACAGAAGACGAAGGCGGATCGACGGAAAAGAGCAAAAGAAAAAAAAAAAAAGAGGAAACCAAGATTAACGGAGACGAACGAGAACGACGCGTGTGAACGATGATGTGCTGGTGTGTGTCGCGATGGACGCGCGCGAGAGAAGCAGCCAATCGTCTGTGGTAAGAGTTCTGACGGTGAGAACAAAATTGTACTTGACGCGTGGTTTTCCAACGGGGACGTAGCTCAGTGGTAGAGCGCTCGCTTCGCATGTGAGAAGTCCCGGGTTCAATCCCCGGCGTCTCCAAGCTCTGTCGAGAACTTTTTTTGATGCGGAAGTGTTTATTTTTATCGTCAGCAACATTGTGTTTTTTCTATGCAACATTGTACATTGACCATTGTTTCTGCGTTTCAACCAACATCTCACCATAATTAGCGCGTTTATTGTTATTGATGCTGACGCAAGTACATTTTTTGAGGGGGAGGGGGAGGGGGAGGGGGAGGGGGAGGGGGAGGGGGAGGGGGAGAGGACATTAATTATTAAATTCACTTCGTAAACGTTGAAGGCAACCCCGCAATACAAACGCAATACAATGTAAAATTGGAACAGCAAGCATAAGTAACGCAAACACAAAATGCTGATATTTGGAACAACACTCAACAGCAACAACAACAACAAGGAACCGTAAAAAAACACAGATTCCAATTCAATTCCGTGTGGTTTACATTGTTGTTGTGCGCGTTTGCCCGCGAGGAGGCCTCGAACAATGCCTCGAAGCTGACACAATTGCGAACCTTAAAAAGGGGGACGACGATCGATTCACGATAGCATCGATGGCAGCACCACCGGCAGCAGGAAACAATCGATGTCGAACGTGTAGCATCGTCCTTTGTGTTCGCTTCATTACCACCACCACCAGCACCACCAGCACCACCCCAGGCCATAAAGCAGTCAACCAATAGCCAGGCGTTAGTATTGACCAACTTTGTGTCGATTATATGCCGCTGCTCTAATCATCAGCCGCCGGTGGACGATTGCCGGTGTTGAGAAGGTGTAACAGCAGCAGCAGCAGCAGCAGCGATACACCGATGATACCCGGTGGGATGGGGGGGGCCATCAGCACAAAGCGCGCCCAAAAAGATCAATATCAGCATAACGGAAAGCGCGCTCTTTGAAGGATCCATTAGCGATGGCGAAGGCAGCAGTTATTAGTAGCTGCCGGAGCCCCGGCAACAATAACATTAATCGATCGACAAACACACACCACACACACAAAAAACCACGCAGAAGCGGCCCTCACGCAGAATACCCCATTGATGGGGGGGTGGTCGGGTCGGGTACCATAAATAAGCCCATTAATTACCTAATCGAATTTAATCCTTCGCAAACAATCGAAACAAACTGAACTTCCGCCCGAGCACCACCACCACCGCCACCGACTGGCCGGCCAGCCAGTCAGCCAGCCATGAAGCTGGAAATGGAGCAAAAAAAAAGGCAAGAAATGCGAGCGTTTACGGCGCTGGCTTTATGGCTGTTTGGTTGCGCCACGCCATAGGACAAGGGGGAGGGAGGACGGGTGCGCCGGAGGGAACTGGGCCACAACAACCACGTGCGGGTGTGCGTGGACTGTGAGCAATGTTTGTTGTGCATACTGTATGTGTGTATAATGATGGTCTGCCTGCTGTGAGGCAGATTTCACCTCCTGGGCACCCTGGCACATGGCACCGCCAAGACCTTGCACCGGGACCATGCCACGGCATGCCACGCCACGCCAAGGCGAAGGCGTTGTTGCCATCCGCCGCCGGTCGCCGATTTGCGCCTCCTCCAACGACGTTCCTAATGGCGAACTTAAATACTTTGTGCCACGAGCGTGGTGCTAATGGCGAAACATATAACAATCGCCTCGTCAGTTGTCACTTCAGCGACACCGTTGTCACGTCTCTCTCTCGCTCGCTCCCTCTGTTGCTCTCTCCCTTCCCGTGTTACCATGGGTTTTGTTCCGGTACCAAGCGTAAGCCTACTGAGCGGATCGGACGTAAATCCGTTTCCTCGTGCAGCATCGTCCCTGGGGGTTCTAAAATGTGTGTGTGTGTTTTTTTTTTCGAGCCGCTTCCTTCGATGCCCATCGAACGCACAACAACCGCGAGCAAGCGTGCTGCTGAATGACAGGCTATGACGGGGTTTTAATCAATCTCCGGTGATTCGTGTTTGGGCGCCATGGCCCTGGCCGATAATGATAGGGGAGGATGGTAGAGGACGAGTCGATTTATAGCAAACCCCCCGTTGCTGGCCATTGGTGTCCGACGAGCGTCACGCAAACTCTAAACAGGATTAGACAGGTTCGTAAACTTGGCGTAAAGGTAAACATAACAATTGAAAGTGAAAAAGAGATTGTGACTGATAGAAAGATGTGTGCTGCTGCTGCTGCTGCTGCAACGTGACGTGTCCTGACGTTCCGTTTCTAAGCGTCACACCATCACTATCGTCATACCATACGGGACCAGGGACTGTTCTCTTTCAGCCAACAATTCGTTCTTTTAAGCAAATTTAGCAGCACAGTTAAGGACCATGTGCCATTGCATCAGCAAGAAATGGTAATTCGAAGGAGGAATGTCGACACTGTACATTCGTTGGATCGTGTAGAATGTCTTTCTCACCGACGTGAAACCAAACGTTGCAATGCTTCAGCATCATTTTGTCATGTCTACGCGGTTATATTGTTAATTTTACGCGCAGTACTTGGGTTTAATATCATCTTGGGTTGATACTTCTAGTTGTAGTGCATCCTTTTTCCGTCGAAAATTGAGCCTCGCAATGCAGCAATCATTTCCTGGTGCAGAAAGTCCAACATCTAACGTCATCAATTCACATTCATAGTTTTGAAAAGATTGGATAAATCGCTACTGTATACTAAGATAAACGCTATTTGCTTTCTTCATAGAGCAATTCGCCATCAAATTAGCGACTCCAGCATTTAGGGCCACCTTGGCGATGAATGACGGCCTCATCGGCTGACTGGAAGGATCTGTTCACTATAACTAGTCTCTGTAAACACAAATTTTAGTCAAATGGTCGTTATAAAGCTGTTGACTTAATAGTTTTGTTATTGATTTACTTCTAGTCTTTGACGAGCTGTTATTGAGTTCTAAAGAGATTTATCAGGAGCATTACCAAACTTCAAACCATGACAGAAGGCCCAGAAGGGAGAGAAATGTCCTACGTAAAGCAGAACTCGTTGATTAATCTATTTAGGACCACGTTTTGCCCGGTAAATGTCACTCGGAATTGTGAGTAAAATAGTAGAAAGCCCCCAGACCATGTGCCCCAACACCACAGACCACAGGATGAGCGTAATGGCGGCGGTGATGGCGGTGATGGCGGTGCTGGCGGGGAGATACCTAACGCATCGCCAACACAATCCAAACACTTCACAACAATTTCCTACGAAACGAAAATAAAAGTATAAATCAAGCTTAATAATGCGAATTAAAAGCCCGCCCCAGACACATGCGCGACACGGGCTGCGACTGTGGCCGTGGCCACGACCACGGTGGCGGCAGCAACGGGGGCGGGGGGCTAATGTTGACGATTATCTTCATCGCAGCTCACGAGGCGACGTAGCAGCAACCAGACGTGATGTCAAAATGAGGCACAAAATAACAATTGCCGGGGCGTCGCGAGACGTCGGGAATTAGCGCGCGCCACGGAGCACTCGCTGGCACATCAGCAGCAGCGACAACGGGGCCGTCCACGAGAGGCCCCGGGACAGAGAGGCGAAGGGATGTTGGTGTAAAAGGGTAGCCGGTCCGGGCCCGGGCCCGGGGGGTTGCAAAAGGGTGTTTTCGATTGTAGATTTTAATTAACGCTCTCTGCAGCCGCTCTACAACTATCGTGTCTGACAATCAAGATAATGTCGTGGGGGCCACCCGACCCCCCCTTCCCCGTTGGTGGTGGTGGTGGTAATGATCGGCAGCAATCGGCACGCAGCACCCCAACACCCTGAAGGCAATAGACCGGGTCTATTGCTTTCCATTCCGCTACCCCGATCGTTCGAAGCGGCCTGCGGAGGCCTGCGTCACCATGACACGATGCCAGGTGACACGACTATCGGGGACCGTGCCGTGCCATGCCATACCATACCCATTACCGGTGACACTGTCCCATCGTGCGCACATCAACATAAACGACGGAATGGCAGCAGTGATCAGGCATCACTGCATTATTACCCACCAATTGGCATTCTCCTGTGTGCCCACTCACAGCAGTTCAGGCCAAAGGTGACCTTTCCGTGCGTTTCCGATACCGATCCGGGGCTCCGGGACAGCTAGCAATCGCGGTATTTAATGGGGGTTTTCTGGTGGCTTGATTGGCTTGGGGTGAATAGATAGACAGAGAGAAAGAGAGAGAAGGTGAGAAACAGTTTGAAAAACTTCATTAGCATCTAGCCAAGGTACATTACATTCTGCAGCGTCAAATGCTGCAAACTTTTTCAGCGCTACTCCTACGAAGATGTAACTCTAGGGTTGTAAATTGGCAGGTAGACCGACCAGTGGGTAGTAGAAGCCGTAGGAAACCGAAAAAAGAGCGATAAACAGCAGGTGAACGACAAACGCGAGGAATGACATCTCTAGCAACGAGTACCAAAATGTTTAACGTTTTTGTGGCTGAGTCATTGTGTTCTGTGCTAAGACATTACACTTGTCTTTCATTACAGTAAGGGTTTAGATTCAAAAGAATTAAAGCACGTACTTCGTAAGTCGATTTGGACTTTCTGGCAAAGTCCCGAGTCCCTATTTCACAGTCTACACTGTATCCTATTTTAAAGTCTGCGCTGTTGTCAAATTGTCAAATAAAGTCCCTGCAATATTGTATTGCGAGAGTTCACTTCCATTCTATATTTTAATGTATGCCCAATGTGCATGATTCAACGAAATAAACTGCAGCTCATTATCGCAAAACATTGCAAATATGATTGAGTAATCGAGGTATAAGGAATGTGCTTGATGTTTGTATTTGACTTTTCCGTATTAAAAGATGTCTATAAATATAAGTCTCAAGCTATACAGTTGTCATGCGCAGGATTGAGGTCACTTTTTTTGTGAAACAAGATATTAAAGCCTCTTCCATTGCAGGCTATTAGGATTTATTTGCTATGCCGTTCAAGCAAGTTTTCTGTTTTAATCTTCTGTTATAATTAATGTTCGGTTTCGAAGATCTAACCTTTAGAAGGAGCACTGCTGCATGCTGTTTTATAGCGAGACTCTTGTCTCATAACTACCATTCTCCCTCGTTAGTTGATGCAATAATGTATTGTGAGTGCCGTAGATTAGCTATAATGAAAAAATGGTTTTTAAGTTTATGCTGTTACATTTAATCTTCTATTAACATCTAACATTCAATTCCATCCGTATGGCCATTGAACTTCTAATTACTAATACAATGTCACATTATTGAAATGGATCCGTTGATTACATCCGCGCCCCGGGCCATTCATCTTTCCGTCAGATTTGTTATCTTCGTCCATCGTTCGGATGAAAAATCGGAACAGCCTTGTCCCCGGGCTACACCTTCTTAATTGCGAAAGGACATAACCGGGGCGCGGTGTTCGCGTTGTTGTCACGTCAGCGGCGCGCTGATAACGATCGTATTAAAACAATATCCGGTCCATATGGCAGCAGCCTTGGCTGGCGGGCGTATAATTTTCCTTTCCCAACTGACGATTCGAGGGCCGATGAAAAAGCAATAAGCAATGCAACGAAAACAAAGTAAATGTTGTGTTTTTTCTTCAATAAAACACAGCCGTAACACCCGCACTTTATCGTTTTGTGTCTCCGTCCCATGTGGCCACTGGTGGCCATAAAGTGCGACTGCTGGGCGGTTCCGCATGATCCGTTTCCTGGCGCGAAACCGAAAGCCCAATCGGAATTCGTGCGGCGAATAAAGTGACGACTAATAACGCTATCCGCCAGTCATCCCCGGTGAATCATCGATCGATCGAACATTCTCCGGTCGCCGGTCAAGGTGACCAACAGCGGCACGGTGCCCCACACATAACGATCCAATCGATTCACGTTTACAACCGCGCATTCCGGTTGGTGAGTCCACGGAAATCCGGAATTTAGCGAATGACGTCCACGGCAAAGAAAAACCCACCGCGACACCTCGGCTAATTCCAGTCGGACGGGTCCACCGAGTAACTGGATCATCAAAGGGACTGATAAATGCAAATGACAGTCATTTATCAGGTTGTGTTGCCGGTTGTGGGTCCGACTTACCCAACACGCGCGACGTAACGTGACGCACGTACCGCCGACTCAAATGCCGGGTTTCGTCAGTCAAATGATGAAAATGATTCATAGCGAACAGACGGACGGAGCCCACTGCTTGAAAGGCTTCGGCTTGCGAGGAAAGAAACAAGCAAAAGGTCGTCCCACCACCACCACCTATAGGGCTTCCAGCGAGCTCCGCTTGACGCGACTTCCCGCGAAGATGAGTAATTGAAGAGGCTTTGGGCCTGGCGAACTGTAACACGATCGCGCTCGCCGGCACTCGATCCGATCCGTTCCTAGATCCGGACCCGTATCCGCATCGAATCCACGGGAAGGTGAAGGGCAAACCGGGCGCCAGCTGTAGCCACGAGCCGTGGCCGGTGTGAGACAAACAAATTGGAGAAGCTTTACGGACCGTTCTCCGGCGTTTTTTGCGCCGCGCCGATTTCGCGAAATTGCCTTCGGGTACTTCGGTTCGGTGCCTTGAGTGCTTTGCGTCGACTTCACTCCAAATGAGCTTTAATGATAGACGGCGCGCCATTGACGAGACGCCATCCCTTCGCATGAGGCGGAATCGGTGCAATGACACTCGCCCTCGAGGTTGTCACGGCTCCAGCTATCGTGGCAAGGACAGCACGAACTGCTGCCGCTGCTGCTGTTAATGCCGCCGAATGCATTACCATTCTAATCCCCCCACGGAGAGAAGCGTTTGGCGTTTGAATTTATGAATATTGAGTCGGCTTGACCGCGAGGACCCCGAACGAACCGGGTCTCCCCCCCCCCCCCCACAAGTGGTCCGGCGATTTGCCTAAAAAAACGATGTCGAAGGAGAGCTGAATTCAAAATGGTGCGCAGGGCCCGGGCATAACATATATAGGCATCCGACATCCGACAAAAGTTGTCCGACAACACTTGGACCCTGGAGGAGAGTTGGTGAATTCGCAGGCGGCACTTTGGCAGCGGAAATGGAAATTAAATCCTGACAACAACATCCATTTACAAACACAGAGTGAGAGCGACATGCGTATCATTCGAAGGAAAAGACGTCAAACATTCTCTCTCTGTGTGTATCTCTCTGGGACAGGAATAAAAGGCGACTTTGATTACCGATTCGCGCGCGCACAAATACTCCACCTCATTCCATTCCATTCCAATCCTGTCTACTTCGATGCAAATGTCCGTCGATAAATAAAGCATTTCCATAGCGCCGCCTCAGACCTAGTGTTGGCCTAGATTTGAGGTTAGGTTCTAGCGGCGGCTCAGTATCGTACCACCGGTTCCAAAGGTCCGGATGCATGCATGTCGCATGTTATTAGTACATCCGACGCCCATATCCGCGTGCGTCTCCTTGGCCACCGTCTGCCATATTTACATACGAAAAGTCGGGGCGCCCGAAGTGAATCTGATACGACGGCCATACGGTTCTGTTACAGTCGGTTCCGCCTTCGTCGTAGTCGTCGTCGTCGCTGTTGTCGTGACTTTTCGATCGACCACACGCCATGTATACGGTTACGCAGATTGATTTGAAGTAAAAGGACACCATCGAGGGAGCATTCGTACGTTCCAGATAATGGCCCCGATATGGCTCCGGATTAGAATGTTCTTCTACCTTTTGAGACCGGAGACACCTTCCAGATAACCTTCTTCTTTTTTTCTCGTACCCTGGAACCTGATCCTTGCTCGCAGCAAAACATGGATAATGGATTGGGTTTTCATGCACGAAAGGTGTAGCTGTCTGGCATCACTATACCTGGGCCTGGAACCATCATCATGGCGTCGTCTGCGTGCAGTGAAAGTGATTAAAACTGTATCGCACTACTACTCGTGCAATAGAACTTTGATCTTTCTTTCTGCTCGCCGGCAGACCGAAACCAAGCTGCTGAGGTGGTGGTAACGGTGGGTGGGTGGGTGGGTGGGTGGGTGGGTGGGTGTTGGGTGATTTAAACGCAACGCCTTGCGCCGCTCAAACGGTCGCTGAACAATGTTTACTCGTCTCCAATGCTCGACGCTCGACGCTTGACGCGAGATTTATGCTGCAGGGGCGTCCCTTCCCTCGGTCGTGATTTCGCCAAGTTTTCCATAAATCTCACATCCTGATCCGTTTCGCACCCCCTAATGGTGGTGGGTGGGTGGGTGGTGGTGCCGTGCTAGATTTAACTATTTCTTAATGCTACCTTTGAGAGAGAGAGTGTGTGTCTGTGGCGTATGTGCGTGGCTGTTGGACATAAATTGCCGTTTGATGCTTAATGTGTCATGCTCCTCCTCCCCCTTTTTAGACTGTCTTTTTCCCTCTTTTCCCCTGTGTTTTATTAGAGTTTTTGAAAATTAACCGTAACATGCGGCAGCTGTGGGCGAAATGTGGGTTGGGGCTAATGTCGCGTTTTGCGGCCGTGGCCGATTCGTGTGCATTTTCGTGCGCCACAGCACCAGAACGGGCATCAGTCTGGTAATGCTCGCGCGCTGGTCTCTCTCTCTCTGTCTGTCTGGTTTTGGTTTCGCGTCTGGTCGGTGCGCCGGCCGGTACGAAGTGAATGAAATTTGATTCCCAATGGTTCTCCCCCGAAAGTGGTGGCCACCACCAAAATGGCAACGGCTGCGTTTGCTTTCCACTCTCGCATTCCCGGGGAACGGTGGAATGGCTTTTATCTCGCGTGCATTCCAATTTACTTCCTTCACATCAACTTCAACTTCTTTTCTTTCTTCTAACTCGCCAAAAAGCAGTTAGCAGAGGCCGGACCTGGGACCGGGAAAATGGGAGAAAGGGGGCATGCAAAACAGAGGAGAATCCGACACACACACACACACGACTGTAAGGGAGTATCCGAGTACCGAAGGCCGTCGAGAGTGGCCGTAAAGTGGATTTTGACTTGAGTAGCAGCAGCAGCAGCAGCAGCAGCCAGAGTCGTTTGAAGATCACCAACCATCACCACCACCACTACCCCCCTCCCCGTCCCCGGGCCAGTCCCAATGGGAATGGGTGATTGCCGCCGGGCCACCATCGACATGCTCGACAGACATTTCACGAGCGTTGTTGATGATGATGATGGTGGTGGCCACGTACCTTCACTCTCTGTGGCTACTACGTCGTCGTCGTCATCGTCGTCGTCGTCGCTGTTGAAACATGTTGAGCATGATGAGCACCGATCCGAGTCGTCGGTTTTTTTGGGAAGCTGTTATCTTGTTGTTTGATGGTTTTTGAAGAGTTTTTTTTCGTTGTCGGTGAGCGACTCTTGGCGCAACACTGGTGCCAGGCCATCAGCTGACGCGGACGCGGTCGTGTTTCTTTCGCACGCAGCGACCACCACCGGCCATCGGCTATCGATCCGGCAGTTGCCAACCTAGATGAAGTGAAGTAGTTGTCGGTCGGTTCCACCTTCCCGATGCCTGACCACAAGTGTTGACCACCTTCGCGGCGGTGTTCGGCGAGCAGGATGTATAGCCTCTAATGGATTACTTATGTGCTCCTTCCCTCCCGGACGACCGGATGTGAATGCTCTCCTTTAGCAGTTTCTCTGGTATGTTGGCCATAAACACTGTCGGGATTCGTACAATAACATCCAAAACCGAAGCAGCAGCAGCAGCAGCAGCAGCTCATCATACCTTTGGCGTAATGCTCTTACTAAGTGCCTCTTCCAATGGCATGTGTTCGACGTAGTGCAAGTGCAGTAGGAGCTCTTCACTAACCGACAAACCCTTTCCCGAAGCGAGAAGCTTATGTTGGCTGAAATATGGCACCATTGTTATGGTTCCTGACGTTTCGCGGTCCACTTCTTGCTCTCCACTGCGGCCACTGCGGCCACTGCGGCCACTGGTCGGGCCGCGTATCACGTTTCCGTCTCGTCGTCCACCATCATCATCATCGATCCACGTACGTACGTACGGATTGTGTTTGGTTTGGTCCTCGCCTTTCCCATTCTCGTGACTCGTCGCGCAACACAAGGATGGAAACCTGATGCTAAACTGGGAACTGCCACTACACTGCAACTGGCCTTCTTCTAAGAGGCCACTTTCCCGGGCCACAGTCTGCGATGCAACCTCGCAATCGATGTTTGCGATGACCATGTTTGGCCTTGGCTGGGGATGCTGTTGGGAAGTTGGAAGAAGAACCTTTTGGTCTGCTGCCCATTCCAAGGCAGCACGTTCTCAGGGAGAGGAGGGGGCGGCCGCACTACGCGGGATGTGTCTCCGATTGCCAATTAAAGGCCGTCCGGTTGTTCCGGAATCGGTAGCCGCTGGTGCCTCGGTGCCTCGGTGCCTGCTGTTGCTGCTGTAGCAGGTTTGATCAATTGCTGTTCCTGCTGCTGCTGCTGCTGCTGCCCGTGCTGTTAATTTCCAATTTCAATTTCGATCTGAAGCAGCCACTAAACAGCGGTAGGCCGTAGCGGTGTTAGTGGTGGTGGTAATCAATAACCAGGCCACCCGCTCTTCCAAACCTGCTGCTACCTACCGTCGCGTCGCCTCACATCGCGTGCCGCGTTGTTTTTTAGGAAAACAAAATCCAAAGTTTGTTGCCTGCCCTTGGTGGTGTGTGCCGTTGATTGAATTGTGGCCACCACCACGTGTGCGCAGGTTGTGAAGTTTTTTGATCCGAATGGACTTTCGAAAGGAACACAAACGGCACCGGGCACGGTGCTGGAGTGCCCCCCCTCCGCTTTGGGCTGTTCCACTTGGAAAAGTTGTTTTTCCCCGTCCCCGTAAAATGAATGCCATTGTATGCCAGGGTATTTCTATTGTTGCTGCTTGTGTGAGTCCTTCTGCTACGATTCTCGATTGTCTTCGCGAGATTTCGCATGCGCAGGAGTGGCGAATGGATGCTGCCATCCTGGAAACCACTTAAGCCTCCCATACACGATAAAATTATCCATCAGATTTTGCATTTTGTGCAATAATCTTAGCGGGTTCTGGCATGAGCGTTAGTGGATGCGATGGATGTACAACTGTAACATTCGTTCGTAGATAAAGATAGAATTTTTCAAGCAACATTATTCATTTTTGGATATTTTACCGTCTTGTGTTCGCTCCTAGAATAAAACAAAAATTGATAATAATTAAAAAAAAGGCATGATAAAAAGAATAACAAAAGTTTTTAACTTTAACTTCAAATTTTCCTTTTGAAGGCGAAACTATAGTATGAATGCATGACGAAACATTGGTATGATGGATAATCCGAACGTGTATGGCGGGGTCTTTAAGTCCAAACATCCAAAACCAACGCTCTCTGTCGCGAATAGCCGTTCCCCGCTGTTTATTGTCTAATTTCACATTATTACCACAAGGCAAGGCAAGGCAAGGACTGTGGACTGCGAACTGTAATGTTGCTTTGTTCCATTCTTACCCCAAGAACAGAACCATTCCAACGGCAATCCGGTTCCGATTCTGCTGCCAACGATACACGTGTCATTATGTAAGGCTCCATTTTCGGACCTCATCCAACAACATGTGAGTGCAGCATGTTGTAAGCCTTCGATAGACAGCCCGAAAACAAAAGGCCACAACCACGGGAACCCCCTCCCCCCGGACGGACACACAAACACGAGAGCGAGGGGCCTCGAGAATTCGTGGATCCGGTCCGGAGGCAATCATAACGCTAATGTGATTTATTGTGCATAAATTGATTTTTAATGGCCTCATTTTCGCTGGCCTTTCGACAGAGAGGACAGTCCGGTGGGGGCCTCGACCAATTGTGTGTCGATTGTGTTTTTTTTTCTCTTCTGTTGTCACCGTCATTCCGTTGCGTTCTGTTCGCTTTCCGGCGTAATGGCTGCGGTAGTTGCGTGAAGAGATCTCAGAGGAAGTGCGCGGATGCGCAAGAGACCAAACGAGCAAACACGATCTAGCGCCATCAGCAGCAGCAAAAGGCCAAAAGGATATTATAGGCACTACAGTGGGCACGGAAAGCGCACAGCTGGAACCACGATGTTGACCCTCCAAAAGCCCATTCACAAACGGTTCAACTCCGGAGGCAACGCGCGATGAGGAAAACGACGTCGTCGTCGTCATTAGGCGACGTCGTTTTTCGTCAGCGAACACAGCGATCGCATATCATTTCCTTTCCAAACGGCCTGACCTGGCCGGGTCTCGTAAAACGGGGCGGGATGCGGCAGTCGGCCAGGTCTTCCTGGGGGAGGGGGTTCTTTTTTCGGTTTTATTATCGATTGCATGTCGCGCGCGCTCCGCCGGACCCGGACCGGAATCTCCTTTTTCACTCGAAGACAATCCGTCCGCTGATGAGGACGAACGATGGAGCGTCGGAGCGACGGAGCGACGTCGCTGCTGCTGCTGCTGCTGATGATGATGATGATGCCGAAGATAGGAGCACCAATTATGCCACTTCCTTATGCTGTGCTCGTTTCAGTGTATTTTTTTTTCTTTTATTTCATTTCCTTTTCGATTTTTTTTTCTCGCTCGCTTCTATTTCATTCCCTGCGCCGGTTTGTTGCAAGCAAACCATACACCCTAAGCAGAAGGCACACACAAGAGTTCGCTCGCAAATCATTTACTCGACGGCGGCGGTGGCCTCGAAACTCGATGATCAAGATCAAAATTCAACGATAAACAAGGCGCCAGGAGCGGAGGGAAGCCGTAGCCAACACGGAATTGGTCAGCCAATCGCCCCCCTCTATTTGGTAATTAAACAATTTAGCCAATGCTTTGATGAAATTGATTAGCGCTGCCCCTTGTCCCTGTCTGCCTGTCTGTCTGCCTGCCGTTGGCCTTTTGTGGAACAACTTTTTCGTGCGTGCCAGCTCATTAAAGTATATTGAACGGGAATGATGATTAACAAAATGATCGAGCTTCATTTGTCGAGCTGGGAGAATGGCCACTAGCAGCACCACCATACGTGTAGTTCCATTTTGAAAATGTGTTGCATAATTTTTCTGGTGCTTCAGTTGAACATATTCCCAACACACAAAAAAGACAACAGAATCACCGGGAACCACTCCGGTCCTCCTTTCAGCCATTTTATAAAAAGAAGACTCATTTGGGAGTTCGCGAAGAGGCCCATTCATTTGTCTCACGAGCGGCTTTTTACGGAGGAAAAGAAAGAAAGTCAAGATAAGATTTTGGCAGCATGTCCAAAAGTTGCGGAGAGTGCTCCGGTGCTTTTAAGCAAGGGCTCGCCTTGCTCTAGCCACTCTAGGAGTGTTTTGCTAATGCTGAGGTCCCGTCCCGTCCCGTAATCCAGTTTTAACAACCGGGACGATGATTGATCGTTCAGCTCCAGCTCCAGCCCGGCTAGTCGGGATCCTTTTTCGGGGTCCGGGGAATGTAACAACATAAAAATCCAAACCCGCGCCCGGGCCGGAGGCGGTTCCCGGTCGGTTGGAAGTGAAATTTAATCCTCGGCTCAGACGCGCTCCGTCAATCGTCAATCGCTCCAGTGCTCAATGTGTGTATCGATTGACGTTGCCAGCAGCAACGATTACCATTCGCCATCAACCAGCTGTTTCGCTTACCGTCCATCCATCCATCCATCCTTTCTTTCTGTTCCTTTGCAAGATTATCGCCTCCGGGGGGGGGGCAAGTCCCGAATTCCAAAAACAGAAAAGCCATCCCCTTAAGAACGCCCTTCGCGAAGGGCGGGGGCTTAACGCTTTCCGAAAGTTCATCTTCATTAATTCTAGCAACTCTCACTGCTTCTCAAACTCCCTCTCTGCGCCCACGAATTAACCGAATAATCAGTGTCTTAGAACTCACACCCTTCCCTTCCCTAATTCCCTTCTTTGTCTTTGCTTCGGCCCTCACCGAATGCTCTCGTAACTTTGCTTAACATACTATTCACATTTCGGGGACCATTAAAGTTCTCCTTCTCCAACAACAAAAAAACCGAAACGAAACGAAACGAAAGAAAGGGAAAAAAGAGTCGAACGTCAAAGCAACCGGAGGGCACGTAACGCCATCGAAGGGGGTTAATTGGTGTTCGCGGCACCATCTCTCGGGCCCGGTCTGCTCTGCTAACGACAGCCCATCATCATTCGGCCAATTAATGGGCGTCGAAAGTGTTTCTTGCCCTCCCAGAGGCCCGGAAGACCGACCGACCGGCCTGCCAGCATATATTCTTATCGCAGTCAACGTAGCGCAGCACCGATGCTGCTACCTGCTATTGATGCTGGTGGTTCGTCATTTATGGTCCTAATCACATCCTCACGCTGGGGGCCAAACCCTTCAATTCGAGACGTTCATCCATCCAAGGAAATATCCGTCCATCGTCTCTGTTCCGTGTATGAGAGAGACCTTCCGCCTTATGTTTGCGGGTCCTATGTTGAATCATCCTTCTTCTCTGCTGTTGCTGCTGCTGCTGCGGTTGTGTCTCACGATCGCAATCGATTACCGATTAGACTGTGCACTGTGTGCGTGCGTGTAGACGGTGAGTGGAGTCGAGTTTCAAGTCAAGCAGCACCCCCCCAGAAGAGGCAATCACTGCGCCTCACAGACAATGGCTTTTTAATTAATGCATCATACACACCAATCGCCAAGCCCAGACGGCGGCGTATGTTAATGAGCGAGATGGGGCTGCTCGATTGTTCATATCTGAACTGAATTGCTTTTTACTGGATTGGGATTTTTTTTTCGCGCGCGAGGGGCTCAAAATGTAGCAACAATAACAACAACGCACCAACAACACTCCTCGAACATGCACTCGCCCCCTCCCCCGTTGGCGGCCTCGACTGAATTATTGCAATCAGCCGGAGGCGCACGAAGCCAAACCAAATTGCTGATGTTGCCGCTGCGGTTGAGCAAAAAATCGAAACAGGCAACAGAAAAAAAAACAGAAACAAAGCATCATCGTGATTACCAGCGAATGGAATGCGCGGCTGCAACGCTCACTGATCATAATCATGCACGACGACCAAGGGGCCACGCTATGCCATGGCATGCCGAGACGGACGGGAACAATAGCGAGCGAAACGAGCACAACAAGCAGTAGTAGGCCGGCCGCGTGTGCCTTTTATATCCCGAACTAAACCGCGAATCGCGAATCGCGCTTGCTGAGTCCCAGATGTTGCCCAGAACGGCAAGATGGATTCCGCTGCTGTGATTTCCTTCCCTCCAGCGGGGCCAGCGTTTGGTTCATTATTTCAAGAAGCATTTCCGAGTCTGATCTTCTTGCCAAATGGTTTCTCCTCGCCCGGAGATACACACAACATGGTGCGCGAATTCCATTAAAAATAGCAATCGAGTGCGCGTCGCTCTGTGCAACTGTCTGTGTTTAATGCTACCGTTTTCGGTCGGCATTGGCAAGCATATCAATCAATGTTGCTGCTGATGCTGATGCTGATGCTGTCGATGTCTGCCACGTTCGCTCAACCATCAGATCGGTGTCGATCGATCGTTCGGTGTAAAGCCGGTATACCGTATCCCCGCTTGATCGCCTATAGAATGCCAGGAAACCAATACCATACAGTCCTATTTCGGGGCGAACAGCCCAACCGACAGCGGTTGCCGGTTAGTTCCAGCTTCCAGCATCCTAAATTGACGAAATTCTCATTATTCGCTCTTGCGATTGTTGTTCGCGAATTGGCTTTGGTTGTCGGTTGGTATTGGATTTTACGGATTCGAACCGTAGAAGGAATGGCCGCATCGGAACAAACAAAAAACAAGCCTTCAGACTGGCGGCAGGAAGATCTCGAAAGAACTTAATGATGATCTGGCCTGTGACGCAGCACCGCACGAAACAAGCAACACTATTTTGAACTTGCATTAACAGAACACAATTGGAACGTATTCTATCGCGCCCAGTATCGCTTATCAGTTAATGAGTTGTTGGTGTGCTCCTACGAATGCTCGATTACGGAGGAAATCCCAGCATTTTTTCGATGGAAATCTCGCGTTTTTAATGTGTTTTCGAACCAAACGAGACGCATGCACACACACACACATCAAGCCACATCAACACAAGAGGAAGTTGAATAGGTAGGAGAAGTCATAATAGAAATCATTACCCGATTGTTCTCTCGCGCGCACCAACATTAGAGACAATTGGATCGATTTACAATCCTCATGCATTAGCTGCTGTAGCTGTTGCTGCTGCTACTTCGGCGTACTATCAGCGAACGAGTGCACACCTCCCCCGGGAGTGGAAAGGGAAATCGGAAATCTCGATTGTTTTTCGTTTTCCATTTTTTTTTATTTCGGTTAACACAGACCGACGACGACGCCATAACAATGCACTTAGCGGGGCTCCTAGAGCGCGCACCTCATTGTTTCCATCTATTTCCTTTTTTTTTGGTCTGTGTATGGTTCATATTCGGTTCGGTTTGTTATTGCAGCAGCAGCAGCAGCTGGTGCTGCTGCTGCTGCGTAATGATGATAGATTCTGGTCTGGCTTTTATCTCCACTAAATGCCCGGTCTTTTCGCCTTCTGGTCATAATGATTTCTATCTCCGCCAGCGGTCCTGAACGCCATTATCGCATGAACGTGCCGCTGCTGGCGGTGTCCGGGAAATACCTGGGGAGTATTTGGAGCAGGAACTGGAACGCGTTCCCCTCTGACGTGATGCGCATCACATGCGCGGTACAATCACAAACCGATTCTCGATTCGATTGCACCAACAACGGTCGCAATGACGTCTGCCATAAATACGTCTGTCCCCGTAGATTGACGGCATTGGCCCCGGACCGGCTGGTGGTGCGCGAATCTGCTAATGACGTCGAGCCCTCGGTTGGATGACACTACGACGATCCCTTTTTCCCGCTCGCCACTTATCGCGCATCATCGCATCTGCAAAAGGGGTACGACCACGACGACGACGACGACGACTTGAATCACGTTCAATCGACAATCACCACCGACGGTTGGCTGACGTCAGAGACAGAAAGAGAGGAGGGGGTGCCCAAAGCATAAGCCGGGACCGGGGAAAAAGGGAACCCAATTCAATTACGGACCACGTTTCCTCATTTTTAATTCCCTTTTTCCACTAACCGCTCCGAGAAAGTCCCCGGGCGCAGGGCAATCAAACTGACGCAAAACGTCGTTCCACTTTTGCCTCGACAGAAGAAGAGGAAAGGGGCAGAGATTAGCCCGGGGGTGCTCTCCCCTAAAACCTGGTTCCACTCGTTCCGTGCTGCAATCGCAATCGCAACCGCAGCGGGCAATTGTTTGTTTTGATAACCTCGGATCACTTCCGAACGTCGAGCGAACGTCATTCGATCGAACTGTCATCGCTTGCTTTGCTTAGTCAACAGACACACACACACACGGGCACAGACAATCAATGGCGGCAATAACATTGAGGTCTGGAGTAATTTGTGCAACGGAAATGAGGGGAGCGAGAACAGAGCCATATATAAACGTCTCGGTCTCGGATTCTGCAATCAATATTATGGCCCCAAAAATAATCGTAATTTCCGCCACCGAAGAGATGATGCAGCAGATGGTGATGATGATGCCGCCGAGAGTCGACTTGCGGATTCGTCATCGAAGTGAGCGACGGTGTGGAATAGACCTGGACCAGCATGACTTTGAGGTGTGAGCTGCTGCTGCTGCTGCTGCTGCTGCTGCTGCTGCTATTTGGCAGCAGTGTATGCGCGTTTCGGTTCGTTCCCACGAGGTGTTTTGTCAGGGCAACCGACCGACACCGACCAGAATGACCGATCACTGCGCGACGTGACGTCCTGACACAGTCCCAGGGGGGGTTTATGAGGTCGTTCTTTTTGCCTCGCCACGTTTTGGCCTCGCGGTAGTGCTGACCAGTCCCTCTTAATGGAGTCCGCAGAGTGCTGTCAAGCGTGGCAGCCGTGGAAGGTGAACGGAAAGATGGCCGGTTCGCGACCGCGACGAACGCGACGACGACGACCAAGTGCGCTACTCGCCTGCGAAGGACGGAGCGTAAACAGAATTTGCAAAAGCAACGTTACGTCGGTGCGTTCCATGATGGCCCCGTAGCAGCGGTGCCAAGCGGAGTACTAACCTTCCAACCAAACTAAACCAAACCAACCAACAACAACAACAACGACTCTGTCTGTCCCCGGGCATGTGGAGATTCCGTTTGTTTTTGGTTTCCTGGTTCCTGCACCACAATTCCCGGTGACGTCTCGGTGACATTAATTACAAACACATATTCAGCGCATTAGGGGCGCGGACCTCGGACTATGGTTTTGGGGAGAGGGGGGGGGGGGGAGGCGCCATACGCCGCACCCAAAAACCCCTTTCAATCCTTGCGCGGTCTGAAACCTGAATTCTGTCAGCGACACCGTACGACCATAAATCATGGAGCGCAACGAGAGACGAAGACGATATTTGAATAAAATGCGCCACTCTTTGGTTCGTTCGTACGTTTCCCTCGTTGCGGCGTTCGTTGTCGGCGTTCGTTCGTTGTTGTTGCGCCGAAATTGGCTCCGTTTACAGAATAAAACTGTGTCAGCAGCAGCAAGCAATCGGCGATAACTGACGCCGTCGTCTTTTATGGTCTCACATTACACGGAGTCGGGCAGTTGCGAACAAAAGCGTTTATTCCCCCAAAACAGGGGTTGGGGAGTCGAACCTAAAGTGCTTACTCAATCAAACCTTCCGATCCAAAAACGAAACTGACGACATCTCCAAGGCGCGCGGGGCAGAGAAGGCAATCGTGTCCGATATCGGAGCTAGAACTTCGCCCTAGCTCTAAAGTCCAATAGGAATGGGTGAGGGGGGCAAACCCGCTTACGACATCTCCGGTAACGAGCGGCGATCGCGCAGACTCGATATATAAGGAGGACGCCGCTGTGTCACTGACACTTTTGCAGCGAAAACTCGGCGTGCAGTTCCTGCGATAAGAAGCGTCGCATTGTGAGTCAGAGGAATGGGTGTGGGGGACAAAGTTTCCACTTTCTGGCGAACAGCTTTCCTCGAAAATGATTGCGCGACATCGCAGGTATTACCGTTAGGTCCCGGATCGATAAGAACGAAGAATAGGAAAGAGTGAAGTTGGCATACGTTGCACTTTGCTGCACTTTACTGTATCTTATCGTCCGGCTGGCCGGCTGGTCATCGTCGCCATTCGATGGACGGTTCGTGCGATTGATTTTGCGAGAGATGATAAGCTCTTTTATGCCCCTTGCTAGTAGAGCTCAACGCTGGCAGCATTACAACGCTCTCCCAGCCCCTCTCATCTCAAGTACATTCCTCGGTGCTCTGGTGACATAAATCCTTTCCTGGAGATGAACTCGACGACGGTTTATCGATCGAATCCCGATCGATAAAAGCAAGCGGACGTGACAGCGGACGTGACACAGTCTTCGGGTAGATAATTGCTGGAAAAACTTCCTCAATACACACACACACACACACACACAAGCAGGCTGTGATGGCATTTGTTCCTTGTCAAAAGGCAGCGCAGAGACATCCTATGACAGCTGTCAGATGGAGCAAACGGACGTAATTTGAGAAGAAAAAAAAAGTTTCTCGACCAAGCAGGCTAGGATATCTCGGAATTCGAGGCAAAAACTTATGCGCCGGTGGCCATCGTATGGAAACTTGAAATCCGCACCACGCTGCTACCGGCGGCGGTCTGGCAATGGCTGGCTGGCTGGCTGACTGGCTGGCCGGGGTTGGGTGTCAGGTGCTGCTCCCGGGGGTAAATCTTTGATCCCATCCACAGCGGTCCCGCCGGATCACCTTTCTTCTCGTTCGCTCTAAACACACACACACACACACGAAGGCTACCATTACCTGCGGATCATATGTATACGGGGTTGTGTTATGTTACGCCTTCCCGCGCCCTCCCACCTCCCCATTCGGTTCGGTGAAACGAAAGTGATAAAAGCGATGGAAAAACGAGAAGATTTGTCCAGCCCTCCGAGAGCCCGGCGCGGTCCGTATCGTAAAAACTAATAAAAATAAAAGCGAATGTGGGCCACCACCACCATTCCCGTTCCCCGTGTCGATGGTGGGTTCTGGTTCTCGGTGCGGATTTGCCATGCCTCCGGCTCTACCAGCGTCCTCCTCCTCCTCATGTTGGTCTCCGGAGAGTTTAAAATAATAATCATAAAACGGATTTTTATCTGCATGGCCTGAAGCCTGCCCTCTGCGACAACAACAACGGACGACGACGACGACGACGACGACGACATGCTGTTTCGCATCACGCGCTGCAGGCTTCCTTTCCCTTGTCAATTGCCATTGGCACTAAATGCGATGCTCCGGGTGGTACCTTTCGGCTGAACGGCAATCTCCAATCGTTCCGATGCGCCTTTTCATCGATAAGAGAGATGGTGAAGGTCTGATTGGCTGCGCTATTTTGTTGCTTAGAAATCGGTTTTGCTCAGCTTCTCCCAGAGGACCTCAAGGTGGCCGCTTTGGGTGGTTTCAACACCCTTTCCACGCTTCTGTGCTGTTCCCGTGTTCCCTTGGCACATTGGTGGCTGTGGCCGGGAGAATGAGAAAAACCGTTTAATGACTTTGGTTTTATTAGATCGCCGATCGGATGCGTCTGATGATTTGGAAGAAAAATAATGAAGCGAAGGAAGAAGAGAGATGCCAGCATCGAAAACCCAGACCTGGGACTGTCTTTTAAATTGCGTCAGAACCCTCCGGGAAAGAATGGTGAAAAGCATAATTTAAGCGGCAGGATTAGCGCGTTGATATTCGCGTTGAGTTATTCAGAGTTTCGCTATTCATTATCCCCTCTCCTTTCTATTGTTCTTCTAGACAATCGAGCCGAGATGATTTTCCGTTCCGTTGTCAGCTATCCCAGCGAGAACGCTCCAACGGAGAACCTTGAATAGAAGTAATGGAAGAATGCTTCGTTAACGATTTAACAAGGTACCTCTGGGTGCCTGCAGTAAGGTTAAGGCACAGCGGTGCACCTTCGGCCATCAAATCCGTTTCAATCCGGTCGTTTGTTGTTAATCGCGTTTCTGTCTGTCATCCTCCGTTGTCCTGTCAGAGGCCTTGTCAGAAGGATTTGTTCGGCTTTGAAGGCGAAGGATAGAAAGAGTCGTATCGAAGACGTCGAGCAAAAGAGAGAAAGAGACGTAGTGAGTGAACAACGTCACAGCCATCCGGCGAGTATATCTCTTAATTTATCTGCCATGTTTTTCTTCTCGTACCAGAAGAAGGCCAGCGGCAGAGTGGAATTATCACGGGGAATTTCGCTGAAGCCTGGACCGACCGGACCGACATCGGCAGTGGTAAGCCTGGACGAATGCAAAGGAGGCTGCTGCTGCAAGAAGGGGTGGTACCACGCCCGATGACGACGACGACGACGACGACGTTTGCCTGGAAGACGGCGTGCGCATGTTACCTGGAAACCAGCTGTTTGCCCTTGGTCACTGCGCTAGTGTTGGTGTAACCGGTGGTAGCCGGTGCAGTACCTTTCTCGGGGCGCGCTCTCGCTCTCAAAAAGGACATCGAGCGAATCCATTGAAATGGAAGGAAGCATCTCACACACACACACAGGCGCGCGCATCAGATTGTTCGAAAAAGACAGAGTGAGGTCCAGCTGTATGGCAAGAGCGAGATAGCTAGCGAGAGCATTGATCCTTGAGAGGGGGAGAGCGAGCTATCCTTTTGCCGTACTGTGTGTGTGTGTGTGTGTTTGTGGGCCCGAGAGAGCGCTCCGGTTGCTTCGATAGACTCTCGCAACTCTCGGCAAGTGCGCAACTGTCAGGATCGATTCCGCCATTGCCATCATCATCGCTACACGGTGCTGCAAAAGGTCGACGAACGGACAAACGACCTGCGTCGCCCCCTACACCCGGCGACTGGACCCCTTCTCTCTTGTCTTCTCTTCAATCCTGTCGCATTCTCTATCGGAATCTCGCTTCGCGATAAAATTAACTATTAAAGTACTTGCGTTTAAGAGAAAACAGGACAGTACAATTTTCGATGAAAGCACAAAATGGAGAATTGCTGAAACGATTCATAACCATTTCGCAGAACGTTACATAATTTCACAACATGAATAGTGTTGTGCACATGCTGCTGCTGCTGCTCTGCAATACTTATACCTTCACTACGGCATTTGGCACCGCACCACGCAAACCCATATGACTCCGAATGCCCATTTATAATGCTCATTCCGTTTGATTTATGCTCACAGGTTGGCCACCCTCACCACCACGTCATAGCCAGCCCCGTGGCACATTCTCTACATTCCGATCCGATTCCATTAGCAGCTGCTTACCATATCTCATGCCAACGCACCACACCCGCACGGACCGAACCACCGACGCCACTACAACGCTCCCCACTTGACCCAGTTTAAAGTGTTTTCCGCCGCAGACGCACATCGAAAACTAAGCAGCAACGAAGTAGAAACGAAGCGAAGGGAAAAAGCAGAAGCAGAAGCGAAGAAGACCACCACCATCATCCCCATCACCCCCATGTTTTCTATCAAACATCTTCATTCCCATGTCATCATTTTTTTCCGCCGGTGCCGGAGCTCTTGTGGCGCCCCGCTTCGATGAGTCCGATTCCGTGGTGAACGTAGGTTCGCAGAAATAAAAGAAACGCCATCGACATGCTTTTGTTTTAACCTTTTTTGCGATTATTATTTTCTTCTTTGATTCCACCTCCTCTTCCTCTCCCACGCGCATCTTCTCCATCCTTCTCATCATCATCATCACCGTGTTCTCTTCTTTCACTGCCTTTTACGCGCTTGTTACGCGTGTCCTCCCCTCCTTTACCCACCCACCCACTTCACCCTACTTCAGCCTTCCCATTCGCGGTTTATTATACACTTCCTGCTGCTGCTGCTGCTGCTCTGCGTGAGTTGTGTGTGTGTGTGTGTGTGTTGTCTGAGTTTTTTTTCCTTTCCGGTCTTGGCGATTCGTTATTTAGTCCTCTAGAGCTCGTCTGGTTCCGTAGATAGTAGGTTTTGGTAGTAGTAATACTAGTAGTTACGCGTAACAGTACTAGTGGTAGTAATAGTAGTTTCGTGTAGGTTGTTTGCAGTAGTTCCTTCTTTTCTTTGTTTCGGTTCTTTAATTAAATAATTAAATTATCATAATTTATACACAGATTACTTGTATTCTTCTTCATCTCTTCTCGCCTTCGCCTTTCTCTTCCGTTCTCCTGCTCTTTCCCTCTCTCTCTCTTTTGTCGTCGTCGTTCGTATAATGTGTTGTCGCTTGTTCTTTATCTTCATTTTATCCGTCAATTTACCGTTCCCTGTGTCTTCGTTCTTTGCTTAGCGACTCTTCTTCTGGTGTGGGCTTCTACTACACATGGGTCCTGCCATGGGGGGGGGGGGGGGAGGGAGGCTGCTCCTTTTCTCCTGCTGTTGCTTCTTCCTCGATCGACCGACTCATCATCACACGTTTTGTTTCCATTTATTTATTTCCTACATTTTGCAATATTTCACATGATTTCAGTTCCAGTTCCACACACCACCAATTCACGCCTTCTTCGCGACCTTCCGCTTTTGCTCTACTATTATTATCAGTTTTTTTGTTTATTTTATTACTCTTATCATTAGTATTACTAGTGTTTCTAGGGCGTACGTGAGTGGTTGGGTTATTTGGATCTTCTTCTTCCTCTCTTTTATTATCCCTTTCAACTTTTTCCCTCTATTCGTTTGCTTTGTTTTGCCCCGTCTGCAGTTCTCTCGGCAAACACAAACACAAAGCGCCAGTACCGGGATGGTTGCTGCTGCTGTTGCCTTTGCTGATCTTGCATATGCTCTTCCCATAGTTAGATTGGAATTTCCAGCTCCTACATCCGCCAAAAAACTACAAACGTTTGTCAGTGAAATGTAGTTGCGTTGACTAAACTTTGACTTGACTGAATGACTTACTGACTGACTGACTGACTGACTAACCGGGTTAACGGGTGTCCGGCTGGGACTGAGTGCAACAGAGAGGTCCACCCGGATTGTGTGCATGTGTGCATCATCGTCGTCATCATTACTCCACACCCGGTTGCTCAAGAGAAACACTATCGCGCGATCGACTATTTACAAACAAGAACACAAGTCCCGTAAGGAGATTCTATTGTGCCACAGTTCTCCATGCTCGCAGTTTTGTGTTCATACATTTGTTTAGTATATATTTGCACATTCCTATTCTACTCGTAACATAAGACCTGGTTTTACGCCTGCCTTAACATCCTTCGTCTACTGTCGCAGTGCCACCACAGAGTTAGCTCCATACCAGTCCGTGCATGTGTCACTTTATCTTTATGCTGCGCCCCGCTAAGCCCACCTACCTCACCAGTCGTTTTTTTGCATTTATGCTGCCTTACTATGCGTATGCGTATTTCGTTTCGTTCTTCTTCTCTGTTTTTTTTTTGGCTGAGTATATTAATTTTACTTTCCGAACCGTAACCGGGTTTGCTTTTTTTTTTCTTCTTTCTTTCCCAGTTTTGATGCCTCTAAATAGTTTTGTTTTGTTTTCGTTTTTCGTTTTAGTTTTTCCTTTAGTCGATTTTGTCATCTGTTGTTTTTTGAGGGAACGGTTTTACACCATTATGTATCCAGTTAATTCGTTACTTCTATGCCGAAATATTCATGTTTTTCTTTTATAGCTGTTAGAGTTTTGGGTATTGGCTAGCTTTACGCCTGGTTGGGTAAGTATTTCAAGTAGAGAACGTAAGGTTATTAACGTTTAGCGTCGGTCCCGCCGGACCATCCAAAAAGTGTGTGCGCGTGTGTGTTCGTTATGGTTT
>NC_064874.1:43549402-43581902 GCF_943734745.1 Anopheles darlingi
CACCACCGACGTCACACTTTGTCGTTTTCCGTTTGCTGGAAAAGCCTTCTTCTTCTCCTGCGCTTACTTCGATTCGATTGCCTTTTCTTCACTAGCACTTTTGCTGGTTCCTGTCAACACCGCACACGCACCGTTGAACGAGAGTAATCCTGATCGGGGTGTTGGGCTGAAGCTGCTGCCGACGGCAAAACGGTCAACGGGCTGCTGCTGCTGCTGCTGGTGCTGCTTCTAGGTGACTTCCGGACGAAACGGAACAGAAGTCAGCAGGCTCCTTGATGGCGGCTCCTTTTTCTTAGGTGCAAACACACACACACACTGACAAAGGTGCACTGCGCAGAAAACCCGGCTTCGTTTCACTTCCTTCGGAGTATCACGGAACAAACGACCTTCGTTGATAGCTATTTTCCAGCTTTTCGACCACCACAATCACCACCAAAACTGACTTTGCTGTTGCCGACTGACTGACTTGACTATCGCAAACGGTCAAACAACACACCACCGCAGGGACACTTCCGCAGGCACTACTGTGCGTGTGAGTGTGTCTGGATTGACCTGATTTTGACACTTCCGAGGCTCCTCTGATGCTGCTGCTGCTGCTGCTACGGGCACACAATATCACACACCGGCCTACTGCTCCTGCTGCACACTTTTCTCTGTATTTCCTTGCTCGCACGATCTGCGAAGGACTATCGATTGGCCTGCGCTGCACGATTTTTCGCAGGACATGTACCACCACTTATCCGCTCGTTATCACAGAGAGGGCAGCCACACACCACAGATTCCACCACGGTCTTCTTCTTCCTCTTCTCGCTCGCTCGTTTGCACACTCTTTTTCTCTTTTAGGGCTTTTCCGTTTTCGGGCGAGTGCGCGCACTCCACAATTCTCACATTCCACACACTCTGCGAGAACAACGTAACAAAGAACAAGTAGTAGAAGAGTGGCTCCGTAACACCGAGCTCTTTAATGATATTTTTACTCCTCAGCACTTTACACTGCTGCTGCTGCTGCTGCTGTTGTTGTTCACTGTTTCTCGTTCTCTTTCTCTTTCTCTCTCTTAGTCACTGCTCTTGCTCTTACACAAGGGCCTCGTTTCTTGCTTTAACGACGGCTCGCGCGTGGTTCCTTCCTTGGAAGGTTAGTATCTTGCTTTTTCGGGCTCGGCCCCTCAACTGCCATGCCGAGCTAGCTTAACTTCCATTCGAACCCAAGTTCCCTTGAAAAACAAGCAAGAGATCGCGAGAGAGCGATGAAACGGGAGAGAGATCGCCAGCCAGAGAGAGAGAGCGTGTGAGAGAAAAGGAGAAAGAAAGATAAATCGTAAGGAGAATGAGTGAGAAAGCAATACTGCCCGACCAGCGAACTTCGCCTGCACGCACACACGCGCAAAAAGCCGAACCGACCCGGCTGGTACGCACACTAGCTGTGCGCCAATCGACGGCCCCGTCGTTCCGTCATTCTACACTATTCGGAGCGAGCTGACGAGGAAATCCCGCACGCTGGTGTGCGCCAGAGAGCCCGAATTGCGGCGTGCTCGCGCACGTTCCAATGGCGGATAGTGTTTCCAGCTGATTCGGTCCCGTACGCACGCACACCAGTGTGGCGATCGATTGTTTAAAATCACTCTTCTCCACCAACCACCGCGTAGCAGGCGGCGAATGCACTCACACACAACCGCAAGTGAGCACGTTCGTTTAAAGGGCACGCACACACACACCATCGAGGAAATGGCAGTGGTGGCAAACCTTCCAGCAGTTGGATGTCTTTTGCCAACATTTTGGCTGCTTTCGCGGATTACAAAACACCAAAATGAAAGCATCGTAATTGCTAGATTGATCTCTTATATTATTGGAGGTTTTGTTTGGTAAATATCTCTTCAAATCACGCTTATACAACTCCCGGTACCGCAAGTGCAGCATCTCTGAACATAATTTCCGACAGCATATCCCGATGCACTGGAGACAAACGCACACCGGTGTACCGATTATGCTGCGCTGCTCGTCGTGTGTTGGGTTCGTTCGGAACAAATCTTCTCTCGGAGGTGAGAGCGAGACAAAACTCGCCCAAATGTCTCGCTCGCTAGTAAAGTGTCATCTTAACACCACCACCATTTGCCTATCCATGATGAGCATGGTCTTCTCCGCCCAACAGCATCATCTCATCATCATCATCATCGTACATCACTTCATCACACTCATCATGTCCAGCGCACTCTCTCTCTCTCTCTTTCTCTCTCTCTCTCTCTCTCTCTCTCTCTCTCTCTCTCTCTCTCTCTCTCTCTCTCTCTCTTTCTCTCTCTCTTTCTTTCCCTCGCTCTCTGCTCATCCAGTCCGTCGACCCATCTTTCCCTACCCTTCTCCTTATCCCTTCTAGCCGCGATGCCCTGATGTCTCTTGTTATTCGATTAACCATTACCACCATACCGGTGGGGGGGCGGGTGGCTCGCCCAACATAATCTGCCCATCTCTGCCTGCGTCCACACCTCACCACACCACCACCACCTTTTCCCTTCCCTTCGAAGCACAGTGTGTCATCTTTCCCTCTACCCTCCCACTGGAGAGTAGCAATGTTGCAGCCCGCCCACCTACGGCGTTCCCTTCGTTAACCCTTTTCGCATACGAGGGCCACTCGCGCAGGTAACATGTCCACCGGTACCGACCGACCGACCGACCGACTACCTTCGCGGCACGGGAACAAACCGCGAGACGGAATGACGATGATGGCGGGACGACGGTGATGCTGCATGCAATCCGAATACGAGACCTACACCGAGGAAGGGTACGCACGGGAGGTCTCCGGTTATGGCATCTTCTCGCTAGATGCTTCT
Organism: Anopheles darlingi; assembly: GCF_943734745.1. Classification (NCBI taxonomy): domain Eukaryota; kingdom Metazoa; phylum Arthropoda; class Insecta; order Diptera; family Culicidae; genus Anopheles; species Anopheles darlingi. The sequence goes on from NC_064874.1 coordinate 43,552,228, forward strand.
TCAGCCCGCGCGGGGGGTGGTTCCGTGGTTTTATGTTGCGCTTTCAGTCTCGCTTCCGTCCCAATGCGTCCACCGACCCGGGTGGCGGGCGCTCGATGACGATGGATGATGGTCTTTAATGCGTCCGACTGAGCGGACTGTGCTGAGTGTCATTAGATCGTCGGACGGAAATGAATGAAGGATGCTTCAGATAAGGGGGTGGTGTGAGAGAGAGGAGGAGATGAAGAGGCTCTAAAGTGGTATGCTGATGGCAAGGGATTGGCTCAGATGACGGCTTTTAAGATTATGTTACAGCGAGCGGACGAGTGATCGTCGTCGTCGTCGTCGTCGTTCCTCATCGATTGCTGATCGCTCGCCGCCCAATTCCGCCCAAAAAGGGGTGGCAGGCGATTAGTCTTTCCATCGATACATCCTCAGACCCTCACTCTCTCTCTCTCTCTATCTCTTCAATCCTGAGTTTAATGTAGTTTGTGCAGCTCAAGAAGAATGACCAGCCAGCAGCAGCAGCAGCTGTTGAGGCAGCAAAAGTTTGAAAAAGTGCTCCGCCTTCTTTTGCCACAGAAAATGGCCGACTTTGCGAAAGCTAATGTGCACAACAACCCGGACCCGGGAGTGTGGAGGAGGGGGGTGAAGTGGTCGAAACAACAAACAACACATGACGCGGGTGTAGCGGAGGCTCTCGGTAATGAGGTTTTGCTTAGCGACGGAAAGTAGCATAATCATCGCCATTTAGTGCTCGTTACTCGCGGTCCCTAGCACCACCCCGCTTCCACCAGACAAAGCGAAGCGTGGGGCCAATCGAATGCCGAGGCCTGGTGGTATGCGGTATGATTACGCGGCATGAATCATAGGAGCAATGGCCCACTAATCGCGTTGCTGCTGGATTCAACGAGGTAATGATGGTCGCGCGTGGTTGCTACGACTAAAAACGGGCCCCCGGCTTGACTCCCGGCTCTCGGTGGGCTGCCTAATTCGAGTGCCGAGTCTGAGTAAGCGGTGACTATTCTGAGCGTTTCTATTTTGATCACTTTTCAGGTGTTTTTTTTCTGGCTGTAGAGAACAATATTTTGCTCTAGAATGTATTTGCCACAACAATAGTGTTTCTCAATTGATTTTTCCCGAGAGATTAGGAAATTGAGGAACACATCATTGTAAAATAGGATTGCGATAGAATGCTGTCAACGAACGAGGATCAGTGTTGAATGATCCACACGTCTTCACCTAAAAATAGAGTCTACTCTGCGGTCAAACATCTTTTGACAAATATTTTACTATCTCCGTTAACCATGCTTTAGTCCATTTAGAGTAATAAACGATATTTAGTTTAGAGGCATAATAGAGAGAGGTTTTGATGAAAATGTCCACGGTAGGCTTTAGTATTCTTTTGAACGCCAGTTTTTATGGAAACTACAGCCATTAAACAAAACTGATCACCAACAACGTGATTGCAACCGGGTGTTTGGCAATGAACATACATTTTGTGGTCTCTGAGACATCCTTGAGGGTGAAATAAATTCAATTCGAGCGTCAATTTATTGGTAGATCAATGATGAATAATTTCTTGTCAGAGGACAACAACTGTTTCGAACTCGCATTGCGCAAGGGCATAGATTTGTGTAGCGTTCGACTGATTTATCATCCTAGGCTCTAGTTGAAGCATTTGAAATTATCTTTGATCAATCGATTTGGTGAGGATAGCGAGAAATATTTGATTCTTTCGTCAATATTCGAAAGGATCTTGCAGTATTTCGCTTCGTTTTTTATTAATTTAAATGATTTCATAATCTAATATGAAATCTTAAATGATTTCATAATTTTCTAGCGCGTCCAGACCGACTACCTGTAGTGTTAGAAAACGGCCATCGAGGAAGATATCGTTTTGGGCGGTATAAAGTTACACGTTGGCCTCTAACAATCGCTGCAACTTGTTTTGAAGGTTTTTGAAAGGTCTGAAGGTCTACAAATCTCCATGCTATCCCCATTCGTACCTTAGATATAGTATTGTACCTTTTTATTCAACTGATTGGTTATAAAGTACCCAAGAAAGAATATGCCACATTGCATCAGGGCGTTATTCCGAAGACGCTAGTTTGGTAGAAAGTCTGCTTGAAAGATTAGGACCTTATCTTACACCAATGACGTTTGTTTTGGGCACAAAAATAGTCGCATGCTCGTTCGCTGCTACCTTCTTCCTCGTTTTCGTCCTGCAAAACGACCGAAACTGGCTGCATTTCATGAGTTTCCAGAAAAGTACTTTGGTTTGTTCTCTCTCTCTCTCTCTTTATCTGTCCCCGTGACGTTATCTCGGAACGTCTCAAATGACCATCCTGGTGACATTGCGATTGGTCCCGCACAATCCGCCGCTTTCCACCGGACCTCTACCGGTTCCAATTACTCGACACGACTCGACTCCAATCGCCACTCACAGCCGACCGAGAACGGGACGGAGAAGATCGCTTATCTAACGCCCCTGCGATAGGAGAGGAAATAAATAGAAAGAAACCAAAATTAACCATCATAAAACGCTGGAGCTGGACCCTGTCGGTTCATTACGGCCACCGGCCGCGGCGGCCACGGCGGCGGCACTGATGGATGGCGGATAAAATCACCTCATTCATCGAAACTAACGAGTCGCAACGCACGGAGTCACGCGGGAGGGAACCGGGTCGGCACCGCACCACCGGTTAATGTTTCTCGTTTTTTTTTACTTCTCTCGACTTCACTTTCGGTGGAAGCGCTTAATTCGCCGCGGGCCAACAGGGCGGCTCTCTGCTGGAGGCGGCGGACCCCCCCCCCCCCTTCACCCCCTAACCTGGCCCCTCCGTGACGCACACAATCGGCCCATCACAATCGAAAGGATAATTAATCCGAAACCGAAACGAAACGAGCCCGAAATGATGATGATGATGGTGATGGTGGTGATGATGCAGCCCACAGTCTGTCTGTCTGTCTTTCAGTCTGGCCGGCGGATTGCCTCGTTGCCTGCGATGATTGTTGGTGGAAAGGTTCTAAGGCGCAAACGGGCCAACGCCCGATCGGGCGATCGCGAGCGAGAAAGCAGAAAATAAAACAGCAGAAAAAACGATCGCATCCCCGATGACGATGACGGTACATTCGTCGCAACCCTTACCACCCTTCTTCCGTAGAGCGTTCCTCCGTAGAGGGAATAAATCTTTCAATTATTTTAATTAAATCATCTTTCAATCCCGCGTGCGTGTGTGCGCGCGCGTTCGATGCACGATCGAAGCGAGGCGGTCCCGGGTTGTATAGTTTTATTGTAATCCTCCTTCCACCCCGTCGTTCCTTGCTTCACCAGATTCCGATTCGAGCCGATCAGTCAATCTGGTCTGGCAGACACACCGTGCGCAGCGCAAAGACGACGATGATGGTGACGGTGCTGCAAACAACTCAAACCACCACCATCATAAAACCGGCCCCAAAAAACTCAAGAAAAACGCGCTGTAGCTTCGGAATTGGATGTGTTTGGGAGCCCTTCACGCCACTTCCCACCGACAAAAAAAAAAAAGAAATAATAATCCAGCAAGAAGTGGGCGAACCACAAGCCGCAGCCACCAGCATCGAAAGCTAATCCCCGAGTTTGTTCTGCTGCCCGTGCATGGTTTGTTGAGCTTTGCGCGAGCAGCAGTTTTATGCTGCGATGCTGCACCAGGCCAAGTTATTTATGAACACATATACAAACAGTGTATTACAATTTATTCCCATCCTCTCTCTCTCTCTCTCTCGCTCTCTTTGCGATGCGTTTTTTGTTTTTGTCGACTTGGTCGAGGCCACCACCGGAGGAACCGGCATTGTCGTGACCGTCGTGCATCAGCTGCTGCTGCTCCTGAATGCCGATGCTGATGCTGATGCCAGCAGCCACAAGGCGTCCGGCGGATATGATGGTGGCAGTTCATGGCCTCGACCACGAACCGTGGGCCACCGGGTACCGCTGGGCCTGGGGACCGAAATAAAAATAATGTAATATGTATGTAGCATGAGGGCTCTAAATGCGATATTTATGTATATTGCGGCCAGCAAGCGAGCGGCAAGAAGTTGGTGGGTTCTCCACAAACGCGGCACAGTGCACTCCAAAGTCTTTGCTGTCATCCCAGCGGCCAGCAGCAGCTGACTGCCGAGTGCTGCTGGTAGACTTCTTGATGATGACTACGGCGATGATGAGGATGATGATGCAATCGGAATGGAAATCATTTTAATGGTTTCTTACCGGCTGCAACTCGGCGTCACAGTCACAGTTGGTCGATCGAGTTGGATCTTTATCACTCCACGTGCCGCGCTGTTCTCGTTTCGTTCGAACAATCTACGCTATCGCGAAGCGTCACCGGAGCTCGATAAGCTCGCTGGACATTGCTTGAATAAGGGGGGGGGACAATTTGAGATAGAATTGTTTGCTGCCCTGACCGGCCTTAATCATCCGCCTCTGATCTCGGTTCGGTGCCCGACCGAGAGGAGGTTTTACAATCGAGATCCTTTCGCCGAGACAGAGTGATGGCGGCGCGTCTGTTAGGGGGGCCAATCAATTGGAATCGTGGACGGGAATTGGTATGCCATTAGGTGGTCTACCCTCCCTCCCGCTGGGTCCCCGCGAATCGATTGTGCCATTCTGCTGAGCCGTTCCATTCCAAACGACGTTTCAAGTGAGTCGCTGTTCGGTTCTCGAGTGAATCGGTCTTAAGACGGAGGAGGCTATGGCATTTAATTTTTTAAATTCACATTTACTTTTACCATTTTTTCTTGAATGTTTGCTCCCTTCATGAGTATTGTGTGAATTTTTTGGATCGATTGAAGCAAAACTGACAAAGATATTGAATTTTGAAAACCGGCGCTTTATACAATGCCCAATGCATCTCGTTACTTTGATAATCGATTCTCAAAACCAAAGTTTACAAAGTTAGTGACCATCGAAGCTAAAAGCTACTGGTCCGATCGATGTGCAATAATCTATACACTATTTGCCAGGTAGCCCCGTCGGTTTTTTGTAAAAATTGTTAATATCTTTTTTCAAAAGTTATCGTAAACTTGTTTTTTGAGGCTAAATTGTAAATAGCATTACTTTTCCAACTTCAAAAATCTGCCAAACATCGGAAAATTGAAAATTTAACAAAAAATCGACGGTATCCAGGTATCCGGATAAACTTATAATCTAACAAAAAAATATTGATTTGTATACTTCTGATGACCCGACACGTGGCTACGATGGGCACCGCAAAAAGTACATTTTTGCAGGCTTGCCTTTCTAGATTGGATGCCATGAACGTATTTTTTTAATAACTCTACCCCAAAATAGAGCCAAATTTTCTTTAAAAGTTAACGTTTAATATGATATTCACTTGAAAAAATTAAGTTGAATGATTTCTACACAAAAAGTCTTTAAAACAGAGACTCTTTTTTCGGCCTGAATTAACCTTAAGGCCGCGGTTTCCGCGGTTTGTGTGAGTGTGTGTGTGAGTGTCATGGCGTTCCCACCGAGGTGGACCGAGGTAGTGACCTAGTGTTTTGGAGCAGACACGTCGCTTCGTTGTTTTTTTTGCCTTGCGACTGTTTTCTTTCCTTCTGCATTCTGTTTGGTATGTTTTTGGTGGAACCATTGCAAATTGACATGTTTCGCTCTCCTTCTCACTCTGTTTAGATGCTCTCTGTTGCTCTCTCTTTCATTCTCTCTAAACCTCGTATATGCGTCTTTGCCGTTGAAGCAAAACGTTGTTTGGAAACAATAAACAAACGACGGAAGAACGAAAACAAGTGTCCATCAGCGAAAGGGGACGACGCGTTCGTGTTTGTCGCGTCGCAAAAGTTTCACGATTCTATCCCCCCAAATTGGAGGCCAACGGAGCCACGAAAGTGTGCAATTTGCTGGGTGCGCCCAGCTCAACTCGTGAACAGACATCATCAGGATGCATATGCGGGACATGCGAATGCACAACGTCGAAAAATGACTTTCTGCTGGTGCATGCTGGCGGTACATGGCCAGATCGTACATTCCCGTTTACCGGCAGACATTCGCATCGCACCGCGCATCCTCTGCTTCGATTCGCTGCTTCGACTGGCAGGCTGGCAACTCTTCTCTTCTCGTCACAAAACGATAATTAACGATACCTCGAACCGCGTACATACCGCTCTCGCGCGACGGTTGTACTTACCTCCGGGGGGGGGGGGGGGGGGGGGGGGGCTTCTCGCGGTGGGTAATTAAAATTTAATAACTCATAATCATTTACGCCACCTTGGCCCCTGGCTCGAACGACGAAACGTCTCTAACACACCCGCGGGAGGGGCTTGAAGCGTACAGCGAGCATGTTCCGTGTCTCGTTTATGCTGCTGCTGCTGCTGCGCTCTTGGGGGTTTTATGTTGACTTGGTTTCGATTTGAACTGACAGACTGCTGTACCAAGAAGGGTGCGGCGGAGATTCAAATATTTTTTGGCCCTTGCTCGGCCCGGGGGTGGGGGTCCGGGGGGGTGTCCGGGAAGCTCCTTTCGTCTCCTTTCGCCTTCGAAACACGCACAGAAGCAATTAGCTTGGCGAGAAAGATGGAGGCGAGAGCCCATATGTGCTTGTGTTTGAGAGATCTGCAATCTTGTAAGTGCCTCAAATCACCCCACGAGCCACCACCACTCCACTCCACTCGTTCGTTCTGTGTAACCTACAATTTCTCAAATCATATTTTCCACTTCCTGCTGCTACCGTGCTCATGATGAGCCCCGCGATAAAGGCTCTCTCGAGGGGAAGCTCCGGCAGTAGATGCATGATGGCCCATCTCCATCCAGTTCAGCTCCGGTTCGGGGCGCCGAGGAAAACGCACAAAGAGCAGGATAATTAGAACGGTAATTACTATACAATTACATTACCTCGAAGGCTCATCGTCGTGGTCGTCGCCGTCGCCGCCATCGTGTGGCGCCCTTAGCGTTGCGGCTTCGGCGGCGACGGCAGCGACTAATGGACTCTCCAAATGACACAGGACAAGCACAGGCTGCCTGCCCCCTCGGGGGTCTCCCATGGAAGCCCATTAAGAATTGTAGCAAAAAAAAAAGGAGGCACGTAGCGGTCGGATGTGTGGTTCGTTGATTTCCGCAAATGCATTCCTTGTGGCCAGCCTGCTAATCGACCTCAAACCGTTTTCCGAAAATATTTTCTTTCGAAACAAAACTTGCGATGGAAAGTGCTCTCCGCCTTCTTGGATGGTTTTGCTTGTTTGTGTTTTTTTCTTTTTGGCTTTTTTGATTTTCATTTCCAATGACTTATGGGGAATATTCATTCAGCTCTCTCTATCTCTGGCTGTGCAGTTACAGCGTTAGGAAAATAATGACAACAAATGATTCATTATAGTCCGATAATGGCTTATACTATATTGTCTGTCGCAGGACTTTTTCAATAGGAACATTTCTGGTGACGCCACATTGACGTGGGTACATGTATTTGAAAGGTAAATCCTTTCCTGAACTCCTGCCAAAATTTCATGACATTTGGTCCACTGGAGGCAAAGTTATTGTGCCTAAAGTATGTTTGTGTAGTCGGGTTAATATTCATGGCCTCTAACGACTAAATGTGAATTAATAATTAGGGCCCCGGACCATAATTCGTTAGTGTGGTCAGATGTAGGGTTGCAAGCAAGACGCCCAGACTGTCGACTGCATAAAACCGGAACATTGATAGAAATGGATCGAAAAGTTATGAAGTGGATTGAACGTGGCACTCAAATGGATGAAGAGGATCGATTTTTAGCTTGAATCATCCAAGCGGTTCTGCAAAATGAGCTGCATACTCAAGCCATTCGAATTCTAAACAGGGCATAGCGTGACGCTGTATAAAAAAAAAATTAGATACGATAATTAGATTAGATTGTTAAGCAGTGTGTAAGTATGCCCAATGATTGAATTTACTAGCTAGCGGGTTAATTGAAGTTTTGTTCCTTCATTTGACCAACAGAATGCCTAATTAGTTTAGCATATTCCATCGTTTGTGTTCCGTACGTATTTTTTGACAATGGTTTCGAGATAAATCAATAAATTTGTCTTGTATATCTTTTCTGAAGGTTCATTGTAACCATTCGCAAGCAAACAATGAATGCGAAAACCCTGGGTATTCACAAGAGAACTCTGTGTCCTTTTCCTATGCGATCGACATACGAGATGAGCAAAAAAGGAACGTTCACATTTCATTTCAATGTCTCAATGGTGGTCAATATCTGCTGCTGCAAAAGTCACTGAAATTCTTCATTTAGAATATGTTGAAGAGAAAGGTTGGCCGTAAAACATAGCAAAGTGCTCGCTTCGCCAAGAATGTGCCAAAGTTCGTTTAAATGTTTTCATTTGAAGAAATTTATGCAAATTCTTAAATTTGATGCTATTTGCCACTGCTTTAAACTTTAGTGCAATCAACTCAAGAAACAAATGCATTTCTTTCAGCATAAACATTTCATTTTTTGCCCAACTCTGAACTGTAATGCAAGAAACTCATTTCGGAAATGCATTTTCTAGACTGACTGACGGCACGGTTGCAGAGCTGCAGAACGTTCATCAACAACGAATCTCGAGTTCATTATGCGCGCAGCCTTCAAAAAGGCCCTCCGTTCCCGTTGAACTGGTTTAGCTAGACGTGCGGCTATGCTCTAGTCATCCATCCTTTCGCCGGTCTAATGAACGGTTTTGTATTCGCTGCGACGGCAACGACGAGGGCAGCGGCTTCGGCGCAGGGTATCTATTATTATTCTACGTATTTTCGGAAGGGTAATTAACCCCCGGTTTCGCAAAAGGATTAGATTTATTCTTTTGCTGAGCTCTCTCTCTCTCTTGCTGTCTGCTCTACGCTTATCCTTCTCAATGCAGCATCAGCAGCAGTCTCTTTAAAAAGAGGCAAAAGGTACCTCGTGGTCGTACGGTTCGTACGGACTTTTTTTTTCCATTTCGGATTTCTATTATCATTATTACGAGAGCTAATATTACTGCCAAAGGTTTAAGTGGTTTCCGGCGAGATTGGAATATGGTGCCTTTCCCACGGGGGGCGGGGGCCAGCATAAGGGATTATTGGCTTGCGAGGTAAGGAATGTAGGCGTAGGCTCGTCATCGCGAAAGGGATGAGCCCGCGGGCGCGCCTGCGAGATGTCGAGGAAACAACCCACCCATAACCGACGGGTAGAACGAACGGTCTCCCTTGCCGGAGTGAGTGTGTGTGTGTAAAACATTCCTCGGTAAAGTATGTTTCCCTCCGCGACGAGTCAACATCGCTGAATTCCTATTAAAAAATCAGAATATTAATAACGAAGACAGATACGTTACCGACCGGATTTCCCCCTCGTTTTCTTTGGTGCATTGTTTGGCAGAAGGAGAGATGCGATACCGGATTTGATTGCATGAATATGATGTTGGGAAGAGGGAGAGATTTATGCTAAACGCACAAAAGCTATTCAGCCATCCGTAGACCGCAGAGGTTTCGGTTTGGATCGCAATTAATTGCATTTGATTTTGAAATCTTTCTATGTTGTTCTATAAGCAAGACAAATCGTCGAGAGAGATAAAGCGAACTGTAACTTGTACACCGAAAAGGGAATGTCCCAAGACGCTACTTCCACTCGAAAGACAATCGTCTGTAACGTGGGATCTGGAGATGATGAAGGATGGATGGACTTGGACACTGGTTGGATCATTTTTCACGCACACCAATCGTTGTGCTTGTGGCGCACAAAAAGGCACGGCACACGACTGGAGAAGAAACGACCGTTTCCTGTTCCACAATTCTCGTGCTGCTCGAGCTGGAGCTGGTGCTCAATCGATGCCCATTTACAAACGATTGGAATCCTTTTCGTTTCGAAAATGGTTCCCCCGGGGGAAAAGCGGATCCGCGGTGGAGAAGGGAAGCAAAAGGATTGCGTCCATTTTTCACCCCAAACCCCACCGTCTGCCTGCCTGCCTTCCAACCGGAAAATGAAGAAATGAAATGAAACGAGGAACGAGGAACGAAGGGATTCTGAACAAGCGGCGCACATTCATTAAAATCACTCAACAATAAACACGCTGGCCGCGTAATTTCCAGAATAAATGCCCAAGAGGCGCGATAGAGAGTGCGATAGGGACGAACATCGAAGCTTGTGGGCAGGAACAGCATTGACCTCCCTCCTGAGCGTGGAGAGCTTCAAGAAAGTGTTCGTGTGATTGTGGGGTGGGGCCAGCGAGCGACCCGCGGGGGGGGTCCGGAAGAATAATGGATATTATTATAACGATAACGACTGCGCGTCGCCGGCGTCGTTGGCCACATCGGCCACCGTCGTTTCGTCATCGTCGGGCCCCATAAAAGCCACAATGACAGCGATGGGGTCGCCCGGGACCCCGGGAACGACTCGAAGACAATATGATGACAATTGTTGATGAAGCGGCAGCGAGTTGTTTAAATGGGTTGTGGCGCTGTGCTAAGGGGGGGCATGCATTGAATGACGAGTGTCGTTGTGTCGTCGTCGTTTGTTCCAGACCTCCCCCACCTCGCCGCTTCTCTTAACATACATTCTTGGCAGTCGTCGACGTTGGAGTCGAATCGTCGTTCAGAACATGGCCTCAAAACCATCCAACGTCTGAACGAACGATGAATGATGGTTATGTTGTGTGTGTGGGAGGGAGAGAAAGAAGGAGTAGGGAGTGGGGGCCTTAGAACAACCACGCGGGCACTGTATGCGACTCCAGCTGCCTCCGGTTTTTATCCTAGATCCTTCTAGCCGTTGGTGGGCCTAAAGCCCCCCATCCACGACCATGCGTTGATAAATCCACGAATTTCCTAGAGTTTTCAGCTAGCGATGTGAAGAGAAGTTGTTTTGCTGATTTTTGTTCCCTTTTTCAGCAATTAATTTCATTTATAACTAGTGGATTTACTCCATTTCATGCGGGTATACGATTTGAGACGAGCTCTCATTGGTCTTCTTTCATTAGATCGTCTTTTTTATCGTTTTTCTAGCACGATATCATTTATAGAATTTAGAAAAGTATGTTAGATCATATAACACATCTTTCAATAAGTCCCGGGACTAGTGTAGAGATGGTGCCAATAATACCATTTACAGACCAAAGATCAGATGTGCCAACCTTCGGATGAGATGTGTCAAAATTTGATGTAATTCAAAACATAACCAAGTAAGCTATATTGATAAAAATTAACGGTACTTTGCCATCGTCAAAAAATGGATCAAAACGATTTTCGTGTGTTGATAAAACATTGTTTTTTATGGAAAAACACTGTTCAAGCTCAGCAATGGCTTGAAAAACGGACTCTTCTCCTTAAAAAACAACCATTTGTCGGTGGTATGCTGACTTCAAACGCGGTCGTACTCATAGACTGGTGGTAATATGTAACATATGTATGTGCCACGTTTGAATGATGATCGGTCCGGTGCATTTTGCGTGATGCTTAAACATTTGTACACCATAAGGACATAGGGGCCTATAAGTTTCCTATTCGTGTTTTATTTATAAGATGTTGTTTCCAGTTAAAAATTTGCATAATGTACAACGAGGAAGTGCACATTTTGCCAAGAAGCTGAAAAAGCATTTTAATACGAATTCATTACCGATGCCGTCTGGTGCGTTCTGCCGGTTGAACATAAAATGACTCGCGTTGCTTATGCTGCTGTAATCCCCGAATTGACTTCACATTGAATTTGTAGTTAGGATTTGAGCTTGGATTGATACAATGGATAGTGACGCACCATGGATTGGTTCAGAGTTCCGTGCATGAACGTGGATTGGGGGCTTAAGCGCGAGGATAGGACCGCTCTTCAAAACACTTTCCATGGAACCCACGACCGAGAATGATAAGTGCTTTGAACGGAGTGGAATATCTCTTGCAAAAAGGGGAATGAGTTTTACCAATAAAAAAATACCGGGACCATGGTGCATGGGGAGAGGAGGCCAGCATTTGACTTAGGAACAGCATTGTTTGCGCAAGACAATGTCGCTCAAAACTCGTTCAACGTCCGCATGCGACCGACCGAGCGACCGAATGTGTAGCATAAATAATTGCATGCTCATCTAACCTGGGGGCCTAGCCGCTGGGGAGGGTGGTCTAGTGACTCCCGGTCCCGGTGCCATGGACCGGGAGGTTGATGTAACGTGAGGAGGAATAGCGGGGACCATCGTTTCGTAACGATCCGGTACTTTACTTGAACGGTTTTCATTAAAAACCAATCGAAACGTTCGTCAGTGTCTGTGTGACCGGGTGTGTGCGTGGCCGTGTTTTATGCTGTTTGGCTACCGTCATCAGACGGGGAGAGGGGGCTACATCTTCGCACAAGTCACGGTGACACACACATAGGGGAAGCGCAACTGGGACTGGCGATGTTCCAACATCGGGCCAGACCAAAGACACGCCAGAAGCATCAGAAGCATAAGCCAAAGAGCTGCTGCTAGTTCTCAAGGGGGGTTCAGTTGGTTGGTTCCGGTCCTACGATTCCCAATGCCACACACGCAGACGTACCAACGTCAGTAATCACGTCATTAACCGGCACTGCACTCGGTTTGTGTTCGTCCTCTCTCTCTGTCTCTGTCTTTGTCTCTTCCTCTGGTAAACGCAGACGATCCGCTTGGGACGTGGGACATAGGACATGAAGACGGGTTTGGCTGGTGGCCGTTATGACACTCCGCCAGCCGTGGTACGCGAGGCACGCGAGGAGTCGCGAGCTGTTTGACAGCTAGAAACATCGCAAACATGCACGACCATGAAGGCGACCGACGGCTGCGTTAGTCACACACACACATGACACACGCGGCACACGAGTGACGATGGAACTGTCACTCTGATAAAATCGCCACCACCGTTTCCCGATGGTTGTCATCTTCAATCGCGACGCGATTTGTAACGACCCGTTTTGCGAAATGATTTCGGAATCGGAATCTAATCGAACGAACGCCCCGTGCAGGACAGCCCTGGCCATACCCCGGGCTTGTGCCCTGGTTTGAGGTGGGGTGAGAGACTTTAGAAACGCATCTTACATCGAGCAGCACACGAGGAGTGAAACGGAAAATGTAATGTTTTACATCTGATATCAGAAAATGAATTAGAACTGTCTGCTAAGCGGTTCTGTGGATTATAGAGGTTTGCTCATACGTTCATGTAAAGCTCCCTTATTATATTGTAACTTTTATCGATGTGCAGATAACATCTCTAGCAGTCTCCAGGTATTGGTGTGCCAGTCGCATAAAAAGCGAAATTAAATTTCTGATCGTTCAAACGATAAAGGACTAAAGGTAAATAATTATATCCGGGAACAATTTTGAGGAAAAAATCCTCATTGTTCAGCTATTATTATTAACTATGTCTGTTTAGTAAGTTAAGAGAATAAATAAATTTTAAAAGCGATAATGATATTGTTAGATAAGCCGTTTAGTTCTTGCGCTTCACAAGCGAATTGTTCTACTGGCAAAGGAAACTATTTCAAATGCTTAACTTTGATTTTTGTAACGTGTTGCTAGTATTGCTAAATAATCATAAATTGTAATATGATCACATCGCTAAGAGGAATGATGTTCCCCAATGCCGATTTTTGTGACATCAATTGGTAAAATAAAAAAGAGACAAATAAAGCACATAATTAACTTAAGAAGTCACCTTGAAATTTGAGATCATCAAAACTGTGCCCGTAATAATATCTTTAAATGCTTTAGAACCTTTGAACCTTGAAGAACATAATAGGAGTGCATAGAAGCGCTCGAAGCATTTGATGACATTTAAATGTCTTTGATGAATGGAAGGAAATGGATGCCGCATAAATTAAGTACAACGATACACTTTGAAAATCAAAGAGACTTGCTTACTGAAGCTTGACGCACGAAGAAGTGTAGGAGTGAAATAAGGTTTCGTTCCAAGAAGCCGTCGTTTAATTATGGCTATACTTTCAGGTTTTCGAAAATATGCTAAAATGTGAAGGTAATGAGGCAAACAATTTTGAATGGTTCATTCGTAGTTATTAGGAATACTTTAGACAATTTATTATTTTCATAAAGTACCTACTTCTAATAAAGAAATACTTTGCAATAAAAGGTACAAACAAACTAAAGAAAAACACGGTACCATCGAATTTCCTAATCATTGGTTTGATGGTTCGCTCGCTCGTGCTCGAAATGTTACGACCAAAACGCCAGAATTTCAGGCCAGCAAATTCATCCGGAAAAGAAATGAAAAACGATGGGAAGAAGAAGAGAAATTGCTTTCGGATTGGTTCGTGACCATCGGTAAAGGTTGCTCTCCACTTGGACCTGGATTTAATCAGCAACGCGCTCCAAATTAATCGCAGATCAGCAACTCGATCGACGTGGTGCTTTGTTGTTTGAATGCCGCATGTTCGCCAGCACGCCTGTGAACCGACTCCGAACCCCGGCGTACTCCGGCGTACTCCGGCGTCATCTTGCAACTGCACGCCAAATCATTAAACGAACGAACGAAACAAAGCTCAAACCTCAACCGTGGAAGGCACGATGAAATGGAAAGATAAATGTCGGCTCCAACAAGGAAAAATCCCCTTTCCCCGGTTTCCCCGGTAATGAAAGGCCGCTAGGGTAGCAGTCTGACGATCTGTTGCTGCTGTTGTTGTAGCTGCTGCTGTTGCTGATCGATAATGCGTCAGCAAAACGTAGGCTACTCGATCGCCAAAAAAAAAAAAACAACCACAAACCGACCAAATTGAGTTGCAGCCAAAGAGGCTCAAGAGATGCGATCCAAAAAAGGGTAGATTTAGGGATGCGATCGACACCGGCATCATCGACGGTCACAGGAAATCGTCTTTTTATCTCGCTACTAGCTTTTTTCTCTCTCTCTTTCGCCTCAACCGAAGCATATCTGTAATCCTAATCTTCCAAAAACCCAGCAACGGGAAACCCTAAAACATAAGGGATGACGAACGGGAAACGAGTGTGTGTGCGTGTGTGTGTGTGCGCTGGCAAGCAAAAACCGTGTCGCTCGGGCCACGGTCTCCTGGCACTCTCGTACTCCGGGCATGACTGTTATAAATATTAATTGAAATTAGCTTCGCAACGCGTGTGACATGAAACAGGCGACAGATGGAGTGCCCGGCGACGACGATGAAGACGATACCGATGTTTGGTCGTTTTTAAAAGTTGGTTCCCTCCCGGTCTGCCATTAGGTGGGCATTGAGACGAGGAGGTGATGGTCGAGGGCCAGGGGAATCGGGGGAATTGTAACGAAAAATCACCATCAATACATCAGCAACGGCAGCTGCCACGGTAGCGTGGGAAGCTGGCTGGCTGGCGACTTGGACTTTTTAATGAGCCAAACCATTATAATTTACGACCGATTTGCTGCGACGGACCGGCACTGGCACCGGCACTGGTACCGGTGTGTTGTTATGGTATTATGTTTGGCGTAATGTTCCGCAATAATGCAGTACCAGTGCAGAGACGGTGTTCCATTACATTTCAACTCGCGGCCAACTGTGGCGATGACTGTTGTGTGTATTTGTGAAACAGAAACAGAACACACGCCAAGGATTGGATTGCTCCAGACTGCAGCCGGGCCAGGACCCCCACCAAGGCCGTGGGGACTGTTGAGATGCGAGTTTTCCGCCGAATTTTCGCCGCCTAAACTGCGGGAGAGCACTATACCGAGAGAGAGAGAGAGAGACCTCCTCGGAGTTCAGGCGAACCGAGGGCATGTAATTGTAGTGCCTGGCCGCCATTGCACCGTTCTTGTTGATATTTGAGAATTTTCCTGGCTCCGGTACGTGATTCTGGAGGAGCATATAAGCGAAAGCATAACACCAGTTCCAGTGACATTGTCGTCGTTTTTATTGCGGCCACCAAACCGAGCGGCGGCCACAGAGCCTTCGCCACACACACACACACACACACACACGGACCCAGATGGCATTGCTCGGTTGACATGTTCGGTCATGTGTCATGCGACAAGCGCATGGTATTCGTCATGCTGTGGAACCGAGCGTGCAGCATGTGCAGAGTGCCAACACTGGGAGGTAGGTCTGTTCGCTCGGTAGGAGATCGCCGTTCGAGCGACGAGATCACGGCAGGGAAGGGCACTTTGAGAATTTATTACGATTCCCAAATCGCTCAGCAACAATCTCTAGGCCTGCTTGGTTCGTAGATTGTTGCTGCTGTTGCCGCTGTTGTCTGATCATCAGTACCTCTCTCTTACTGTGTGCGTGGTCGGATCCACTCGAAACGCTAATGATCCGTTGCCGTCGGGTCGGGTAGCGGTAGTAAGAATGAAATAAAACCATCGACAACGAACGAATCCGAACCGGTGTGTGACCGGAGTGGAAAGGGTCGTCGCCGGGTTTTTGGCGGATTTAATTGGTTTCTTCAAATCCCTCCGTGCTCCGTGCGGGGATTAGCCACAAAAATGTTGCCCGGGGGAAGTACATTGTTGCGACTATCGCTAGCCAGTCGTCGTCGTCGTCGGAGTCGGTTCCATATAATTGCTTCCACGAGGGACGAAGGCTTTCATCTGGCGTAAATTATGATCGAGAACTCCAGACGGAGACGAGATTAGCATACGGAGCAGAACACTGGCACCGCTGAAAGTGATGCTTCCACATCGTTAAACAACGACAGCAAATGTCGCTGATCGCTCGATCATGAGCTGGGCAAGTCGCATGTTTGCCGGGCGAGTTTTGCGGCGAGGTCTGGTAGCTTATCAAAAACTAGCATAAAAGGTTCCGAAAGAACTTTAAATAGGAACCGGGAACCGGAGCCGACCTATCAGGTTTCCCGATTTGGATAAAGTGCGGTGAATGGAACGGTATCCGATAAAATCTAGCTCTCTGTTGGGTGAAAATGTGCCTTGAGCAGAACAGGACCTTGGACCTATAGTCCTTTTAAAGCTACGGCTTACGTTAAATCCGGACGGAAAAGGTTCCATCTTTGCGAAACGGTTTGGACGAAACAAACAAAATTGATTTACTTTCATGAAAGGCATAATAATAACGTGAACAATTGAAGCAGCTTTGGAGGAATTAAAAAAATAATAATAATGGTAAAGTAATAATCGAAATTCAATTCTATTCCGTTGAAAAACATATCTTCTCGAGGGAGGGTTTTTAGAAATAAATTTGTTCAATGTTTGAAAGCATTTTGAAGTGAAGGAAGTTATCACGGGTTTGCTAAAAAGCATTAGCTTTATTGCTAGTAAAAAAAAAATATCAACAAAGTTTGATGAGAAGGTCTCTAGAGTAATGTCATTCCAAATTCCGCATTACGACTTTTGAGACGTACTGAGTACTGTACGATACGCAGCATTACAAAGCGTTGCAGTTATTTTGGTTTCGCTTCAAATTATCTCAAATTTTGGTAAAACATTCTGCAACACATTCTACAACACAATTTACTAAACCATGCTAAAAAAAGGGAAAAAATAAATGAAATTCAAATACCTTTGGAAGCTAATAACACTAGTTGTTACCAGTTGTTAAAAAAGAAGTTGAGTGATCTCAAAAAGACCTTCAAATTGGGATGCTAAGGCACGCCTTGGCATCCTCATACATCGGCGAAAGGACGAAACCTACACCGTCATTCATCGGCATCATCAACATCATTAGTCATTCGTTAAAGGAATGTTACTTACAAAATGTTATCGAAAAACCATTTCCTTCCCTGCTCTGAGAATCTTTCTGAAGATTAAGGATTTTACTTTCTATGTTATTGTTTATCGATCGATAATTTATCAATTGTGTATTTGGCAACGTGTTTCTTATCAGTTAAAATTATGCCAGTTTTAGGGAAAACCTCTCTTGTGTTTATGCAAAAATCCCGTAGCAAATAACGATATGGAAGAAAGGACATCGTACTTAAACGGTCGATTGTTTAAACAGGATCCTCTTTTATTGCATTTAGTTATCAATAGAACAATAAAAATAAAGGGTTTCACGGGAATGTCTTAGCCAAGCTTCCATGCCGTGCTTTTACATTTCAAAATACATTTACCTAAAGACTCCAACATGTGCCATCCCGGATGGATAAGACAACCTTCCCTGAATGTGTTTCGAATAGTTTACCAAAAACATTTGCTGAATAAACGAGCCACGCTCTGCTACGCGCTTCACTAGAAAGCGAACAGCTAATTCCTTCAGTCAATCCTCACTGACTCATCCATGAACCGGGCCAAAATGAGGCATTCGCACAAAAAGATAACAAACGACCAAACGACCTGAGGCTCCCGGACGAGCCGGTCGGGATCATGGATTGCAGCATGTTGAGGCACCTCCGGCGATTTGTTAATGAAAACAACCCACAAAATACCCGGCATGGGTTTCGCCCGGTAACGGCAACAGCAATAGCCCATATTATGCAGTCGCAGAGAGGCGAGTCCCGCCGAACGAAGGCCCATGAGCGGCGCATGATAAGCAAAGACGACCGGCGACCGGGAAGATTAGCACAGTGGTCCCGTGCGTTTCCATTGTAAACACTCAGCCAGCCAGCCAGCCAGCCAGTTAGTCAGCTGGCCAGCTGCATTGAATGGAAGAAGAAACCCGGCCCCGGAGGGCACGAAGAACAGAAGGATGGATCGGCTGAGGCGATAAGGAACGTGTCTTCGTAATGTGTTTTTGTAAATTTGCCTTTACCTCTGTCTTCTCCATTTGCCATCCCCGGGAATGGCCGTGGCGGGATATCCCACCACCGCGGTGGGCTGTTGTTCCCATCTCCATCCTCCTGACTTCACCTCCATTTCCATTTCCATTGCGCTGCTCTCTTCGGATTTTTCGGAGTCTTTCAGGGCATCAACTCCGGGGAACTCGCCGGGGGTTTCATCTTACGTCCGCAGTCGTCCGGAGTTCGGATTGAATCGTCGTCGTCGTCGTTGTCGTCGTCGATCGCACTCCAGGAGCCTCCGGGAGCCCCTCGCTGCGCCCCTTTGTTTCCGTTTGATTTATGCTTTTCGTACGCCAGAAAGAGAGAGAGAGAAAAGAGGAGGTTTCGAATGATTTCTTTGCTTTCTTCTCTCGGGTTCTGGGGTTTTGGGTTTTTATGTTTTCTCCCAACCCAACGAAGAGCGATTGTCCCCGGCTACGGACAGGATGGATATTGACGACCGAATGTCCAACGTTCGGCCGGATTCGACTGCATTGTGCACCACGTCTCACCAGGCTTGGATGCTGATTAACAGTCCTATCTCGTCGTCATCGTCCTCGTCGTCTGCTCTTTCTCCTCTCGATCTCTTGATCTTTTTCGATTGATCTGCTCGAGCTGCTTTTACGGTTCAACGAGTAACCGGGCGATCCATTCTCAAAAGCATAGGACGACGACATATGGTAAGCGGTAACGACGCTCGGAGGTGACGATTGATGGAAGTGCTTCACCTTCGCCGATCCAATGATCGCCGAAGGTCGGATGTATCGATGTATCGAGCGTCGAAAGGACCGTCATCGTCGTCTCGCATGAACTCCCGCATGATTCCCCGTATCTAATCCATTGTCACAAAAGGCGTAGACCCGCCCTCCGAGACCCCTGAGACGCCTCAGCCTTCTTCTTCTTCTTCTTCTGCTGACGATCTCCCAGCGAGCAGCAGAGGATCAGCTGACCGGCTGACCCGCATTCCGCTGAGGACGTTGAGTGATCACCACCGATCGGATCGGATCGGATTTGGTCTCGGGGCCCATTATCTATTCCCCCTCTTAGGCTCACTGTACCATCGTCACTTTTAAGCTGGATCACGGCTTTTCACAGCTTTTCCAACCTTCTGTTTTCATTCTTTCTTCGTTTTTTGTTCGGTTGGACTGTTGGCAGACGCATACGCATGCATGCCCGGGACAATGGACGTGGTGCATTAATTATGTCGTTGCACGGCGATCGTTTGCGAGGACTCGCCTTGCAAAGGACGAGCGTCTCCGGTCACGGACCTACTGCTGCTGTTGTGTTGGTTATTCCATTTCCCGGGGCGTTTTTTTCTTGGTGCCATTTGCGCCGCCAGATTACAGAGCGTCCAGCTCCAGTTGTTCCAGTTTGATTGTATCTTCGGGAGGCGACGGAAAGACGAGAAGGGGACGAGAGTACCCTCGAACAACAGCAGCAACAGCAGCGACAACAAATCTTTTCGTGGCCGTGAGTCGTCGTGCGTCGAGGAAATCTTACGGACAAAGAACCGTATTTTCACAGGAGAAGTTGTCACAATGGGCATGTTGGGTTAGTAGCGCGGTACGATGGGCGGTCGGCACTCCCCTAGTGTCCCCTGTCTAGTACTTACTGGGACCAGGACCAACGGGTGATCTTAAAAGCCCTCAAGGCACTACCGAGGCAGCATTGAAATCGAATCTCGTCGTTGTCGTCGTCGTAATGAGCGGTTCCGTTTGCCATTCCGGCGGAATCGTGTCACGAGGAAGGGTCACCGGATCGGATCGGGTCGGATCGGGTTGGTACGGGGGCATCAACAATGGTTTCCACTTTTACTGAGCGAACGAATTGGTACAATTGGCGAAGATTTGCGGAACAAAATTTGCACAAAAACTTCGGGGTCTTCGGTCGGTTTCGCGTCTGGCACAACGGTTAGCACACACACACACAATGGCCATCAGTGGCGGTATCGTGAAAAATGGCGATTGAGAAAACCCGTGGAGAGGGGGGTTCGAAAATCTGACGCCGAGAGAGAGAGACAGAGGACAAATGAGACTCGGAAACGAACACAAGAAAGTGATTCGCAACGGGACGGGACCGTCGACGTCGAAGGCGAAACAATGGCGAACAATTCGACAGACACAGCAGCATGCGACGTGCCCGCGTTCCTCGGTAGTAGGTCCACCGCGGAATGGTCCATGGGAAGCCGGATACCGTGTGATCGGGAATGATGGGAATGCTGCTGCTGCTGCTGCTGCTGCTGCCGCCGCCGTACGCGCTGGAGTATTACTTTTGATTGATTTCAATTATTCAATCATCACAATAGCGATGGCGCCTTACACCGTTCGGTGGTGATTGTACGGACGGAGAGCATATCTTGTTTACCGGAGCGACCCTCAATTTTAACTTGACTTGGAATTGAAAACACGGTTTTCGGGTTTGAAGTGTACGGTATTGGCCCCCCTCTGGCGGAATATTGTGATTAATAATGGACACACATCCACACTGACGTTTGTCGAGGAATTGGAACATACTGGGAACAGTAAGACGGTTCCTGCCTCGTTGTCCTCGTGGAGAACGAAAGAAGGTCAGGTCCGGTCAGGTCCAGGTCCAATATTGATGACGTTCTTCGTGTGCGCGAAATCATGACATCATTTGCACACAGTCTGCCCATGAATCATTCACGCCGTGCAGCGCAGCGAGTCAGCTGCCCTCGCATGTGAATCAGCAGATTGATCAGTACCTCACCTCACCCCCCCCTCCCTTCTCTCCACCCCTTGAAGTCGAAACAAACAACAAAAAGTGACAGCACAATTGGGTAAATTTATTCGGCTCAAAAATTCGGGAATTCATGGAGCAAAACAGCCGCCGGCGGATCCCGCGGGGCCAAGACTTGGCGGTCCGAGTTCCCGAGTAGTCGATTGTCCCTCGATGCATCATGTGGTGTCTGTGTTGTCTGTGTGTCTGTGCCTGTTTGTTGGCGCAGCACACTTGATCGTCGATTTGCAATTGTGCTGAATTGACAGCTGAAGTGACAGAATCGTTTCCTATATACAGAGTAGGATATACGGACCTGACCTTGACTCAGTCACCCAACGGGACAGCAACGGGGAAACGAATTGCCAAATGTTTGCCAACCCCGCGTCAAGGAGTGGTACGCGAAAAGGGGTGGCCTGGGGTGCCGGGAGGTCATATATTAGTATGCGAAAGTCGAACATCGTCGATGTCGTCGAAAGGTTTCGTCGACGTCAAACACACCACACCTTTCGCCCAGTTAGTTGCCCCTTCGGCCCCTTCAGCCCTCACTGCAGCATCGTCGGAATCGCTGTCGAACGTGTCTGTGTCTCCTCTCGTCGCTGTTTCTGCCTCCGGGGGGGGATGATGATGGTGCCACGGGTTTTAGCATATAATACACAACATGTTACATTGTTCGCAAATTAATGGTAGACAGTTCTTTTCTCCCTCTATCTCTCTCGCTCTCGCTCTCTCTCTCGCGCTCTCTCTTGTTCGTTCTGTCCCATGTCGTGTTGTCCCTCGCGGATGCCACGTTGTGTGTTTCATGTTATGTCGAGAGAAGAGGCCTGGTTTTTGTTTTGCTGCTGTTGTTGCTGCTGTTAGCTGATGTCTGATGCCCGATGATCGGAATGTACGGCCCACACGGGCGGCGCAACCCCGGGTCGTAGACATTTAATCGAAAAATGAGAATTATTGTAACAACTTGTTTCTGTTCTCCCCGTTGCTCCCGTCTCCTTGGCCACCATGTTCTTGACTGGCCAATGCCAGTCCAGTTGCTGTCGGTCTAGGGAGTCAAACCGTCGCCCAAGGCTGTTGCTGCTGATGACCCACTTGAGAAAGGGGGCCTCCTAGAGTTTGAACACAATTTGATGACGTCATCCCTTCGCCACTTCTAATGATCACTTCTAATGATCATCCGGAATCCAAACCAACTTTAATGGTGCATCATTGCTGGAACATTAAAATGTGGATGTGGAGATAATAAACTGTACCTTCACGACACTTGCTGCCGCCTCCCAAATGGAAGCGAATCAACATAAAATGGCTTAAAATACGCCACGCCACAGTCGTGCGCACGATTACCGCCTTTTATGACATCTTTCTTATTGTTTTTATTACTGTAAACTGTGGAGGGTTGGTAAAATCGCACCAACACCTTTGCTGAGGATGCTCGCGCACGCACCGAGGCGCCCTTCGAGCGGAGGGTTGAGCATTGATGGTTCTTAATTTCTTCATCAAAACTTGGAAACTCCGCCTTGAAGGAGATTATCGTCGTTAAAAAGCGAGAAAGGCCTAAAGCTGCAACTCTTTTCGCCCTTGGAGAGGCGGTCACGGTGTGGGCCTCAACAGGCACCGGGTATGCAAATCCAGCGTCCCGACCGTCGAGTCAATTCGTGACCGATGGACGAACGACGATGACGATGCTAGCCGGGGATTTGCTTGAAAAAAGGAAACAAATCCCATCCAGTGTCGACTGTCCCAAACGTGGGGGTCCAAGCATGCCAAGCCTGACGGAAACATGCTGCTGCTGCTGGTGCTGTTGCTGCGCCGAGTGCATACCATCACCATCATTAACGACGATGACATCGAGTACGGCCACCGCGGGGCCACCGTAATGAATAGACGTTCTCCGGTGCAACTCCCTCGAGGGCGGATTCAAAGGGGTCGCTCGCGTGTGTGTGTGTGTGCTTCCTGTGACAACCTCGTGGCCTCACGTTCCCCCCGCTCACGCTCACCATACATGGTCCGGAGTGTATTATTATGTTTGCATTATCTCCATATCGGTTCAACCTTCGAATGCAGCGCAGCGACTGCATTTGACAGCCGGCCATGCATATTGCACCTCAGAACAAAGCTAGCACTCACCCCCGTTCGCCTTTTGCAAATTGTTACTCAACCATCGTCCCGTGACAGTGCGCCAAGGGAGTTCTGTGCCGCGATGCTGAAGTCGGTCACCAGCTTCAGTGTTTTTTTTTGTTGTTGTTGTGTGTGTTCAGAACCAAAGAGAAGAGATTGAATGTTTAACCAAGCAAACTTCTCCAAAAACGGAAAACCAGCGCCTCGGGACAAACTCACTCCCTTCTTCGGATTGTGCCACTTTTGTGAAATCAAATATATGTGCTCGATCTGGGACTGCTGCTGGCTGCCGGCTGCGTCTACCGCAAATGAATATTCGACATATCGTTGATCGTGAATGCGCGTTTCAATCAACCAACCAGCCAGCCAGCCAGCCAGCTAGCCAGCAGAGGACACAGGCACAGTGAAGAGGCAGTGAAGCATTTTTGCATTTCGATCGAGCGTTCGGTCTCGTCGATTGGTCTCAAGAGCGTGGCCGCAGTCGAATCGTCTTCACCGTCGCCGCCACCGGCCGCCGTTCGCTGCTGCCAATTCGGTATAATCCAACTCCGAATTGGTAGAGCTGCTCCTGCTGCTGCTGGTGGTGGTGGTGAGCAGCGGTTTTGCATATGTAGCAGCGACGGTGATGCGGATTGAATTTCGCTTTCATCGTGCGGCACATCTTGCGGCTGGCAGCGACATGCAGAGCAAATCATTTGTTTATGCGCCATGACGTCATGCTGCCGCTTCTTTTGGCTGCATGGAAATTCAATATGCTCTTTCCCTTCCTTCATTTCCATCTGTCCTTTTCGATCTCATCCTCGGCATCAGCTTTTCATATCAATATCCGCCTTAATATTTGCAAAACGATCATGTTCCTTCGGTGGTACAAAGGAAGGCGAAACATATGTTCATCAGCATGCTCGTGCTGTGTTGTGCGTGCGTGTGTGTGTGTGTGGACCTCCTTTCCACAAAAAAAAAACCGGCATCCCGTTCGTGAAAGGGCTGCCCGACTAATCAAAATCCGTCCAGAGTCATTTCGTTCGACGGAAGGAAGGAATGCCTCCTAGAATGTTATGTTGCCGCGCAGCATGGGCGC
This sequence comes from Anopheles darlingi, assembly GCF_943734745.1. Taxonomy (NCBI): domain Eukaryota; kingdom Metazoa; phylum Arthropoda; class Insecta; order Diptera; family Culicidae; genus Anopheles; species Anopheles darlingi. The sequence goes on from NC_064874.1 coordinate 43,576,743, forward strand.
TAGCCTTTTGTGTGAGATCGCGCTCCTACCATCTAGTATCCCGTGGTTGTTACCGTGGCCGTTGCCGTTGTCGTTGTCGTTGTCGTAGTCGTGGCCTGCTGTTTTGCCTGGGATTGTGTTCATGTTCAACCAGCACCGTGCAAACGGAGACGGAACGACGAAGCGAGAGAGAGAGAGAGTATGTGGCCTGCTGGCCAGCCCAGACCCAATAACCATAACCAGCGTCCCTCCTGGCGTGGTCACATAACGGGCTGGATGGCTGGTTTGGACCATTTTACATACGAAAAATGTCACGTCACGTCGACATGTGGTGCCAATTTAATCGTGTTTTTCTTTCACATTATTACCCTGTCTCGGTCTCCGCTCTTGAGAGTGACCGTGCTCCGTGTCCTCCGTTCCGTGACGGTCCGCGCTGGTGATCGGTCGGTGGTCTTCTCCTTCTTCGGCATTCGCATCACATCACCATCCAGCACCAATACCAAGGACGGGTGGACCGGTGAGTGATGGCCGTCGATTCCCGACCGTTCGTTCTTCTTGGCATGTCCAAATGTGAAAATTCACATTTCTTCCACAGAGGCACAGAGCACGCTGTTAAAGGCCTCTTGTACCGTTCAACAATGCCCAATTCCGGCAAACATTTCCTCCCGAAGAGACATAAAAACACTCTCTTCCTTTCTCCCTCTCTCTCTTCTCTCCCCGTGTCTCTGTCCCCGAAATACCGGTGACGCAGGACGCAGTGTAAATACTTGATCCGTTTCATTTCGATTTCAATGGAATTAATTCTTCGGTTCCGGCCGGGTGACGGGCGACGGCGAGTGTTTGCCCGTTTCTTCGGCGGTTCCCCAACCCCGAGCCCCGGGTAGCGCAACCCCTGGACGTGGTCGTGATGGACGTGATTAAAAATAAATAAAAAAAAGGACACTTCAAAGCCCGGCACCAAAAGGGGAGGATTTCATATTTAATTTATCTCTCTCCGGTAGTGTGGCCGGTGGTACCGGTGGACCGGACCCGACCGGGCTTTGCTGTTGGTTGCTGCCAACGGTGGCCGCATGGAAACAGGATACTGGGAATCTCATTTACGTAAGAAAGCAGTGGCCTAGGTACACTCGAAGGTGCGGCCACTTTGAGAACGGTCCCCCCGGGGGCATCAAAGGAAGTGTAATGTAATGTTGCTTCAGGGATTTTGCGACGGAGCTTGCGGCGTGCAGGTATAGTATGCTAAACTAGGTGAACGTCTCCGGGTGGGTCTCCAATCAGAGAGTTTCTGGTCTAGCGAGACCGTTGGTCTAAAGCAGACCGTTCAGCCAAGGCCAAGATTCCCCGTTCGTTGGCATTAAGTTGTTTTTGTTCTGATTCATTCAGCGATTAGCTCGACAAAAACCGTTACGCGTCGTTGGGAACTGTCAAAACGTGTGTCCCCGGACCGGCGACCGTGTTCGGTACGGTGTTCGGTACTAAGCAGCTTTGCACTTTTTACTCGCCAGACTCTGGCAGACTTAGGGTGGCCAGTCTGGAGTGAAATTCAATTACGACAACAACGAATACCCGTTGGGTGGGGTTCATCATGCTGTTTGAAGCAGCTTGTACATGTCAGTTGGAATTAGATAACGAAATATAACGATCGGTTTGAATTTAATTATTTACAGCAACGAACATAATTCCTTTTCGTGTGCTACTTCGATTCGAAACGTTTCTTCGTTTCGATTTATGTAAACATTTTATGTAGAATCCCGTTTCAAAATATTTATGGGTTTGATGGAAGTAATTTGAATTTCACTTACCCTTGAAGTTCTATACCTTAAAACAACTAAACAGCATAACTTTCAACTAATCTACTTAGCAGAAAATACTAAAACCTTTTAGATTCGTTGGCATTTTCGCACAAAAGTACCCCTTAACAGATTACGTTTTACATCTCTAATATCGGTTTGTGTAGGTTGAAGGAACAATAGACTCGAGATAAGTGACATCTGTAGACCATTCAACCCTTGTTCCCTGTGGTTACATACTCATCAAAGGCGTCAAGACATCGTGGTACTTTGTTCGGTCGAGCTATCGTTCGCAAAATACCCTCCAGAGCAATTGCTGTATCATCAGCATAATAAGTAGCTCACAGCAGCTCAAACAGCATTCTATCGACCTGTAGTAACGATGATAATGAACGCTACGTACATTGTTGTTTACCAAGTGTCATGGATCGCTTATCGAGTGAAATCTCTTATCAACCCATTCTGCATGGGTCTTCTAAAGTAACGAATCCACAGAAAAGGTAGTTATTTCCATCTAACCACTACCCAAAGGGAGACTTAGAATCCGAACATGAATTCTAAATTGCTAGCAACGTGCGCCGATGGTCACGTTTTTCGTTCCAAATTCAGCTTCCATTCCCAATTCAAACGCAATGAAGGCCGAGATTACGACCTCGGCAATCGGTGCATTTGTGTAAGTAATAATAAGTTGAATGATGTTTGTCATAGAACCACTCGCAGCGAGCGAGAACGATGCAGCCAACAGTCTGCGTCGCATATTTGCATATCGCCGCTCCAGGTCAGTTTGTCTTCATCTCGGTGGACCCCTCGCACCCCCCCCCCCCCCTCCCATCCCATTGTTCTCTCACTCTAATGTAGGTGACAATCGTGCCGTTACCATCCACTCACGTTCTCATGTCGCGTTGTCGTGCATCGTGTGTTTATCTTTTGCCTAGAAGCGGAACGGAACAACTAGAATCCTCAGGAAATGGTGTCCGTGTGTGTATGTGCGCCAGTAATGTGGTGTTTTCAACCGTTTTTTGGCGGATGATAAAATTAGCCGGAAACCGGAGAATGAGAACTACACTTTCGCGTGTGGCCTCCCCACCGCCAGGCCACAATACAGGCTGCTGTTGCTGCCGGAATCCGGGTTCGCACAGAAGACAGAAGAAGAAGTTTACGTTCTGCTGGCTGGAGTTTCCAGGAAGATAGTTGCATAGTTAAGCGTGTTCCCCGGGAGAACGAGACTCCTTCATACCCCCACAGAACCGCTTTTCGCACAAACCCTAAAGGGAGGGCCTTTAGGAAGAAAAGGAAATGAATCCTTTTGTGCCTTCGGAATCGCTTCGGAGCGAGAACAAAGGTTCATTTAAATATTAGATATGGCCGCTTGAAACGAACGCCCGTCGCAGACGACGACGACGAGGACGAGGAGAAGGAGGAGGAGGATGCAGGGGCGCACTACCACCCCCTTCACCGTCCCTCGTTGCCTTGGTCTGTGTCTTGGCACGGTGAACGGCGAAGCATAATGAGAGTCTATTATTATGCTGAAAGTGAACCACCACCACGCCGCACACACCACCACCGTTCACCGTCCCAAAAACGGTCTGAACGGGAACGTGTTCGCTGCAGGGTGCCGCCGAGCCCGGCCAAAGGAATGCCAGAGTGTCCTCCTTGCGTAGGCACTCCACCTCAAAACCTTCCCTTGCCCCTTCTGTTGGGGGGACTTTAGTGTTTGCCGAAATCTACGTGCTGGTGCTGGTGGTGCTTCAAGACAAACGTTCTCTCTCTCTCTCTCTGTGTCTTTCACACACACACAAACAGCACCGTTCGCGGGGAATACGCGCGGCCCCAAACCGGAGGAAGGAGAGTAAATTAATGATAATTGATAGCCATTGCAAAAGAAGCGATCCTTTTTCCGATTGGCAGCACGCACACACACACATACACACTGACAGGACCAGCGGGTCTCTAGGTCTGAGGGAATGTTTCCTGAACAAAAGGAAATCGAAACGGAATAGCAAAAGGCAGAAAGAGGAAAGACACACAGAAGAAGAAAAAAAAAAGACACGCGGCGAAGGAAATTGAGCGCCGTTGTTGGATTCCGCCGCCGGACAAGGAACGCGAGAATCCATTTACCACCGTACCGTGATGGCCACCAACCGGCACCGGCGGCAGCGGCCAGTCAGGCCCGTTTGCTTATCATTCATTTCAAAACACATAAAGGAAAGCCGTTCACCGGGTGGTGGTGGTGCACAATGCACAAACTTTGTGTTAACGAGTGGACAATGGACCACAATCAATTGGGTCCAGCATCGCCGCCACCGGCACCGGTACCCGTGGCATTGGTACGCTTCAATTGCTGCCAACCTTCGCCGCTAGGAAAATTGATGCTACAAAGGCTGCGTCCATTTTGATTATTAAACTTTTTGACGTGAGTGACGCATGGACGAACGTCATTCCGATAACTCGTTTCGAAGATAGCAAGGACCGGTAGAAGCTGCTGTGCTATAGGGGACATCAAGGTAATTCTCCGGCAACCAATTGCTTTTTAAGCTGACAGGAACTGGAGGTCCAAGTTGCCAAGTGGTTCCAGGGGATGGATAAACAATTGAGATGGAAAAATAAAAAAATCGAGATCTGCGGATGGATTGCAAATACCAAAACGAAGCGAATGATGATGTAGGACAGTAAACAACCGGCGAGCGTGTGTGTGTGTGTGTGTGACCAAAGTGACCCTAAAATGTAGAGAGCGGCCCCGCGTGTACTCTCGGACTGTCAATCCTTTTTCGATCAATCAAATGCAAACATCTACCCCACATTTTTTTTTCTTTCGAAAAACGTTCCCCTAAACACTAACAAGCAACAACACAACCACGCTCGTCGCTGCTTCCATTTCTATTCTCTGGATGTGCGTGTCTCTGTGACGCTGTCTCATCAGTTGATGTGAATGATGTACGACAGCGACAGTGTGGTCGAGCTTCGGCTTCCTCCTTAGCTGCGTCGCGGCCACCGTCGCCGGATCGTTTATTAAACCAAATTGATTTATTTAATTTAACACTTGAAATTTCGATCAATTTCGGAGCCGAAAAAAGGGCCTTTCCTCCGCCCCGGGAAGGGTCTCCTCTGTCCAACATGTCGTACACCTTCGTTGCGGCCACGCAGATTGATGCATCCGGGGTAATCCGGGGTTGGTTTTCCACTCTTTTCCGTTCCCTTTTTTTCAAAACAACCGCTTCGTTATCGCCAGCAACCGAAACCGTGCTCGATCGTACACATCCTTCTCTGTTATTCTTTAGCTCATCCTCTGGGTTGCTGGTTGTTCGCACAGACACACAGCCAGTGGGACACTCGAGACGCTCGATGATGGATTTGTCACGGAGCCCATCCATCGGACCAATGGACCGGATCG
>NC_064874.1:43584402-43619402 GCF_943734745.1 Anopheles darlingi
TCTGCTCGTCCGTAACCGGGCCATCCTTTCCCCTTTCCCCGCCCGTGGTCCGCGTATTCCGGTCTCTTTTCGTGTTCTTTATCCGTATTTTTGCGTAAGTGATAGGGAGACCCCGAGAGAGAAAGAGAGCGAGACCGGCAGAGCTGGGTATGGTTACGACAGGCACAGGCACCATCGTCTTCATCGTCGTCGTTGTCCTCGCACCCTGAAGGTAGAAGCAAAGCAGAAGTGATAACGTGACCCTTTTTCGCGCAGAGACGCACGGTCTGTGTCGGACGAGCTTCTTCCGGTGTTCTTCTCGCCGTTTTCAACCGGAATACAGAGTGCTGACCTAAAGGTCATCGGAGAATCTGTCCAGATTTTCGCCAGATTTTGACCTACCCTAATGTGCCGATGCGGCCATTCGCCATCGCACGCCAGTTTCTAATGCTAGCGAGCTTCTAACGGGCGTCACGGAAAGAATGTTTCATTTAGCTAAACTTTCTCCGATCCTCCGGAAGGTTCGCAATAGAAGGACGATACCAATGGTTGGGATAAATTCGCGGAATCCAATTATTTAGAGCTATTCCAGCGAGGGGAAATACATCTTTTTATGCACGATTCGATTCATGCAATCATATTTCAATAGAATTCGGTGCGCCTCCCTGGCATAGTGTATGGCAACGAATTACGCTGTTGAAGGAAATACGGGAAGGATGGTGTAATGCGTCGCGTAATGTAACGTAATGGTTCTACTATATGTGGTCTAGAATATCGTGTATCCCTCCATACACGTCAAAGAGTATTGAATACCGTTGTTACAGATACTTCGTAGGCAAGGTATTCTACCATGATCCTTAGAGTCGTACAATTAAATTATTAAAGATTAAAGCCATTTAGTATTTTTACGACATACGTCATCGCTTTTTCAACAAGTATAAGTAAATGAGAAACTATGAAGGAGTGTTCACCCTGACCATTCAGAAAGCATAGACATCACTTATCAAATGGACCGATGTTGAAGAACAGTACGAAGCAAACAACTTATGCTGTGCTAAGCTATGCGGATAGCAATAATGCCACTATATGCTCATTCAATACATGCTACTGCCTTGCACTCCGGGTTTAAGTAGACGGCAATGGTTCAGTCAAAGCGCAATCAGTCCTTACGTACTCCTGCTAGTGGAATTGATGATCAATTTATTAGAATTGTTTCACTCGAAAAGTTATAATATTTTCTGTCGTTTACGAAGTTACAAACACAGGACCATTCGTAGCACGTAGAAGTATATCATGAGGTAGACGGTCCCGCTTTGAACCGCTGACCTTGGTGTTGCACCATTAGGTATGGTAAGATTCGCAGACCGTTGTGCCCTGTCCATGATGTCGACGGCGTATGTCTCTTGGTAACGATAGGCAGGCAGCAGCTTACTTCGATCGATTTGTATGGATGCAATGCGTTCACACGGCATTGCTGTATGGTTGCAGCTCATAGTGGGCTCTAAAACGATCAGCAGTCTGTAGTTACGTGAACAACCGTGCAGTTTGATCGTATTCTCGGTAGCTTCGATGGTAAAATCCATTTCCGACACGATTCCCAGTGATGGCTTATCAGGCATAAGAACAGAACACCAATTGAGGTAGAAACTAAAATTGGTTGCACTAGATTGGATGCAAGCTCGAGTACAGCTTCCTAAACCATAGATATGATTATCTTTCATCCATGCTGTCCTTTTCAATCCTACTATGAATTGTACCAACTGACCGCAGGTGGAAAACGGTCCAGCCCGATCCATGGAAGTGCCCATCTGTTTGAAACAAATGGCGGGTATCAGAAGACCCGGCTTATTGCATCGCACGGAGTGATGACGTGATAGAGTTACAATTATGAAAAGCGTAAACACTTTTATTATTGCGTCCATGCCTGATGGAACGATACTGACTTTACGAAGCTGTAGCATGCGACGTTTTAAGCAGGAACCGGGGATGCCTGGTATTACATGTTGCAATACAGTCTTGAATAGCTTTTCTTCCCGAGGGACTCATTAACTCCCAATACAAAAATTAAGCGAAGTGCTAAACTCGTATTCCATGTATCTAGAAATGTAACAATGTCCCAAGTAGACAATTAGTTTCGAAATGAGCATGCATTTTAACCTGGAGAAGTTAAGCCTTACAGCGTAAAAAATGTTCTGTGCAATGATGGAAACTATTTATTCTGGTCTTTACTAACTGTGTGCTACAGACAAGTAACACTCATGGCGTACCATTTAGTGTTTGATCGTCATAATTTGTACTTGATCTTATGTCTTAAATATAGACTGATATTGAGGAATGATTTGATGAGGATTTGGAGGCCGTGATGCAGTTACGTTTGGGATAGCGAAAATCCTATTGAAATAAGATAAAGCTTTTAATTGATTCGTAAAAGTAATCTTTTACTCAAACGAAGATTCTGTAGAGCAAATAGCGTTTGTTTCTAAAATGTGGAAACAATCTTACCACATTCCCCAAATTGAACGTTACATGGCAAAGTATTCAACCAAAACCACTACATTCAAAAAGCCGTTGGTCCAGATGTTTGTTCCAAGAAAAGAACAAAACTGTAACACAGAAACTGCAGAACTTTTCTGATTGAAGTATTCAAATGGGTCAAGTGCATGGAAATTCACGTTCATAAAAACTTTTTTTCGTTTTCTCTTTTTTTCCAATAAACTTTGGGGCGATGCAGGCAAATCACTTATGTTTCGATGGTATGATATGAGAAGAACACAGGGAAGCTTTGGAGCTTGGCATATGAGGCTTCTGCGTATCCGAATCAAGCATCTGAATCTTTTCGAACATCCGTAAAGTGTGTAATCGTCGTCTGTTTTCTCAATGGCGAAACTCAATTCTTGAATAAAGTTCGGTAGTAGTATGTTTCTTCGTTCTTCTGGGGTGCACCAATCCACTGTGAAGTGCACTTCCGCTTCCGTCAAGTAGATGCAAGTCGTTCTACATACACCTTCCCAATTCAACCGATACCTATTCGCTTCTGTGCTTTCAGCTTCAACAAGGTCATAGATTTCTCCACAGACGGCAAATGGTTCGGCTTTGTTGAGATCTACACCGTTATGCTTAAAGCATTCTCTCTTATAGACAGTCGCTGAATTCAACGAAACCGTGCTTACAACCAAGGAGTAGACAATCAAATGCTTGATAAAAGATAATCGTCTCCAGCCGTATACTTCCATTGCACTAATGTTACTACCATCTGTTTTAAGTTCAAGAGATCGACTAGCTTTAGCTCGAGAGCGTAGATGGATTATATCCTTGGTATAATAACTCCCTCGACAGTGCATTACCTTGATAGGTTCTGTAATTACAATTAAATTAATTTAATTTGATATCTTCAGATATACTTCAGCAGATGAACTGATTAGTGCATTCTCTCCTTGGGTTTTTAATGAATACATCACATGCAAGGATCCATATTTTTTTTAATATAAGGGGGGATTATTTACTTATTAAAAGTTATTTTATCATGCTGTCCCAATTTTACAGGTGAATTCAATTATTTATTCCTCCATTACTCGTAATTACGAGCGAAGTACGTTTTTGTCTCTGTTTATCAATTTTCTTGTATGTTGCAGTACAGTCTTGAATGGTTTTTCACCTATGCTATCATTAACTTAAAATAAATAAAGCATGAGCATGCATTTTCACCGAGAGAAGTTAAACTGCAAACTACAAAACATTTTTTGTGCATTGGTGCAAAGTATTTATTAAGGTCTTTACTAACAGTGTGCTATAGACGAGTCACATTCATGGCTTCACATTTAGTGTTTGATAATCATAATTTGTACTCGATCTTGTGTCCTAAATATAGACTGATATTGAGGAATGATTTGATGAGGCTTGGGAGGCCGTGATGCAGTTACGTTTGGGATAGCGAAAATCGTATTGAAATATGGTACAGTTTCCCATTATTTTCATCACCTTCAAAATCATTATTATGGCTATGTTCTAAGTTAATAAGTCCGAACATCTTAAACGAAGATTCTGTAGAGCAAATAGCATTTGTTTCTAAAATGTGGAAACAATTTTACCATATTCCTCGAATTGAACTTTACATTACAAAGTATTCAACCAAAATCACTACATTCAAAAAGCCGATGGTCCAGATGTTTGATCCAAGAAAAGAACAAAACTGTAACACAGAAACTGCAGAACTTTTGTGATTAAAGTATCCGAATGGTTCAAGTGCATTGGGATTTAGGAAGTATTTTTTTCGTTTTCTCTTTTTTTCCAATAAACTTTGGGGCCATGCAGGCAGATCACTTATGTTTCGATGGTATGATATGAGAAGAACACATTGATATTTTGGTGCTTGGCATATGAGGTTTTTGCGTATGTCAATAGAGCATCTGAATCTTTTCGAACATCCGTAGAGGGTGTAGCCTTCGTTTGTTTTCTCAATGGCGAAACTCAATTCTTGAATAAAGTTCGGCAGCAGTATGTTTCTATCTTCTTCTGGGGTGCACCAATCCACCGTGAAGTGCACCTCTGTTTCCGTCAAATAGATGCAAGCCGTTCTGCATTCACGGAGCAAATTTGCGCGATACCTATCCGGTTCTGTGGTTTCTGCTTCAATAAGCAGACGAATTTCTCCACAGACCACGAATGGTTCAACTTTGTTCAGGAGTACACCGTTATGCTTGAAGCATTCTCTCTTGTAGACAGTCGCTGGATTCAACGAAACCGTACCTACAACCAAGCAGTAGACAACCAAAAGTTTGACAAGAGATAGTTGTCTCCAGTCGTATACTTCCATTGCTGGGTATAAATTACACTGGTGTTACTACCATCCGTTTTGAATTCGAGTGATCGACTAGCTTTACCTCGTGGGCGTAGATGGGCTATATCCTATTGGTACAATAACTCCATCGATAGTGAATTCCCTTGGCGAATTGTGCAATGTTAATTATTTCGTCATCAGAAACTACTTACTTCAGCAGATGAATTGATCCGTGCATTCTTCCGTGCTTTTCTTGTTGAATAGACAAAAATGCAGGAAATCACAAACTTTTGAATATGTATGTCTACAATTTTTGCTCTTTTATAGTTCCTTTAAATGTTTAAAAAGTTGAAATGAGAACATATATTCATTGTTTATTTCATTACTATATCTATCATATATCTATAAATAATTTTAGCTGTAATATTCAAATCGAATAGCAGCCAAACAGATAACAAGCCAGATCGTGCACGCAGGGAATTGAAGCATCGTAGCTGTGTTCTTTTGGCTTGTCGTGGCGGTACGGTTTATGTAAGTCGAATATGCTTTCAACATGATATCATCGTCTTCAAACACGGCTTGATGAAGGTACGACGTAGGTAATTCGCTTATATTACGGTGGTATGATATAAGAGATGTACAGGAATGCTCGGGTGTTGACGATCTCTCGCCCTTTTCAACGACAATCATGCATCGGAAGGCACGCGAACATCCGTAGAGTTTATATCCATTCCTGAACCCTTCGATGGTAAAATCCATGTTGGAAATGTATCTTGGCAGCAATATTACCGGTCTCTTGTTGGTACTACACCAATCGAGAGTGAAGTAGAACTGCGTCATCGACAGTTGAACACAGGCAAACGAGCAACCTGCTTCTAAAAACAAACGATACATATTATATCCACTACTTTTGCCTTCAGTAAGTACTTTCAATTTGCCACAGAAAAGAAATGGTTTAGCTCTGTTAATGGCTAATCCTTTTTGCTCAAAACAGTCCTTCTGTAGAACCGTCCCTGAATACGGTAAGGCACATGACAGTGGAATCCACAGCCATATCGCAAGTCGCATGATGAGAGCCATCTTTTACACTACGTATGTATTCACTATGCGTGCTTCTGCAGTACTGAGCCTATTTAAACTAAGGCTACTAAGGTAGTAACCTTTTGAAATTTCACTAATGATGGACTTTGACGTCTAAAGTTATTCATTAATGCCAGTGATAATGTAGCCTCAGACACCGTGTGATGAAACTTTATTGGCAATTGGATTATATAGATTTGTGGATTTGTGGCTCGCGAGATGATTCCTTTTCAATTGCGAAATTATTTTCCTTTTTTTCTTTCAGAATAAACGTATTATTGATTGAAAGGACATGTAATAAATATGTGGTGTTGAAGTCAAAGCAGTAGATGTCAGACGCTAGGCTAGAACGTTAGGGTAGACGCTAGGCTAGAGTTTAAGGATAGACGTTAGGCCTGGACCTTTATCAATAGAAGAAGGATTTATTTATTTTCTAAAATCTTTGTACGATTCTTCTTTTCTTTTACATAAAGTTTGAGTTCATTTTTATTTATGACAACCTAACAAAATACTTCAGTAATTGCATAATCAGCATTTTATTGAAATGAAATATGATGAAAAGACATTAAGACATTAAAATGTTCAGATCAAAATATTAAACACATCATTTTAATCTTTCAATTCATCCACTAATCCGTGCTTATATCATGTTGATGAAACTGTATCCGACTATAAGCAGCATTAGTCTTGGTTGCAACTGTAATGCGGATCCTTCGATATTGTTACTGAAATACGGTGAAAAAGCATTTGTCCTTTGGCCGGCTGGCCCTTGTTTCCTCTGTTGAAATCCATCTACGACGTAACTATCTTGAAAACGGTATGCCGGATGCAAGGCGCTCCTGTTCGTCTGATACACTAACACCGATTCACATGATGGCGCTCGGCTCTGGCAGTCTATGTTTCTCGTAACAATCAAAATGACGCGGTACGTGCGCGAACAACCATAAAATTTGACGTACTTGTCGGTTATTTTGATGCTAAAATCTATGCTTCTGATGTTTTTCTTCAGCAATGCCGCCATGCTGCTGCCTTCCAAACACTCTTTCAATACAAACTGAAAATGAGTCGCCGTCATATTGGCACAGATGATGTGGCATTCATTCCGGCCGGCAAACATTCCTATTTTACTTGACTGATACCGTACGCCTTGGATGATAGAGGAGAGTCGACCGCATACCGAAAACGGAGTCGTCCGGTCCAGTGATATCCCTTCCTGTTTGTAGCACGTCGTTTTTGGGTTGTGGTACGAGAATGCAAAGACACTAAGCATTAGAAGTATCAGGAGGACAATGTGCAGTGTGATGGCCATTTCCAAAAGGTTGTTGATCGTTCTATAGCTACACGGAAACTGGGAAAAAGCGTTGGGCAAACGAAACTGTTATGGAACAAGATTACAAGTGGTGTTGCATCAGCTCAGGGATTTAATCGGTAAATCTTGCTCGCCCGGAAAGGTCACAGTGTGTCCTAACTTTGGTATTATAAGAGGTACTAGGGTGTTGATAAATAATGGAAACGATGACGACAGTAGTTGGTATTGGTAAAACGCAATCAAGAACGGCCCATGACGCGTCACATATTATGCATTTTAATGCTTGATTTTTCAACTTTACTGACTCCCTAGATGCTGCCACACGGAGCGAAAATTTGCGCGCAAATTTGCACATTAATGCCAAAATGTTTTCGCTTCGTGTGGCAGGGGTAAAACCCCGAAAATTTATGCCGAAATGTCAAACGTATTGTTTTCATCTGTGTTTTGGCCGCTGAAGTTGATTTCCGAATAAATTTTGCAGTTTTTAACGATTTTGTTGCTGTTGCTGTTATATTTATATTAAAAATGCAAAAACAATACGAAAAGAACCTACATTTTCGTAAATAAAGCGTTCGATAGCGTCAAGGGTTCAGCGAAAAAGTCCGCGGACGTATAAAAGTTTGACAGCGTGTAAGGGTTAAGCGAAACCGTTTTGGCATTAATTTTTTCGTTTGCGCTAGAGTTTTCGCCTCGTGTGGCCACGGCTCCTGACTTTGATTTCGCAAATTTTTGCTACAGATTTGTTGTTTTCAATTGAGGATTTTCCCGAAAGTAACAGAAAATGGTATATTCAATCAATTATTGAAACAATTATTATTATAGACTGCTGTACTACTGCTGATAAAACTTAGCACTCTTGTTTAAAACGAGCTGGTGATGAATTACAGCCAAAATCAAAACCAATTACTAATACTACCAAAATAATCATCAAAAATCTACCAGACTCTGAGTCTTGTAAAGGAAACTGGAAAAGATGTTGGTTTTTGGTGGTGTTGGTTCATGCACAAGATGTAAACAAATCTGCTACGTTTTCTCAGCATTAGTACATCAGTCTTGTTTGCAAAACAAGACTGTCGCAATAGGGCCCCATGATAAATATCTGGGGTTTACTTTGAAAAGATGTGATTCAAGATATGATTATGAAACAAATAATAAAATTGGAATCCAATTGTGGGAAATGTGGGCAGAACTACTGGCGTTAATGTTTGATTTCAGTCGCATCAAAAACAATAGAACAAAATACTTTTGTAGTTTACTCTTTGTATTTTCATTTACATTGAATTCCATCCTAGGTACAGCAACATAATCAGAACCCGTGTGGATGGTAGCAGCATCGGTTCGCTGTTTCGCCCTTCTACGGAACCGAACTGATATAAAGTCGGTACGTTACTGTCGCCAATGAATCTTACTGGCGCTGCATTTTCATAGTTTTCCACTTCAGTTTGAAACGGATGGGCCAGGTCCATTCGGTTGCTGTGGTGCGTAAAGACGGTTTTGCACGACGAATTCGCAGCGTTACAGAACGTGTCGGGAGTGATCTTGAACCAGGTTCGAAAGTTACTCGAGCAGCCGTACATCACGACCGTACGATCCTCCTTGTCGACGGTGAAACCCACCTTATCGATGAAACTGGCCAGTAGAACGAACGGTAACCTCTCAGATGTGGAGCATTTCTCGTACGAAAAGTGGAACTGCGTCGTGGTCAGGTTAACGCAAACCGACGAACAATCGCCCGCTGTTTTATCCGTTAGCACCCGATAAATGTTCATTTCGGTGCTGCGACCTTCCACAAACCAAAAGAGCCGACCACAGAACGCGAACGGTGCTGCCCAAGCGAGAGCGATGCCGGTCTGTTTGAAGCATTTGTAGGACTTGATCGGTTTTTGGAGCGACCAACTGTGTATTGGCGATGCGAGTAGTAGAAGCAGAACGATCCGCATCACTTATCCTGATGATCCTGGTTCGATGAAATGCAACGCACCACACTGATTGGAAAGCAGAAGCAAATGCGTCGGTTTATATCTAAACGCGATACGGTTCCGTTGGCGAAATCGTTTCCAGACAATCGAATTAGTCTTTGAGTGCGCTGGGATTTTGGGTCCCAAGTGTTCACATTAAGTGACGAGTTACTTTGGGGTGGACATAATGCTCCGGTTGCCACACTTAAATGGTACTTGGTGCCTTAAAACATTCATCATAATACTACATTAAACCGGAAGTGGCAATGACAAACGAACACACTTTTAAGCATAATTTTAACACCGTTCTCGAACCAACCCACACCTCTTTGTGTACGGCTAGGTCTCCGGATTCTTTCGTTCAAGCTAAAAGTAGTTATGCGCCACCGTGTTTTTTTTATTTCACATCCAACGTTTATCGCGGCGAAGCCCAATGGTGTCGACTGACTGGCTACTAACCTCTGCAACGAAATTAAGCGCCTTTCAAAGGAAGGAGGATTTAAAGCTACGCCACGTTAAATGCACACCATAATGCCATTCAGTTCGGTTTGCTGCGTTAACCCCTCCACAGAACGGATTAAAATCCGTTCGGTACAAAAGCCGAAATTTCCTCGAACGCACATAAAACCCACAGCGCTGACGAGGACGGAGGCGAACGAAGGCGAACGGACTGCCGCATAATGCGGGTACGCCACGGGTTGGCATGAATGTCGCTTGTTGTTTTATGTGTTTTCCGGCAAAACCCAAACGGTACCTACTCTAGCACCGGCCGCCCATCGCCTACTATGTGAGCAAAGCGATAAAGTATTTATTTATGTTATTCTATTTTATTGTTTTCACTTCACGTTTCGCCTTTCCAAGAGTGCGCATAGTTTTGGAAAGTTCCTTGGAAAGATCTGTAAAGCGGGTGGGTGGGACGTAGCACCCCCTTCCCCTCCTCCGCGATAAGCCGCACTGTTTTCCACACAAACCGCCGGACCAAACGGATCTACAGCCGGAGCTCGCTAGAGCCGGAGCCACTCCGCGCGGCACGAAACGGGAGAAGCTTTATCACAACTTTCAGAACCATTCGTCGTTGTCTCCTCCTCCTCCTTCTTGAGCTCGAGGCCGTCAATCTGTCCGTTTGATGATGACGTCGACGAAAGACGAAGGACCGAGGTAAGGCGGCGGTTGCGGCATAAAAATGTAATGATCCGAAAGGCAATTAAAGTTGTAAAAATTAGAGAACCATAAAATATCCCCTAGCATGATGGTGCTGCTGCTGCTGCTGCTTCCAGCATGTTCTGTTTGAGTGAGCTGGACCCTTCCTCCTCCTCCCAGCAGCACATGGTTTATGGTAAAGGACTTTTCGCCTCGGATCTCGCCTCGCCTTATCTTTCCTATCGTCCTGCTCGGGATTCTGGAAACGACGACCACGAGCGACCCTTTTCCCTGGGCCTCGATTTTCTATCGCGCATCGCGCAAGAAGATAAGCATCCAGCAGGCGTGCAGCAGCAGGAACAGAAGTGAAGGCCTCGTCCGTAGGGCCTTCTGACCTGGCACATATTATTTATCAAGCCGCCGGGTGTAAGGCCAGTGCGCGCACAGGATGGATGAACTGAACTGCATGCTGCAAGCGGTTCGGCGCTCAAAGTGTTTCTTCAGCAAACGTCCGTGAGGCCTACCGAAGGCAGGCGCGCTATCGGCCAAGGCTCGGCTCGGCACATAGCACTATGCTGGAACCTTGCGCCGGGGTTCTGCCCCGTTTTACGACATGCCGAATCCGTGTACTGGATACGAAATGGGTCGTAAATAATCGGAGAACAAAAAGGGAGTTAATTAAATATAAAAATGGCTCCGCTTCGGTATTACAGCCGGGCCGGGGATGTGGCCATCGTACGAAGGTCCGTCGGAATTGAGCTAAGCCCCCGGGAACTGAGGCTCGGAACACGGTACCCGAGGCAAGTGGTAAGTGAGAAAAATATCAAATTTACGAAACGATGCCAACACGCACTCCACATCGCTCGCGGTTCGCTTCATCTTCCCAGCGGCCGGCATCATGTTCCTGGTGCGCCGCTGGCATGCCGGTGCTTCGCAGAAGGATTTCATTGTCGCTGGCTTCGGGGCTCTGACTTTTTTCCTTCGTTCTGGAGGAGGGGGAAATGTTTTTGTTGTTCTTCTGCTTTTCGACCGCGGCACATGTTTCAGTTCCGTCTTTTCACCACTGGTTGGCCGATGGATCACACCATGTGTTTGCGTGTTTCAGATCCCTTTGCTTGATGAGGCCCTGACGGGGCCCCGTAGTTGTAAGAGCGCAAATTCAGGCAATCAGCGCCAGAGCGAGAACTATCCTTACAAAAGGTTTCGGTTTCTAGCAGCACACAGCACAGGATTATAGTCGTTGAAGAACGTTACTAAACTTAGCAAAGTCCCAAGAAGCCACCGCGTCACCATCTTGTTAAAGGATACAGAGGTTGTGTTCGACACGGAATGTACTTTTGTCTGCCCACATTTCTTCGTTGAGTTCATCGTTTGCCCTACATTGTATTGCAACTGGTTCAATTTACGCAAACTGCTTTAATTATCATAAAAATAAACTCAAAAATAATGATGATACGCAGAATTTACATTTAAAATCGTTAACGGTAACGGAGCAGTTGCTTTTCTCTTGTCTTTCGCTGAAACCCTCAGGGCGCTTCTAAACGAGCATCATAATCTTGAATTGTAGATCAAATCATTTTGCTACTCCTCTCTTGTATGTTGATATCCCTAGACTCAGACTATGCTAGTTAAGTGTTCACTTTATTACCATTCGTATGCTCGTCAAACGCATTGTAAATGAACTTGATGTAAATGTACCCTATGCTTTTAACTAGAAGAATATTAATGGAGCGATGAAACAAAAATGGTCTCAAAATCGTTTTTTTCCTATTACAATACGCTACAGGCCAAGGAGCACTTGCCAGGAGTGAAATATGACAGTTTCCTGATTCGATGTTGATGGAAAAGCTCAAACATCTGAATGTGAATTAATAGTTGTGGTCTCGGATCTTAATTCGTCATTACTGGCAGCTTTGGCAGATATCCAGAAAGTGGAGCGAAAAAACCACTACACCGAAAGAAATAGTTTGAGAATTATTAAGCTTAATTCTTAAATCATATTAAAATATTATTCGCCGAAAACTTTTAGCTTCAGCTAATTTAAATTAAGAAACCATTGAAAATTTTACAGCGTTTTCAAAAGTGGCATTTTTGATGTCTAGCTCTTATTAAAAAAAACGACATACGCAAGATGAGCTTAGTTCAATTTGACAATACGCTGTTTTGCACCTGAATGGCCTCAGAAAAATTGAATAGATATTATTCTAAAACGGTAAAGTTTGTACAGCGGCTGCGGTAAAATGTCTGAACAAATATCTTGTTTTTATTCAACCAAAGTTTCAATCATACGACATTGAGAAAGACGAGTCGTTAATGTTTGTATTGTCTCGATTAAATTGTTTTTTAATCGACATTGCAGGAAAAATTGAATTGTTTACTAAAGGTTTCTTGGGTAAATAAACAATTTTTCGATCATATTTATGAGGATTGTGAAACACATTACAGCATGGCATGCATATTGTCTATTAGAAATCTATTTGGTTTCATTCTGAAACGATGATTGATGCAAACAAATTCAAATCTCTAACTAATTTTTCTTTTTGATGTACAATAATATATCTCGTATATTCGAATCATAGCAGCGAAATAATTGTTTCGAAAGCTAATCTTTTAGATCACATCGAGCCAAAGTTGAAATACTCAAAGAGATAACAAACTACATAAGAGGAAGTCGTTGCCAGCGACTTCATAAACAAAAATTGGTCACATTGAACTTACTCAACTATTTATAAGCATTTCATAATGTAATCGAACACAAAATCCTCTCACTTTGTATCTATTATACATCGCATTGAAAGCAAAAGTAAGGGTTTGTTGCAGCAAGACAAACAGCTGTTAAAAGAAGGCCATCACAGCACAGAACAGCGACACAGCAGCTCATTTGTCCATATCGCTCCGTCTGCTGTTAACTGTTTCCTTCATCAGTCGCACACAATGGAGCACCGAGCAACCTAATCCATCCTACCACCCTAGGATATGTTACCTTATGTTCGCTTTTTTTTTGGGTAAATGCTTTCTAATGCCGGTAATGGTTGAGCTGCGGATACGCTAATCCGGTACCGAGTGCGAGGGCGCAAACGAGTAAACGAACAAATCCTCAATGCTCAATGAGATGCTGACGATTGTTAATGAGTTTGGAATAAGTTTTCGAAATTCCCCGCGGGACGACTGCCAGACTGTCTCTAGCAATGGAGGGTGGAAATGGCCGCGGATCAACCAAGAAGAAAATGAAGCGTAAGAAGGGATTGTTGAGGGAAGATATCCTGTGTGGTTCTGCTGCTCGATACGATACGATTCGCCTTGCCAGATCAGCTGTCGGTGATGGCCGGGCACGTGATTACAAAATCGCTGCCAGCCGCTCACCGCTCACCTCGTGCTTGCACCGAACGAATCCAATCCCGGTTTCCGGCCGCACTCCGGAAACGCACTTTACGGTCTTCGAAACAAACCGATAAATTTATGCACCCACCCAACAACCCTCTAGTTGCCGGGTGTAGGTGAAAAGAGGGGGAGACGAGACGACATTCGACATAATGATGACGCGGGCCCGATGATGCGGTGGCATTTAAATTGTTTTAATGTATGCACCCTTCCCGGAATGCCGTCGTCGTCGTCAGCGTCGTCACCGTCGTCGTTGGTACGTGCTTCCGTGTGGCCACCCCTCCGGACCGTCGATGATTATAGATTCAAAATGCTCGCTCAAAACGTTCCTGGGGGATTCACGGATGGGGTTTTCCGAGTAAAACGCGGTCGGATAAGGGTGTGGACAGCGAATCAATTATGGGCGTGTGGAGTTTGATTTTCCCATTTCTCACGCGTAATTAATAATGGCAGCGTAACCGGGCTGTGGCGGGGAGCGTGGCGAGGTCCGGTTCTTTTCGTTTTGCACCAGAAGCACGGCTCGGCGAATTGGATGTCAGTACTTTTGACAGGAGACAGTTGAGTAGTGGAAGAAACGGAAGGAGATCGATCGGTGGACTGTCGTCGTGACTAATCGAATTGTCCGGTTAGCATTCGTGACCGCCAATTCCAATGAAGCATAAATCATTTAGATAGGAAAGGCGCTTTAAAATGGCGAATGCGCCTTTTCTACATGTCGAGTATAGAAACTTTTGGATAGAGCTTATGTACTTTTAATCCGAACAACTTAGTTCAGTTTGTTTCCATGTGTATTATTAATGCAGAAGGGAAATTTAAAAATAATGGTGCAAACTCACATCAACGTCTCCACAGAGGCCAAATGTTGGATTATCTAAAAAGTAATTTGTGTAAGAGATTAGAGAGTACAAGGATATGAGACTTCATCATTATATGTGGGTAGAGGTTATGCGGAATATCAAGGCTGATCCCTAGATGCACTTGATTGAGAATTGAATGCTTATTTACTTTGCGATAGGGCAAATTCGTCTTATGGAAGATTGGGAGTCTTCAGGAAGTAAGGACAACCCTGATCTGTACATGAAAGTTGAAGATACACTTGCATGCTGACAAAGTGATGAAGTGCTTAAGCATCTCTTTTTCTGTAAAACATACAGTATTAATTATAAAATGTGTTACAGTTGCCAAAGCATATAGTATTAATTTTAAAGGTAAAAAATCCTTTGTTTCGTATTCTGTGTAGCCTAATTTTCAAAGTAGATAAAAAACCTAAGCTCAAAATTCCAGCAAACAACACTTAACCTTAGTGCCATGTTATACTATTTGCAAAAAGAGCTGATAAGTCAGAAGATAACACACAATACAAAAATATCAAATGAATTTACTTTTTTTACACTTAAGTCATCAATATGAAGAATTCAATTAAATATTGGTTAGATTAGACGTGAAGTTATCTTTAGAAGTGAAAAAAAACTGGAGTAAAGTTTATCGCAAAAGTGCATCAAATAGAGAAATGTTTGGCAATCATGAAGTGAAAATGAAAGTGGTGTAGTCAAAAGTGGCATCAAAGCATATCTACACCGGTTGACGAGAGGTTGTAATGAGAAAGTGCCAGAATTTCTTAGCAATGTATGCAGGTAAAACATTTTTTTGAAAAGTTATTCATAAACTATAATGTTGCCTATCTAAGGTTTCCCTATTCGATCTGAGCATTATTTACACTAGGAAAAGGCGTGCCAGAACAAAGATTGCGAGGTCCATTTGCTTCATCCACTATGACAAAAGCAGCTCATCAGTGAAATCTCTGGCTCCTTCTTATCAGCAAACAGCAAACAGCAACGGTTTGTGAACGATCAAACATAAAGAATGGGTTTACGCTCGGTTAAACCGATAAATTCGCTTCTCGGAACCGAGCCAACGCGAATCGAACGCCGGACGGTTCGTTGGCGTTCAATGGCCAGATACGGCATCGCTTTCTAGAGGCGATTGAGATAATTATGTTTCCCCGTGCGCCAATCCAAGGATCGCTCTTCGTTCCCCGCTGTCGGTTGAAGCTGTGCCAGAAGCGAAACGCAACGCGACCCCGGGGGGAGAGTGGGATTACAACGATCCGTTCCCCTAATCTCTTGCCATCCAAACACACATCATTCTACTAGCCACACCAACGGCACCGGGGCACATGGCATGTGCACACCGGACAGACCTTTTTCGGGACCACGGAACAGTTGTGCACGATCGGTGCATATTAAAACATAATCTGTGCCGCTGTGTCACTTCCACGGCCACCACCCATTATGTATGGCTTCCTGTGGCCTGAGCGGTACATCCGTATATCCTCCGGGCTGGGCCAGTTAGCCCTCCGAGAAGGTGGTGCATCGAGGGACGCAGAAGTAGCACCAGCACCCGTGGTAGCTGATTAGACACGATTGAGTTCGTTGGTGCGGTCCATCGTATCAGCGTTTACGAAGGCACACACCGTACCCTCGAGGACACGTTGACCTATATCGTCGGTTACACCAGCGGATCCGTGACCTCACGCGCGTGCACACTTGGTTGCTTCATTAGCTCCCTCTCCGGGTTAGGTCACTGCCGGTCAGCCCAACATAGTAAGACCGAACGGACCAAAGGGAGTGCATCTCTCGCGCGCGTTCGTTCTTCGTTTTTTATTATTTTCATTTGCTCTTCTTCATCGGCGGATTTCCGGTTAGCTGGCATGGTCCGGGTCCCATGAAATGGAAGGCAAACACGCGCGTTGGTCACCCCTGACCGCGGATGAACAGCGTGGTGTAAAGCGTAACGATCGTCGTTACTGGTGGCAGTGACGTGCAGTAATTTAAAACCATCGACATCGGCTTCGACTTCGACTGTGGCCACTGCACTGCCCGGCACTGCGCTGCGGTCACGGATGGATGGTTCTAAATGATGCGACGAGCGTGCGACGACGACGACGACGACGATGTGCTCCAGTTACATGCTCAGAAGAGGGCCAGAAGTCTCCTCGTATCGGGATTCTAGTGTCCCCATGTCCCATGGTCGACACTACGTGTGGTCGACTGCCGGGGAAATATGAACCATTTAGCCTCCCCTCTTCACACGATGATCGTTTCACGGACACGAACATGAAACGAAAAATGAAACGCAAACGCCCCGAGAACCACAGCATACAACTCTTTAATTGACGAAAGCCATTCCGCGAAGATCCACCGTTCCGCGACATTACACTCACATCAAATGGACAACCCTGGGACACTTGGACAGTGAGATTTACATCGTCCCCAAATGGGACACCCCTGACGATGTAAGTTTGAATTTGATTCCCTTAGAACGAATACGCGGACGGATTTCGACGTCCGGAATCCGGGAGTTCTCGGAATATAATTGTAACAAATGTTGGATTCGTCCATGACTCGTTGAACTGAAGAAAGTAGTTCGTGCTCCGGACTCTGGTCTCTGGTTTGTTTCTGCAAATCGATTCCAAGGACAGTCACGGTACCGAACGGCCAAACTCTGCTTCTCATAAGTTGGTGTGGACCGTGGTTCGAGAAGTCATAATTTTAAGGATCGCTAGTCGCGTTGTCGTATAACTGGCTTCTTGGAGGGGGGGAAGAAGCAGTAGAGGAAGAAGGGCATTCATTGTTGGCGCAGAGCTCTGCCAACCCGAGCCGAGGTTCGCATCGCGGTGGTCCATAAATCAATTTACGGCAGGCCTAGATGACTAGACACCATCCCGAAGAAACCTATATAATGCTTGGTCTGGCCCGGTCTGGTCTGGTCTGGTCTGGCACCCTGCCTTGGCATACCCACCGGCCAAGTTTCACTCTCTTTCGTATGATCTCCACCACATCTCTCCCACCCCTCCGGGGGTTCGTTTGTTTCTTCTCCTCGTTCGGATAGGACTTGAACTCGTTCTGGTTGCTGTTGTTGTTGTTGTTGCTGTTTCTTTTATGCTTCCGAGATGGCAGCATTCACGGTGGATTCACCTTCTATTGTAGCGGCACAAAGCGGCATCTCGCGTTGTGTTCTGCGCTCGCGATAGACGAAGAGACACACCAAGACCGCCATGTGCTCCCCACATCTTTCTTGTGAGTTGTTCATTCTCTAGTTTCCTGCCTGCAACCCATCAACCGGGTAGGTAGGTCTTGGCCTACTGGGAGTAAATTCAAGAAGAGCGAAAAGAAAAAACGCGCAACGAAAACGGAACGAAATCACGGAGCACGGAACCCCTTTACCATAGCAACCCCTCCTCCTAGAGAGCCGAATGCGTTTTTCGCGGTGTCACGTTGAGAACTAATGGCCACAATATAATGGGCCGTTCGTACACCGGAGGCCTGGCGCGCGCGCGCTCATTTGCGCCCATCTAGGAAACCGCGGCAATCGCTGCCAGCGATGGGCAGAGGTATGCGGCATTGTGGGTAGGGCAACACTTCGATCCATCGTTGGGCACGCAGACTGTATGGGCGCCTTGAAAGGATTGCTATATGCGCCAGACAAACAATCGGGAAGCAGCAACAACAGCAGAAGATGAAGAAATAGCGAGAAGCATAAGCACCACACGGCCATTGTCATGAGGAGCCATTGTTCTGGGCGTCTCCGGCGGTTTGGTTAGAGCAACCGCGGTTCACGAAGTGTCTGGCCGATGATGCGAGCTGATCTCCCGGGTTTGCCTTAAAACTCCTGCACCTAGTAGAACCCCAGAAGCCTCGACAATTACTTGGCCTGTGCTGTGCTGTGCGCGTTCCCGTCATCATCATCATCATCATCATTGCTTTGGGGCATGACCATTGCGATTCGATGTCGTTCGATTCGTTCAAATCAAGTTGTGACAGTGAAGCCCCGTGACAGCTGCAATGGAACAGACCTACTCTGATGGTGGTGCGCACATCGCAACGTACAAGGTGGCCGACACGAGGTGTCGACGAGCTTGGCGTTCGTTTCACAAACAACAAGCTGAGCACTTTGTTAGGAGAATATTGCAATTCATTTCGGGGGTTTGGCCACCCCATTCCACCCACACAGTTAAATTCGATATCTGCCTCGCGCAATCTCTCTCTGCTTCTCTCTTTCTCTCTCTCGTTCCCGCTTTGTCGGTCAAATTTCCGTTCTGATTGTCTGAAATTAGAAAAGTCATGGTAACGAGAGGGAAAAACGGTTTGGAACAAAAAAAACCCAAACCCATACAATGTAGCCCTTCGCTTCCCCACAAAACCCGGGGACGATCAACGTCAGAGGGTGGCTTAAACGGCAGCAGCAGCCACAACACCAAACACAATGCCCACGAACGATGGACTTTTTCGCAATTCCGCCAGATTGTGGAAGCTAATCTGCCAGACACATCCAGCGCCGGGCTCCGGGTGGGCGTCAAAAGGCTGCGTCGAAATGGGAAACCAAATGGCCAAACGGCGCATCATAACTGCGTGCACACAACACCAGCACCAGCAGCACCAGCCCTTGAGGCGAACATCAAAGTGTGCCGTGGCAGTGGCACTCCCTGTAGTGGGCGTTGGGCTCGATCGATCCGGAAATTGGTCCGGAACGGAATGGATAGAGACAGCAGTTTTGCTCACCACACACACACAACGTGATGCTGTTGTTCTCTTTTTTCCGATGGACAGAAACAGTGGCAGAGGGAGCGAAAATGGGCGGTTGGTAAATTAGTTCGGTAAAGTTACTTCGGAATTGCTGACCGCGAGCGTGATGAGTGTTGAGAGAGATCGTTGTTTCCACCAAATGCGCCGGGCCTCTTCACGAAACTTGCGGCGAACTGAACTGAAGTGAATGCCAAGGCCGGGGCCGGGCTGGATGATGAAATTGGGAGCGAAACACGAGGCAGCTGATCGTAAAACGGAAGAAGGAATTTTCCTTACGTTTCCGTTTTTGTTTTCGCCGTGACTGTGGCACGTGAAAGAATCTTTCTGTTTACCGTTTCGAAGCGCAAAACAAAGTGTGGCCAACTGGCAAACAGACAAGGGCTTATTGGTCCTTGTCACTCGGTGGATTAAGTCTCCTCGTTGCACGGTAAGATTATCCATCATACCAGGAGTTCTTCATACCTTTCGCACGAAGGCAATTTGTACCTTATTTTGTTGTTTTATCTATTAACAATGATTACTTTTTCTATGAAGCGAACAGCGAATAATGTTGTTCGTACAATTCACTTTGCCTTAGCCACAAAGTCTTTTATTTAAAACGAATGTTACAGTTATACATCCGTCGCGACCGCTAAAAATCATACCAGGACCGAGAATTTCGTGGATAAAGCAATTGACGTGGAGATTGTTACACAAAATGCACAATCGGATTTTTACGTGTACGGGAAGCTTTAAACGGTAATGAGGTATTCGTGCTCGTGAGTTCGGTTATATTGAACAAGGATACGATCCTACCAGTAATGATCAGATATGTTTACCAATCAGTGGTTTTGGATCTACAATACTACCTTGGTTGGCGTAATGACATCAAATGGCCCTGAAGATATCCAATTCGTGAAGTAATCACGCCCCAGATAGACAGGAAATAGTCTATCGTCGATATTTTTCCATCCTTATTCGTTATAGTATAACTGCAACAAAATCATCCTCCATCCCGCGTATCATAATGCAATTTCTTCGTCGTGAAATGGATGTCTTGCGTAATCCCCAAGACACTTCACCAACCAACTCTGCTGGCACACAAGCTCTCAGCTTTTTACTTGTAACGGCATCAGGATTGCCAACGCAGCGGCATGTCTTTTTTTATTTCTCATCTCATCTCAACCCTTCCTCGAGTGCATCGAAAGGGCTTGTCGCAGCGCGCGCGGGTCATAAGTGGCGGGCCAAGAACAGCAAGTAACAGGAAAACGGATCAAATAACGCTGATCCTTAAGTACCAGCAGCACTACGCTTTGCTTTGCTCGAGTACCGCTACTCTGCCTCATTCCATAGCATAGCATCCGGCGTGATCGCAGGATTCGCTACTGGCTCCATGTTTTGGCTTCGCATTCACTTCCCTACACCTTGCACCGGTGGCTGCACCAATGGCAGC
The DNA here is from genome assembly GCF_943734745.1 of Anopheles darlingi. Lineage (NCBI taxonomy): Eukaryota > Metazoa > Arthropoda > Insecta > Diptera > Culicidae > Anopheles > Anopheles darlingi. The sequence goes on from NC_064874.1 coordinate 43,605,044, forward strand.
TGGTGGATTTTCAGCATTTTCCCACGCATTGGTGGGCGCCCTGTCTTCGCGTCAGATGCCACCCGGCTGCCGGTCGGTCACCTGCATCACGGTGCAAGCGTACCGAGCGAAAAAGGAAAGAAAAACTCAAAACCTCTGGCCAGACACTGCGACGAACGCTTCTACAGCATCAATAGAGACAATAATCGACGGCAACGGGCGTGGACCGGCTGTTTGGACAAAATCAAAAGCCAGCACAGCATAGGATCCGTGCCGAAAACACCGTTTACCGGCCAGTCGGTCCTCGTTCGAAGCGAAATTTGAGATTCATTCTCGCACCGAAAGACGACCTGCCACAAGGAACGCACGGGCCGCCCGAGGACATGCCCTTTTTTTTGTTGTTGTTGGACATCTAGGCACGAGGACCTTGGCCAATCGGTACGGGACAGCCGGTTGAATAGCCGACGCGGCAGCTGGACACGAGCGAACGGACCCGGATCGAATCCTTGGGATGCTTGTTGGGTTTGCAGCACAACGGTCCGTCCGTTGCCGCCCCCCGAGGGGGAAGGTGGTACACATAAATCACGGCGGCTAATCGGTTGAATCGGATCGGTTGTCGGTTGCTCCGGATTGCTGTTTTTCATGTTCAGTGATGGCCGCTGGCAAGGCAGGCAGAACCGAGAAGGTCTATCGGTAAGGTCGTCCCTAAGAAGACATGTCGCGCTGGATGATAAAGAAAATTAATGAAATATGAGCTACAACACTCGGCCCCACTCGGCTGACGCTCGACGAAACGAGACATGTCCGGGAACGTTGCCGGTAAGAACTTTGGCAAACAGGCATTCGCAATTCGGTCTACGCCAGGATGCCAGGAGGGCCGTTGCTAGGAGACTGAATGATAAATGAATGCCCCGTGATGGAACGTGAGATTTTGAGAGAAGTAAAATTTGAAAGGAAACCATGAACATGAAACTGGAGCGAACTGCCCGAGCTGCCGACGGGATATGTGACTAAATACGAAAGCTTTCGAGTGTGTTTGTGTGCAGGATGTAAGGCACTTCTTGTAGCTGTCAGCTGGAATGTAGCTTCCCGGCACACACACATATCCTGGCATGGTGGCATCCTGGCGTAAAGGAAGCCAACGCCAGCGAGGCCACACAAATGATCCCAAGTCAATCATGGTCTTCCGGGAGCACAAGACAGTGTATCGTCCTGAGCAAGTGAGTGGCGGCATGGTATTTACCAAAGGGCTTTAACCGAGAACCGAGACACGTACTTCACAATCCAATCCCGGGGCACCATTTGGAGGGGGGGCCGTTCCGGCACAACATTACCATCGAATGAAATGAACGTTCAATTCGGAACGGCCGCTCGTTACCTCGGCTCGTGGTGTTAATAGGAGGAGGACCATCCCATCTGGCACTCGTAACGTAACGTGCATAACAGTAACGGAAGGCCAAATTACTGGCCAGAGCCGAACCGAGAGGTTTGTTTCGTGTTTCGTGGTACTCTCCAAGTACCCGCAAACCGTTCTGACCGACCGACTGGTCGCTTTTGTTTATTTTAACATCACCTCCCGCCGGGAAAGCAAGTACGATGACCCGACAGATACCTTCATGCTCATTTAGGTATGCGCAACGGTGACCATGTGGCATGGCAAAGAGAAGAAGGTGGAGGGAACAGAACCCAAAAAGGGGAAATAAAAAAAACAGAACATAAAAAAAAGGACAAAGACCCTGACTTGACGTTGGGGTTTGACTTCTTCCGGAAGGAAGCTTAGGAGCACGATCGATCGGACAGACATTGCTGCAACGCACATTGACAAGCAGCAGCATAGAAAACCGAACACCGCGACGCAGCTCGCAGCGCGAACGTATAAATGACTTGACAATTGATGTCGCTGAAAGATCATCAGACACCATCCCAGGCTCAGGAAGAGGGACTGGTGGTGGTGGCGGTGGTGAATTGAATGGAAATAATGCTGCCAAAGCCGAATGCTGGTGCTGGGAATCAACGGAAAGAATGAAGAAAGAAAAGGAAAAGAGACGTAGTCGGCGTCGTCCAGCAACGCGAACAGAGCAGAGAACCCCCCATTTTGGCTTGCATGAAATTGAAGCAAATCGTAATTACCGCCACCATTATATAATTTATTCAATGTGCAATGACACGCTGAAAATCGGCTGCCATTCAGCTTGGGCCAACGTGCAACGTGCTTGCTCCTGCTGGCCACAATCGCAATCGCAGAGAATGTGTTCACATCATCACCTCCGAGCGAGTCACCATCCGGCGACATTAAGAACGGAGGCGCATAAGCGTACCGAAAACGAGGTCCAAACGACCAGAGCGACCGCGGTCGTTGTGAATTGTCGGAGTAGGCCATTATATCACGCGGCAACGGTTCGTGCAGAGGAACGGCATTCTCTCTCTCTCTCTCTCTCTCCCTGGACTCTGGGATTCTGGGATTCTATGGTGCTGTCCTTGGGTCGGCCTACAATCGATTAGATTCGCGTTCGCGCTGTAATCGACGCGACACGGAAACTGATTGACATGGCGATTGACAAAGGTGCCCTTGGAAGAACCTGCGGAGGGGCTGCTGCTGCTGCTGCCTCTTTGCTGTTAAGGGATGTTCGATGAAATAAATGGTTAAACGGTCTAAAGGATGTGTGATGGTTCTCGTTTTGGTTTCAATTCCGGTAACATAACTTCATCTCGTAACTGTTTCAGGCAGAAATGTAATTTGGTTGCTATTTTGTTAGCTACAAATTGATCTGATAGATGGAATTCCGAGGAAGAAACTTTACACGATAATCGGAGAGGCATAAAATTCTGCACAAATCAATTATCTGTCAGATGGTCCTGACCTGTAGCTCATTGTAGCAGCGTCATCGGAATGTATTGGAAATAGTGATTTCCGAATAAGTAACCCATTTTTCATGCTCAACCGTAAACGGTGTTGGTAAAAAATACGTGTCCGATGATGATGTTGCTAGTAACACCTGCTACCACTAAGAAGCAATTAAAGCAGCACTGGTCTAACATATTTTCTCAACAAATGAATCTTTGGTTTTGCTGAAAACTAGCCAATAAATCTTGAGTTTTGGTATTTTTGCACAAACCATGCATTTTAGGCGGCGATAGAGCTACATAAACCTCGAAACCTCATATCAAAATCTAACAAAATACATGTAAATTATAACGATATTACTAAGTTCTAGCATTGATGTTGTGTCTGCCAACTATTGTACTGTAATGTTCGCAGTATTGAATCTGAGATTTTTATTTTGTACTTTACGGGCGGGACCGTATTTAGTTTGAACCTGAGATGATTTAATGAAAAGAAATCATATTCAAATTAATATGCATTTGATGAGGAATTGCTTTGCTATTGCCAAAGCCTTTCAAAAGAGATTAGTTTCTTCAGATTGAACGAAATCATGTTGAGGTTAGTCTTCCTCTTTAATGAATGTTAGACACTTTAATGGTACATTCTAATATAACTGAAAAAGGGCAGTTTTATTTACTTGTAAAATAAGCTTACAGTTTTAACAGAGTTGTTTTGTTATATGGCCTAGTTTGATTACAATAAATTGTGATAAATTTAAAATTCGAAAAAGTGTAATAAACGCTATTGAATACTTTTTCAGAAATCCGGCCAATACAATTAGACCATCAGAAATATCTTTTCATTGGCTCAGGCGAGTGCTATGCTGGAGATTTTGAAGATAATGCTCCCCTATAAATCCTGACTAACTTGGAAACTGCAGTAAACGAATTCAAATTGAAACAGCAGCCGCTTCTCTTCATTACGCGCAAGTCAATCATGCGAAGCTCGCAAACTAATTGCAAGGATATTTGAAATGGTTTCAATTGTGTTTCCACTGAATTCACTTCCACTACTGGGACTCATAAGGCGAGTGGTTGAATGGCAACACAATTAGTGCCACACTGCACTTAAACGAGCTACACACGTACACACACACATATATACACTCGCAAACTGAATCAAACCATTATTTCATTCTAGCCTTCGAACGTTTCGCAAACAACGGTACTTAGTATGCTGGAAGGCGCGCGAAGATAATAAATTAAACTTAAGAAGCCGAGCCTTCGGATGGAACTAGACAGCTCCATCACCTCCCGCATCGCCGCATTCCGCCGTAACGGAACCGACCGACCGACCGACCGAGAGACCGAAGTTTGCATGCGTTAATTATGCAAATGCCACTTCAATAGCATTATCTTTTCTCTAGCCCCCGCCGCCCTGCGCTGCATCCCCCCCGGGGGGTGAGCATTCCATTTTATCAGCTCATTTTCAGATAACGTTGACACAGCCGCTGTACGTCGTTGCCGCCTTTCAAGGTAGCTCCGGCAGAAGAAAGCAGCTACCGGAGTTCTCCATCCTCGCCCTGGAGCCGGCTTTATTATATGGGCGTGGACAATGGTGTCTGGAAAATCGAAGAAAATCGAAGGAATCTCTCACAACTGAAACCCTCATCCGGTGTTCTGCACGACGTCTCTCTGCCTGGACCGATTATCTTCCAAGGAAAAACAATAACCTCGAGGGCATCAACGGGATCGGGGTTCGGCGATCGATTCCTTAAGACTGGGTCGCTCTCGGCACAAGGGAGGAGCAGGACAGGGTTGTGCAAGAGAGAGAGAGAGATTCTCTTCGTCCTTGGACAAAGGACACAAACACAGTGCGCTCCAGGAAACTTTCCAACAACTACGCTTGAGATAGAGAGCATCTCCGGTGAAAACACTTTCCGTGCCGGCCAGACTCAAGGCAAGGTGGCCGTATCTCCCGTGGTCCTCTGCAGGTCCTGCAGGTCTTTGTCATCGCATTGTTCGGTGGTATTCACACACTCCTACACTCTGGTCTCTCTGCGCCAAGCATTCTTCATCTTCAATATTCCTCTGGCGACCAGCATGGAACTTATGGAAAAACAAAAAGACAAAAACTAAAGAAACTTCGTCCTCGTGACGTTCGTTGGTACTGTGTCCTTCTTCCCCTCCGCTTCCCAGTATTCCCACTCCTTAAAAACGATCGAGCATCGGATTCCCGGTGAAGAGTGTTGTAGAATTGCCAGCAGCCAGGCCAGGCTAGCGGGGTAACAATGGAATGGCAATCGAGAAATCATCTAACTTGATCTGCCATAGAATACCGGGGGTCCCTTTTTGGGCTCAAGCAGCTCTACCCTCAACCCACTTGAGACTGCACTTGGCCAACGACGACGACGACGAGGATGAGGCACGATGTACGGGCTTAATCGATACCAAAGTCCCTAATGAGGCGGGTATGCTGATTTCAACCGAAGCACCACCAGAACCAGACAATTCCGAGAAGCCGATGGTCGTCGTCATCGTCGTCGTCATGCCCTACTTAACGACGGTTGCCATATGTTTTTGAAGTTCGCCAGGATGATGATGAGGATGATGAGGATGGCTGATGGTGGCTCTCTCTCTCTCTCTCTCTCTCTCACTCTATGGTTGCTGCGTTTTTGGGGAATATTGTTGCTCCGCTTATCTTCGTTCGTTCGCCCGCTCGAGACTTAGTGCTCATAGTATGTTCCATTTCAAGCGGTACCAAAAACAAAACCCGCCCGTTCCTATCTCGATCTCGATTCGTGTGGCCATTGTGCGCACCGATTCCATTCTACCGGCTGTTGGTGATTCTCGTCTCCTGTCTTTCTGTTGATTTTGTTGGATGGTTTTGTTAACATCGTTTTTTTTTGTATATTCCAGTTCAAATCGATAATGATGATAATGATGACGCATGGAAAATGCGTCTCCGGAAAGCTGGCGCATAATCTAATCACCGCTCGCAGCTCGATCAATGGCCGGCCTCAGGGCGGTGTAAATGCTGCTGCCAAAAATGGTAAATTCGGGATGATTATGCATATTGATGGGCGTCAGCTGTTGTTGCGCAGAAAAAAAGAAAACCCCGAAGGGGGATTGAAGAAGAATAATGAATCGCAATCGGGGTGATCGTGGTGGTGGTCATGGATGTGTGCCATCCGTTCCGATCCGTCGTAACTCATAAATTAATCCCTCAACCTTTTTTCCCTCCCCGGAGGTGCAACAACACAGTGCCCGTTCCGTCCGTGTTTGCGTCCGAAAACAAATCCGCCGCTTTTCTTTCCACATCCACGTACGGAGACCATACCACCATTTGGAAGCGCATCTTCTTCAGCTGCTCCTTCCGCAGCACAACTTACGGTTGCTGCTGCATATTGCTGCGCGAGATGATAAATCGAGCAAAACCTGAACGCAATGTTGTGTGGGGTAAGCAATGTAGCCGTAGGTCGTCGGTTTCACGTTACGTTCCGTGTGGTGGTTTCATGCGGAATTATCATCATCAGCATCATCGCCGTGGAATGCCTGGCAGTGATGAGCGGGGCAACAGCAAACCGGCCGTAACTGAGCCCCGCGTGACGATATGCAAATGTGGAGTGGAGTGGAAGGAAGGTAAAAGCGGGATTTGAGAAAAGCGAAAACGGATCGGTCTCCGATTAAGATCGTATTTCTTGTATCGTCAAACACAATGATGCGACGCTTCATCCATGATTGCTGAGATGAGACCGAAATGCCCACAAAAAGTCCACCGATTCTCGTTCGTTAAAAGACGGATGAAGCGACCCGACAGCAGAGTCCTATCGCGTCTCGTCTCGTCGCTGTTAAAGACAGCGGCCACTCCGAAGCAGGGAAAAGGGGATTCAATGAAAGGTTCACATATTAATGGATGTTTGCTCAGGACACCGGCGACGACGACGACGACGACGGTGACGACGACGCCGTTGACGCATCCTTCAAAAGCGATTCCAACCATCAAAATCAATTAGCTTTCCTTCCCTTCAACCACTCCTCACGAAACCGGCCAATCCCCTCTGCGGTGAATGGTGCCGTGCATAAATTTGTGTCCCTCCGGTTGCCGGTCATGGATTATCTGTCGCCCGGGCGAAACCGGAAGCCGCAGGCACAGACACAAACAGCCGCCATCAAAACCGACCGCGAAGGGTGGTTCGCATCAGAGCCCAGAGCAAAAACATGTAAACTCACCCCCAACTCCGGTCCGGCCGCGTGCTGTTGGTGGTGTAAGTGCTTCGTTTGCTGCTGCTGCTGTTTGGTGTAAATAAATAAAACGTTAAATCGAACCTTTAAGCGGATGCTGGTGGTGGAGAGTTGAATGAATTTGAACCCAGCCCCGCCCGCGGGGAGAGTGGTGCATGTGAAGCGTAGAAAATAATGAATTTCCCTCGTAAGGAAACGGGTACCACTATAGTGCCATGGTGTGACATGATGAGAAATGATATTCCTTTTGCTTTGCTACCACATTGTGCGTGTGTTTTCGCCTTCGGGGATGAGCATAGCATAGCAGAGCATCAGCACGGTACTGCTACTGCGACTGGGAATTTTTGCGCTTCGAGAATGTTAATTTTGTCTCGTAACAAATGGCACGTTACAGACCACTTTTGGGCACACCGAGGCACACGGTTGTTATCTTGAGCAGCAACAGCAGCACGGTGGGTTCACTTAAAAGTTGCAACGGAGAAACTTAATCACACTTAATAGCGGTGTGCAGAGCTAGCCGCCGTTTGTTGGGTAGCTGTTTACTGTTGCGAACTCCCCGCTCCTCTTCCGAGCAAAGGCAAAGTTTGCCTTCACAGCCCAAAGTTGCCAGCTAATGGCTGAATTCGTTTGAAAAAAAACAAGTGGAAGAAATCTTCTTTCCCCGGTACAATACTTATTCTTCGTTGAAGCCAGTAACTTAGTAAAGCGTGGCAAGAGGTGGTGATGATGGAAAATGTGTCAGTAACATTGCTGCGCACTTTTCGCACTGCGGAAAAGCTTCCCAGAATGATCATGTTTCTGGCCTGAGTGTCTCGCTAATAGAAGGAAGGTTGTGATTCACTGGCGAACATCAATTCGTTGTTTGTGGGAACTGGGAACTAGCGAAAAGGCACTAGCAGGGAGACGTTTGCAGCATTCTCAAAAACCCATTTGGCGAAACAGCGACGCATAGTGAAAGCCGCAATAATCCAACCCGTTGTCATGTTAAAGTCGTTGAAATCGTTGGTTCGGAAGACTCGGAGGAATCTAATCGCACATTCGGTGGGGCACAAAAAATATTGTGAACGAAGGATAACGCATTCAAAAGTATCAAATAAAATGAAAATGGATGAACGTTCTTTTAGTGCCGTCCCGGGCATTGCTCTCATCGCTTAAAATGCAAATTGAAATCGAAGATTATGAATCTCGGCGTTCTGCGTGCGCCCGGACGGACGGTCGGTCTGGCGCGCTGGCGGGAACATGGCCACGTAATTAAATTGCTTTGACGGCAGGATCTTGATACCAAGGAATCAAGCTAATTTACATGCAAACAAGTGGCGAACGGCAACTGTTTCCCTTTTCGTTTCATCTCCCCTTTTTTTTACCATTCCCGGTCGGAGGAGAGACAGCAAGAACTCATAATTATGGTCGCATTTCGCGGAGGGTTCATAAAGCGAAAGATTTATTCAGAAACAAGTCAGCACCGAAGGCAAGGCAGTCCAGAATTTGGGGTTCCGTTGTACGATGTGCCCCGTGATTGTCACATTGGCCGTTGGACCCACGAAAAGAAAAAAAAACAAAAAAGGGTGCTTCTGGAATGCTAGCCAAAAGCCGGTCGTTGTGGCTCCCCGGGTGCAGTTTGCAGGACGACAAACCGGGTGCATAATTTATCGTCCTCGTGCCATTTGCAGCAATCATCCGGGTGAGCATCTGAGGAGGCGATGCAGATACGGCGACAGCGGCCGAAGGACAGTCATTCCAACGAACAGCTGTAATGCAAATCCAGCCATCTTCGATGCAATGCGAATGTGAATGGTTGGTGACTGGTTGGTGTGGTTCCCCGGGAAAGGTTCCAAAGTAACTTATAATAATGATGCAGACATTTTGCGATTCTCCGTACCGTGCGGTGCTGCTGCTGCTGCTGGGGACAATGGGATAAGCGAGCGAGCGAGCACGAAGAAAACCCGGCAGACAAAAAGGTTCTCAATTTATCTTTTACAACAAAAAGAAGATTCCTTTTCTTTCAATGCATGGCCTGCTGGATGGATCGTTTCGCACTTAAATACGAGTGTGTCAACTTTGAAGGGCAGCAGCGGTTCCGGAACCTCAGGGAACCGATCGGAATAGTTCAAACGATCGACCAGCGCCCTGACGACCCATTCCAAGTGAAACTAAAACAGTTCCTTTTTGGCAAGACTGCACTGCAAGTGAGTGAGCAGATATTCCACCAGACCGCCTTTTTCCTCTTCGAAGACGAGAAAGAGCGCGTTAGATTTTGGCCCGGGAAAAGGGGTGGATTTTTATGGCTCAATAAATTCACGGCATACCCGGCACAGGACCGTGGAAGGAAGGGCGGCCCGAGAAACTCGTATTTTATTCCGCCATTATTTTGAAACATTTTTGTGGAATAATTCAGCAATGCCCCGTGCCCCGTGCTCCGTGTGCCCGCGGGTTCACCAACCATCCGGAGCGGGAACCAGAGAAAAAGGGCTTGTGAGAGGTATGGCAGGTAGGTAAGGGAAGTAGAGGAAACCCTAACCCATCGCCATTCGATCGTGACCCCCGGCGGTCCGGGGGATTGATGGTTTTTAATACGAAACGAATTGGAGAGTATAAGCCGGCCGACCGGTCGACTGGCAGGCCAGAGCATAGAAGGGGAGGTATGAGAGAGAGAGTACATTGTGTGTATTTGTGTCCGGTGTTGTTGTTGATTTTTGAATTATGATTATGAAATCCGGCCGGAAGCGATATGATGAGAGTGAGGCGCACTGAGCGGAAGGTTCAACATTGTACGCTCTGATTGGATTATTAACGGGTAAAGGCATTGGCCTCGTTTGTTGAGCCACCTGGAGAATGTTCGTCGATCGTGATCCATAAATCCATAACCTTCAGAGGACAAAGCACAGCCTTTCTCGTATCGAACGTCCTCTTGAAGGACAGCAAATAGTGAAATTATTCTCAACATTCCTGTCCCAGAATCTGTCAGCATCGTTAGCGCACTGTGACCATGACCGGAGCATAACTGGCGGCCTAAATACATATGGCATATGTTCGGTATTGCTGTTAATATATTCTACGCTCGCTATTGCCTACCCTTGTCGGTCCAGAGGTCGCGGAGCTCGGCCACATTCCATCGAAGATGAGGTGAGGTAGTTTCGTCCCAATGGCCGCCACGACGCTCTTCTTCACCCGCCCATACTCTGTCTTTCCTGACTCATAGGAAGCATAAAAGAGGGTACAATCTAAATTACAATGACTTTTCCATTTTATTATCCCATAAAAGAGCATAAACAGACAGACAGACAGACAGACAGAGCGGCACAATCACGGCAGAAGGTTGAAGCAACGAACTGTCCAACCGACCGATCAACCGACCGACCGAAAACCTCATATGCCGTAAAATGATGACAATATTACCGCCGCAAGTAAATCGGGAACGGGAAAAGTGCCACCCTCGTGAACCCCATGTGAGCCGGGGATGCGATTGTCGTTGCCGCCACGTTCTGGTTCCATCATCAGCGAACAAACAACAACGCAACTGGCAGAGCATTCATTCCACACTCATGTTTTATGCTCATTTATGGTAATTTTTATGCTTTCCGTGACAAGTTGTGTCGATTTTTGGGTGATGTGGCCTCTCTCTGCTCCAAGCGGTGAAGCACCGCTCATTGACCTCGTGGTTCGTTTTAAACTAAATTTCATTTTTGTTTCCCTTGTTTTTTATTTTATTATGTTAAACCATTTCCTGCCCATCCTTTGAGAAGGAGTATTTGCATCCCGCGGGTTGGTCGTGGTGCGCACCAAACGCACGCACGGAAATGAAAAAATTACAAATTTCGAAAACCGATTGCAAACCCGACACCATCATTCATTCATTCATTTCCATCTAATAAATAATGAAATACAGACTGTTGGCCATCCGGTTGGCTATCGGTGGGGGAAATACCATTCCGTGGGTTTCGGTTCGGTTGACGATGGCGGTGCAAGGGTTGGAATCCCATTGGGTATGTGTGTGTGCTACGTGCCTACCAAGCGTTGGCCGCCAGTGATAGTGAACAATGAACCAGTCAGTGATTTTAGTTTTAAATTAAATCAATGATAGCAATTCATCTGTTAAATAAAACCTGATGTTCCCCACCTTGGCGCTATAGAATATCGAACAATGCACGCGGCATCGCTACTCATCCATAGCAAAAGTTCTGCACAAATAGTCCACTCCGAGAGAGCCAACAAGAGCTACAGTGTAACTTTTCGATTTTATCTTTTTCATACATATTCTAGTGTCGAATACTGTACCTTTTAGATCCACTACAAGGTACAAAATAATTAAATAAAGAACACATTTGAATTTTATCTTATTACCCAACTCACATCCACAGTGAAAACCAACATTATAAAAACAGAATTGGTGTCTGCAATTGGCTATTTACCATCTAACAGATACTTCCGAAACTAATCAGTAGGCAATTCTAATCGGAATTTCAAGAATTTTTCATTACATAAACCATAGGTCATTGCTATTTGGAATTCACATTCAAATGTGCACCAAAAAAAGGAATAATATTAATTTGAATGAAATACATTCTGTTCCGCGACGAGGGTAAAGCCACAGCAATGTAGAGCTACACAGCATCAAAAAGTCTAGCGAAACCATTGAACGGTATTTGAATAGCACGTGCCAGAGTATGTGGTCCGTTTGATTGTCAAATGAATGGAATCGTCAATTGCGTGTGGTCGTGACTGCTGCATGAATTAACGAGCTGCATGCAGTAAAAAGATAGGGTCGTTTGTTCGTTTGTTTTAAATACTTTACTCGACCGTTTATAAAGTACCATAGCATAGCAACACTCGTGCTTTTGCAAGTCTATCTCCTTTGAAATGCCATTAATTTCTCAACTCAATATAAAACATTTACATACTTTCGCGAGAGAAGCTCATCTACATTTAAAGGTGTATGTAATTTGTTGAATCGAGTCAGGTAGAGAGGTCACACTGCTCATGAAACATTCTATTTGAGTAGAAATTTAAAGTCAAGTAGGAAAACGTTCGCATAATTGAAATGAAATCTGCAAAGTGTTCGGGAAATTTGCGGTAATGATTCGCAAGAAGCATGCTAACAGGCAAGGTAATGTCTTATCAGAATCGCAATTATCGTCAAAATGTTGCTACAGTTCACGCACATAAACTGTGTTAAAAAAAAAAGCTGGAGGAAATTAACTGTAAATTTCCTTAGCGCGGAGCAGCTCTAATTCTACTGTTGTATTTAGGAGCGTGAAAAATGTTTAACAACATCAACGCCCCGTTAGTACTGGATACATACGTTTTCTACTATCGTCTACGACGACATCGTTGGAAGCATCGAAATACTTGGTAGAGAGTATCGACGTATAGTAAAATGTTGTATCGGTATTTACATTATCCCTCCTAAAACATCGTTCTAGGCAAGGTACTTTAAAAAGACAGGTAGCTTCTTAACCGCTTTGACAGGTCACCATTTTGAATTTGTTTGACATTCATAGCAGGGCGCTTTTATCAACAAAACCACGTGAGTTTCAAGAAGAAGAAGAAGAAGATATGGGCAAGTTTGGTGGTTTTATCAAGGAAAGTACCTGATTTCACTCTTTTTCGAATGTTTAAATGATTCATCTCTCTATTTAAGATCAATCGAGCAACCGAGTTATGTTTTACAGCGAGTGAGCACGGTCCAGGAACGCTAGCTAGCTCTTGTTCTAGGCCGGGTGGCAAGACCTACAGACCGATACCATATTGAAACACTAGGAAGTATTTTGAGAATATTTGCATAAACTTCAACTTTCGTGCCACTTTTCGTGAATTTGAACTGTCGTAATACCACAGAAAAGCGAAAACACCTCCGAAAAGAGCGTTCCCGAAGTAAACATCCCACCATCCCATGAATGTCAAACTCTGAAGTTTTTTCTAAAATACGATCGAGGATTTGTTCTGGATAAAGCTACCTGTCTTTTTAAAGTACCTTGGTTCTAGGACATTCTCCTATTGAACGGAATTCGTCATATTGGGACAGGTTTTAAATCTCATAGGTGTCTGTGAGTATTTGTATGATAAGGATCCAGCTTTGTCCTTTTTCGGTTGTTTTTTAACTGATTTATTTCCCCAAGGTAGAGTGTGATTTTTTAACTACGAATTTCTTGTGCCATATCAGTGCCGGTGTTAACTCTCGACCATAAGCAGGTAAGGTTATCGAAGAGATCAGGCTTATCCCGCAAGCGTCACCTTTCGAGCCGCTGATGGTGCCACAGTGAATACTCTTTGTCTCGTTGACCTATTCCTCGACGAATTTAACGAACAGATGATCCAACATTCTTTTAATCCATGCATACATTTTGCAAAAGTTCGGCAAATCAATTAAATAAAGTTAAATAAAAATCCAAACAACGGTGTTTTTTTGTTTTACCTCAATTGTTACTAACATTTACATAGCTGTTATGTTCAGTTACATTTTCTTAAGATGTTGAAAATAGCGGTTTTAAGTAAACTATGAAATTTTCATGCTCCTACCACTTTTTCGTTCGAGTTTGCGATTTGCAATCGTTTGCACCAAACCGTGCAAGACCCACCCACTCCTCACCCCTTCCTTCGACCCGTTTCTACCCCCTTCTTCTGTTGCCTTATTCCTATACATATTCATTCCACTACCTGGCGCTCCTTGTTCCTCGTTTAAAACCGGCTCTAGTAATACTAATTTAACCTTACTCTAGAGTCTAGAAATATTTCTATACAGATCTCTGTGGTACCCTGGAATCCAAAGGTCATTGCTCGAAAGAATGGTGTGGTTTTAGGGGTATCGCACTTTCTAACGAATCCTCACACTATCGAATCACTTGCACCAGGCGACGACAAATGCGCCTTTTAGTTGGGCATCGTGCTAGGAGAATTTGGCCCGTGCTGTTATACCCATCGGGGGGATGGTATACCTTGGACGTGGGGTTGAAAACAATCAAATAACGGGTACAGTACAAAAAGTAAACGTTCTACCACTTTGGACGCCTTTCGTAGACGGACAGCTACCTTCTATAATCTGGGCTTACAATATGTGCTAGAAATCGGTCAATCCGTTGTTGGTGTAGAGGTAAATGTATCTTAAATACGTCGAAAAGTGCTGGAAATTTTGCAATAGTCTCTCGTTTACGATATAAAAATACTTGCTTTTGCTGTAACAAATAAAATCACTTTCTGTCTGTTCGTTCAGGTGATTTTGTCTATACGTGTACTATATCCTAGTATGTATCATATCTTTGCTATCTTCTTTTCTCCTCGATCCCCATCGATTCTTGGCTGCCGTGAGCTGCCCTGA
>NC_064874.1:43631902-43649402 GCF_943734745.1 Anopheles darlingi
AGATGTATTGTGGGCAAGTTGTTGTGCGAAATGCAATCGGATTGTGCAGCGTGTACATTGATTGCCGTGTGTAGTGTTGGTGTATGTATCGAGTGTAGTTAATGTGAAGCAAAACCACGCATAGACGCCACGTTTCAATGAGGTGACATTTGTAATCAACAACACAAATGGTAACGAATGTGTTCAATGAATGAGCAATGCGCAACGAAACCATAACACGATATTAAGCACAACAACAACAACAACGACAACAATTAACATCGGTAGCAATACAGAAATGCGCCGCAAACGTAAATCGAATGAGTATTAGATTCGACCATAGACATAGAATGAGAAAACAAAAAATGGGAAAAATGAAACAAAATTAATTATTATTTAAAAAAAATGGAGCAAATTATACCAATAATTGAAACGGTAGTTAATTTAACATATAACCTAGACGTTTAAGCATGTTCTAAAAGCTAAACAAAACAAAAAATATATTTAATTCGATGGTGTGTATGCTGCAATGCTTTGTACTTTGAGCACTTTTTTGTAATGGAGTAATTGATTTAATTTAACGCATAATACCATTCTAGCAAAACATTTAATAGAATGTTCACACACACAAACTCTGAAATATGAAGCCGAAAGTGACGCAAAAAAAGCGACTTCTAATATGTGCAATCTCCAGCGTAAATGCTAAAGGGTACATACATAAATAAAGCCACCGAAGCCACAGCAAGAACATCGCCTTGGGCGTTTCCTACCTCCCCCCCCCCCCCCCTTGGCTTTGCGATCTAATTTACACCTACGAGACCTTACCTTTCATATAAACATGCTGAATCCAGTTGAGATTGCGACAGTGCTAGATTGTAGCGGCCATCAGAAGGTGAATCCACGAACCGGTACGATGCCACTCTGCCAAACATAACCACAGAACCGTTCTGGAAAGAGAAAAGAGAAAGAAAAGCGCCATGAACGAAAGGTACCCACCGCTACCCAGGTAAGTTGGGGCTTTAGCTCCCGCACCAGTTCTTGTACGGAAGCTGTATCGTAAAATTCAATATTTTAGTTAGCGGGTAAGACCCGCCGGCAACCAGAAAGCACCAAAAGTCTGGTAGTGATTTTGTTGTTTTTCGATGAAGGTGAAGACTTTTAGAGGGGAAAACTGCTAACCATGTTTATGCACAATTTCTTCTCCTTTGAAGCCTATTAACCGGGGAGGGCAATATTGAAAGCCCTTTTTTCGCCTTATGCGCAAGTTTTGCTCGGGCTTCATCTTATTAAAGGGAAAATAAAACGATCATCAAGTGCTTCGCCACGCTTCAGGGCATGCACGCTGCTGTTGCTGCTGCTGCTCATACCATACATTTGCCTCGTTTGCCCAAGTTTTTGCGTATTCACAGATGAGGAGATGATTTTGTGTGAACTTTAAATGCCTCGAAATTACTTCAAGAAGACGCTAAAATATTTAGTAAAGAGAAAATGTACAGCAAGACAACATCCCATCGGCTAGAGGATTTTAATTAAAACCATCCAGCTGACGTTCCCAACCACCGACCAACGAAGTAACAGGAATTAAGATTCGTGTTATGCGCCAGTGGCCAGTGGCTAGTTCAGCGAGACGATTACTTTAATTTGTTTCACGTGGTTCCCTTTACTCGACCATGATGCTCTACAGGATTAGTAGCATCTGGCCAGGACTGGCAACACCTGAAACACCAGCCAGTGTGGACACTATTCTCACCAAAAACAGACCGGGGCAATTTGCCTAGAGCATCACCGACCGTCCAATGGCCACGTTGGAAAAGGAATATCAACAGGGCCTTTCACAAACAGCAAATTGCAAACTATTAATCATCATCATCTCCATCGGCCATTTCATCCCCCTTCCCATTCGTTCGTTCTGTCATGCACCAAAACCTTGACCGAAAGATTCCAAATCGCTGACCCAGGCACGTGATGCGCAAACCAACGCTGCCGAGTGAGAAGAGAGGCCAGATATTACATTATAGTGGCTCCTCGTAGAACGCAGACCAATGTTTGCCTTTGCAAACCTCTAGTGGTTTTGGTGAATGGTGGTCACACGTAATCACTGCAGGATGGCAGCCAAAAGCAAAACCCATCGACCGACTGACTGGCCAGAGACGGACAGAGGCATGGCAGACAAGTCTATCTAGGATCCAGTCACTTGCGTTCAGTCTCGCTCATCGGTCATCTAATCGAAAGGACATCAAGCGCAAAACAGAAAAAGGGAGGCAAAAAAGGGACCACCTAAAGTGGAAGACCAAAGTGGAAGCCTGAAATTGGTTTATTTCACTCCGCTGCACACACTGACCGATTTGATACCGCAGCGAAGGTCGTGGCGACGTTTAACCTTTTACCTCGCCACTTGCACCCTCTTTCTCTTTCTCTCTCGCATTGCTACTACAGCAATGTATCGGAATGAAGCAAGAAATGATAGAAAAGCGGCCAGAACGAACGAACGAACCGGTTGAAGGTTTGCGGCTAAGAAGACACTCCACACCCCACCATTTCGATTCATCTCTTCGTCGATCGATTTTAAGAACGCGAAGAAGGAATGAAACGATAAAAGGAGTGAGTAAAAGCCGTTGCGATGGGTTGGAAAATCTTTTCCTATTTTATGTGCAACCGCAAATTCTCAATTCCCAGTCAAGAATGTCTCAGCATTTTTGGTTTCTTGCTGCGGTTTCATTTAATACCTCCGTTTCACTTTATGCAGAATGTTCCGTGAACTATTTCCAACAACCTTTCCAACTGTTCAAAATAGTTAAAATGCATTTGGTAAATATTTGTATCATTTCAACCATGTCAACATTTTTCATTTAACATATAATTTAAAATGCAGATTACGACACAATATGTACAAAAGCATTATATTTGATAGCACATAATGGACTCTGCGGAATACCCGTTAAAAGTAACTAAACGTTCTGCCGAATGCCTATAATAGGAACAATTCTATTTTAGGCATCTGGCAAAGAGGAAAGAGTAAATTTGAAACACTGTTGCTATAGTTAAGGCACCAAATCGAGGACAATCGAATGGTGAAGCGACATTAGTTAGGTCTCGAAAGTGCATCAAAAGTGCATCTAGGCCAGGTGCACTAAACACAGACGAGGTCCAGAGACCGATCTACCTCGTCGTCGCTACACTACACCCCACCGGCGGTTGGGACGAGATCACCGGAGATGATATTTATATATAGCTCACGATTGAGAGAAACCCCTGTACAGCCGTATCAGGGATGCCACCGACTAGCAAAATATGTACGTTGAAATTGGGTCATTGCTCCAGCGTTGCAGGACGGTGCTTCGATGCGAGAGCACCGGAGGGCACACAGTCCTTGGCCATAAAAAAGCACCAATATCTGTCCATAGCACAAACCGTAAATAGCGTCCGTGAGTGTTTTGTTTGTTGAAATGATTGTAAAATATGATCTGCTTCTATCCAGCCGGCCGTTAAGACGTTCTTGAGTCCATGTTGATTTTATCCCGCCCTTTGCCACTTCAACCGAGCACGACTAATGATAACAAAACTGCAGCGACTGTGTGTGTGTGTGCGCGTGTTTGTCACACCATCCATAGAGCGCCACATGCCATAATGCGCGTTAATAGATTTCATTCGAGCCGAAATGGGCTTAAAAATATGGAGCGGGGCGATTCTAAATCTTGGAGATAAATTATGAAAATCTTAGACAGATGTGAAGATTATGAGGCTAGCCGTTCATCCGAGACCACAGAGTTCCTGAAACCGGCTGGACGGTCGCTAGCATTTGGCCTCGGTGAAACTTTGATTGATACATTCAGAGGGAAGGAACCAGGACTGTGCATTGCCATAAACACGAGAACCGAAAGCGGAGAATTCGGGGCAAACGCCACCATTTCACACTGGTTCACGGTGCTTTATCTTCAAAAATATGTCACGGAAGCGTACTGTTCCTTCAACCATCGGATAATCCACTCCATCCAAACGAACAGAGTTTGTAGCAGCGCTTACGCAAGGCGCTAATAGAAGCGATAGGAAGTTTCCCTCCAGTGATAAACCGAGCTGTCGTTTACGATTCGGTTGTCGTTTCTGCGAAGCGAAACGGATAAGATGGAACTTTTATCCTCCCTACACTGAAGAAGCGAACCGGGTGCAGAAGAGTATGGATTCGGTTGGAATCCGCCTGGCCCAGATATCGTTCCGGCACCGTAAACGGGCGTGTTTAGATGGGAGCACCCACCATTCGTTTCATCAATGATTTATTCCAGTTTTCCAGCGGCACGGATCAAGGATCATTAAACCGTAAAGATGGGATTTGTCGGCCCATCGATGTGGCCTCCTCCCGGGGGGGTAAGGATGATATCATGTAAATTACACCGATGATGATGTGAACTCCAAAGCACACCACCACCATCATGCAGCCAGCGCAGGGTCATGTTGAAAAAACTTCGATGCCAGCACCCCTTCGGAATCGTCTTTCAAGCGTGTAATCTTTTCCATAATGTAAACCACCCACGATGGTGGGATGGTGCGCCGTAAAACGCTTGCTAATGGCTTATTGAGATGCTAAAAAATTAAAGCACAACCGTCGGCCGTCGGGTAAACTCACTCTCACAGTCTTTGCAGAAGTTACAGAAGAATAGAAGAAGAACCGGTTGGCTTCTTGTACGGCGGGGTACGGACTACTGCTTTGAGCCATGAGCTTGAGGAGAAGAAATTAAGTATTTATGCTAATCATTTTACAACCACCTTTGCAGTCAAATCCAGTACGAAGCATTCCCTCTGCGGAATCCTTACTAATAGTTCACAACAATTTTGTCAGCGCATAGGTCTTGTATGTCCCGGAGGATAACAGAATGGTGGCATTTAACAAACGCAAACAACCCTATGATTGATGCAGTTTAGCTTATCTCCCTTTTATCATGAACAGTTTTCATGAATATAGTTTCTCCGGTATTCCAATTATGCTTATAGTCTCTATATACACTACGAAAGAAAGTTTCACACAAAAAAAAACCTACGTTGCTGCAGTTCCGCCATAGAATACTTACGTGCAGTATGGTTGGTTGCTGGATGTGGTGTCCGTTGACGAACGTCGTACCATCGGCGTGCAGGGGCGTTACGGTGCAGACCCCATCGTGCATCGATATCAGACAGTGGCGTGCCTGGATCGAGGGACCGAACAGCTGCAGGGCGTTGGTGTTGGCCGAACCGACCTCGATCGGTTCGCTGCCAAGTTTGACCCGCCGCCCACCATCGCCACTGTGCGTGATCTCGATGAGCATTGGGCCCTCGCGGTCACCACCGATGCTGTTGCCGCCGTTCGATACGCCGAGGGGTTTCTTTTTCCGTCTTCGCGGCTGCGAATCCGCCGGTCGGCGACGCACGTGAAACATGATCGAACCTGGAGAAGGCAAACAGAACAAACAGCAAAGAGGAAAGATAATTAATTACTGGTGACAAACATCTTCATGGTTTTTTTGTTCGATTAATAGAATCCAGAGGGAGAAGGATGGAAACGAACGAAACAAGAGAATCAAAGTGCCACAAAGACACTTTCTACAACTATTACCCCTTCATTATCATAACAAAAGGGTTTAATAGTTTACTGACATCTTCATTTAAACCGTTTCAAACGTTTTAATAGTTCATTGTTGACGAAGGAATTTTCTTGAACTTTACAGCCAGAAAATCCCGAGGGATGCCACCAGAACAATAGGAACAATGAAAAGGTGATCGTTTGAAGAATGGCTCTGATCAGTCCCGCCAATGTTGAGTACAATGTTCCCAATCCCAATAGCAAGCTACTTTCATCTCAATCTCTTCTGCATTCCTCCCTATATCGATTGCAGCAGCAGCAGCAAACGCAACGCAGTCAGTAGCCGGAGTCGTGCCGAAGCCTTTGCCTTTGCTAATCACTACACATGTTCATAATTAAACACATCACCACACAGCTCTGACTCGATGCTGCTGCTGCTCATTGTCCTCAGCTTGTACTACACTTCGCCCGTTAGACTGGGGTAAATACGTTTGTCCAGGCACCGGCACACATCATCATGCAGATCTGGCCGCAAGGAGGTGAAACAGGAGAATGTTGTGCGATGCGCAGGGAGGAAATTGAAAATTCATGTGACTAGCCCCAAGTCTGCGTGTGCTACGATGTGAACCTCATTTCACTTTGCGACCGCGACAGACAATCCTGCATGCATGGAATAGAGGAGTAATAGTGCCATCATCGGCATCGTCATCATCATCATCATCACCAGCAGCACCAGATGTTACCTACATTAGGATGGGTGGGTGGGTGGGTGGTGGTGCTTGAAAATGGTTTGAAATATTACTATCAATTGGGTGGCTTGCGTTTGGTAATTCACTGGGAAACGGTACAACGGCTCGATGTGTGCATAACGCCAACGATACGCCATTTGGGAGCCAATCGGTGTCGGCGGTCGGAGGTAGAATGGTTTGGTTGGTTGGTTGGTTGGTTGCTATTAATAAACGACAGCTCTAAATCTGGCCGCTTACGGCTGTTATTGTGGTTACGTGCAGGAGAATGTTAAGTGGTTGCTTCTGCTTGTTGTGGCTGGCTGGCGGGTACGCATATTGCACGCGTTGGGGCTAATAGAATTCTTGAGAATTCTGTGCAGCACGCAAAGCAGTTGTGCTTCTTAATATGCACCAAAACCATTAAAGATGATGCGACTCGTATCGAGCGGGAATTCTAATTTTATTTTTCCTAACCTGTGAAGAGGACACCACCACTGGGCGATGACCACCGTCGTTCCCCATTGAACCATTAAAACGTTTTGATTTCAAGTCATAAATTCCATAGCTGTTAGGGGGGTCCACTCAGCCCCAACAAAACCGGGAAAAGGACAAAAGTTCAAGCGCTATAACCTCGCTTATCGGTCTCGACGAATACGACCATGTTCCACCATGTGCTTCCGGATTGAAGGCAAACCGAGGTCAGACAAGTGGATAATGCGTTTCATTTACACACACGTCAAGCGTTTACCGGACGCCAGCGTTGCGTCCCTGGGGTATCATATCCTTGACCCAGCCGGAAGCCATAAACAGGGGAATGGAAAATGCGAACCAAAATCCCTCCACATTATTGCCAATCAGTTTGATAGGTTTTGGTACCTTTTGCTTGATGGGAGAAAAATTGCGGATTTTCTACGAAAACTCTGATTCAACCAGACAACAAAGACCGTTTAATAATCTAATGACGATGACCAGACGCGCACATCTGGCGATAACAAGTAAACCCCCCGTTCCCTTACCTATTAGCCGAATGTAAAGACAGCACAGAAAGGCTTTAAGACGATGCAACCAAACAGCAGCCAAAAATATCTACCAGCAGTAGCAGAAGGCAAAATTAAGCAATGCGCGCAAACCCCTCGGACTCAGCCATGGCTAGAGGTGTAACCAATGTTTACACGTCCGTCATTGGCACACACACACATCTGGGTTACCCGGCGTCTCCACCTCATGCAAAACGTGACCGCGAGGTGGAAGAATGAATGTGCACTGTTTGCTTCAGTCACATCACAGCTCCCTCCAGTTCAGTTCCGCGCTTTGTTTACGTAAAGCATTACGGGGGCACGCTATTCTCAATAACTGGCTGGGGTGTTGGTCGCTAAGCCGACCACCTTTCCGGTAGCCTCGAGAAAAGGAAGGAAAGTCAGACAGAGAGAAGGAGAGAGAGAGATGGAAAGATATTGGCACCTTGGACGTCAGCATGCCGCAGCAAAGATGCTGCATAAACCAAAACAGCAGCAGCAACAGCAGCAAAAGCTGCGGCAAAAACCAGGTTGACGTCATTACGCGACTCACCCACCAGTGGTAAACATGAACTCCGGACGTCCTGGACCATCTTGCGCTCAGTGGTGGTCAGTTCTCGTGGAAGAAGATACGGTGCGGTACCGGACACACAAGTGAGCAACTTTGCAAACGCGAAGGATTTCTTATACCGAGGTCCCTCCTTCTGTTACACCTTCCTTCATCATCCGTCCGGAGGAAGGCGGACATCCGGTGAAACTTTTTGTCATCAATCTCTTTCACGCATCGTGAATGCCGTTCTCGCCCATAGACCGGCGAATACCTCATCATCCCGCGTAACACGAACCTTTGCACGTATCCTTCTTCTTTTTCTGCTTCTACTACGTTGTGTGGCGCTCTCGAGCACTTCCACCAAGCCGCGCTCTCGGCAGCTTATCTCCAGCAATTAATCAAGTTCACTTACGCCCGGTGGAAGCGATTTTTCATTTCGTTGTTTTTACCGAGATACCGGTCCAGAAAGCAAGATAAAAGGGGCAGAGTGCCACTTCAACTATGGGGTCTAGAATCCCGTCTAGAAACACTACACTACTCCTCGCCTCTTTCCCTCCCTTTCCGTTCTTATTAAGTGTGTTGTGGATTGATTTTATAACATCACGCTCCAAAACCGGCGCACTGGTGATGGTACTGATACGATGAGATTTCCGCGTTTCCCTTTTTAACAGAGGCCCCCAGATGTTGGATGGTGGAGGCGCGGTGAAGAAAAAAAAAAGGCGCATTCAAAGCAGAATTGCTTCAGCTTCAACTAGAACAGACAGTATAGCTACAAAATGGTGAGATTGACGTGCACCTGCTTCCATCCAGGCATCAAGCGAACGTCCCAATACCAGAATCCCATGTTGCCCGTGAAGGTCAAGGAATGTGACAGATTTCTTGAAACGCCAAAAACATTATTAGATGTTACAACGAGGCGCTCCGCTTCAAGATTGATTGTCAGATGAGTCGAGAAGGAAATGAAATACAGTATTTCTCCGTTAAGATATCTTTCCGAGCATTCTTCAGTGCGATTGTGTAGTAAATAAGCACTACACGATCGTACAGCGAGTATTTCCTAACTTAGGATACATCGCCGAATATAAGAATGTGATTATTTGATGTAAAAATAAATCACTAATTTAATTGAAATTCAAGTTTTAGAGACTTGAAGATATAGTCTTCCTCTGTGCAGGTAAAAAAGGTCTGCTAGGAATTGAGAGTTTGCTGGGTTATGTATGTTCAATTTCCTTATTCTGAGTGACATTTGTGAAATTTTCAGCTGCTACACTTCAATCACAATTACGCAAAGACCTCATAGCGTATCTCATATACATTTTACTTTTTATACTTTAAGCAATAAATTATCTTTAAAACAAAATAAACTATAAATCACAGAAACTAAAGCGCACAGAAAAGATAAAGCGAATGCTGATAATGTCGATACTCAATCCGCTATCCTACCATTACCGACACCATTTTAATCCCTAATAAAAACCCATTTTCCCGTGCAGATGGATTAGCAAACGGTTCATGTAATTACAAATGCAACATCCCCGTCGCTGTGCTGATAAAAAAAAAACGGGATTTCTCTGCCTGCGCACCCTGCGGAAGCTGTTTATCAATTTGTGCCGGACGCATATAGGTTAGCCAAAACCGTGCCCCGACCGATATAGTGGACCACACCTACGCGGGTTAGGCTTAATGTTGATTGGCATTGCATACGTAATGAATCACTAAAGGATGCCACAGACCGTTCCGTCCCGTAATCCTTTTGGGAACATTAATTTCCGTTTGGAACGCACACACAAACACACACAGCCACACGTTTGGTGGCCAATGGCTGGTGGCATGCGTGCAGCTAGAAGCTATAATGAATATGCATCCCTGGGACCAGCAGCAGCAGCAGCAGCAGCAGCGGTGGATCGATTGTCCGAGGGACAAATTAGGAACCAAGGGAACGCGCGCCATAGTGGAACCGGATCAGTAAAGTTGCCAACGGCTATGGTACGCCCTCTCGCTGAGCTCGGTATTATTGTTATTATCATTGCGCACCCCCAGTCTGTTATCGGCGAGCTTCTAAAAAGGGGGTGTAGTACAATTATCTCTCATGCGATTCCCCATACACTGTCTGTGACTCCTCCTCCTCCTCTTCCTCCTTGTGCAAACACATCCCGTAGCGTTCCAGTGGAATCCTACAGCTGTGTGACGACGACGACGACGACGCGGTGACGCCATATGTCAGGCAAATAGTTGACAATAGTTGGTTGTCGTGTGTGCCAGTGACAGTATACACACGCACACACACCGGCACACGGTTTAGCACAGTTCCAACCAGCAGCAGCAGCACGGCACCCTGTGTTGAGATATACTTCATTACGCCGAGAGTCAAGAACTGATCGATAACTCGGTTAGTGGGAATGCACTCGAAACGCCAAGCGTGGTTTTTTTGCGTTTCCTTCCTTGTAATAAAAAAGGGGGAAAGAAGAGGTATCGAGGCACACATTTTAAGTGGTTCACATAACAAACCACTTCGTGACACTTCGTTGGACGTGTAATCATCGACAGGCTAATGGTCCCACACGCAATATCCGTTTTTAATAAAACAAAAACCCACGACCCACAGTTCTGGATCCCTCGGTGTTCTCGCCGCAGTGGCGGTGGTGGTGATGATCGATGGACGTTCAAGCAAGCACAGATAGCTAGAGGGCTATAAAACGACTGTTACTAGACGTCGAAAAGGACGATAACAAACCTGCGTCACTAGGAGGCGGCCAGTGGTGGACCGAGAGATCGAAATCATAGGCACACACAACACAAACGATAACCTATTAACAATGACAAAGCCTCACTGGTAAACGCACTACTACTACTACTACTACCGCTGCTGCTGGTGCTGCTGCTGCGTCGCGAACGAATCGAAGTAACCGCACAATTCGACTGCCGTAACCAAGCAGCGCCGACTGCCGACTGCCCGAGGGAACAACAAACATGGCCAGCGAAAGCGGGCACTTGCACACACCTCGCCGGTAGGATGCCAGGAACCACCCGCTAGCTAACCAGACCAAAGCAAACCGAACCGAACACTACCTACTTCGACCGGGAGTCGGATCCAAAATGAAGGAAAAGAACGGCAAACGATGGTCGTCGTCGTCGTCGTCGTCGTCGTCCCCGTACCGCTCCGATTCTTTGCGGCCGTGGAGCCTTCCGTGGAGTCAAGCGCGACGAAGAGGTACTACAACAGCGCACGGTGCACCCTGTGGAGGAAATGGCTGGCTGGCCAGAATAGAACATATGTATATGAACCAGCCAGCGGGTGGCGGGATCTATGATGGCGCCTGGTGTGTGCTCGCGAAGTACTCTTCACAACCCCTTGGCGTGCTGCTGCTGCTGCTGCTGGCGCTGGTCAGGTCATGATGCGCCCCGAGCGGCGATGGTAGGTTGCAGGAGTGTTGGTTGCCATCAACCATCAACACACTAACACCCATACACTTTTGGGGGGTGGCGGCGCCAACAATAGCGGAATGATGGGTGGTGAAAGGGGTCGATGGAATGGAGTCGCAGACCAAGGCTCCACACAACCATTCGTCGTAGTAAACGCTGGTAGTTCCAGAAGTACTGCGAAGTACCCTGCGAGCCCGGCCAGAGTCGTAGTAGTACGAGAAGGAACTGAGGGAAAAGGGGAGGAAGTCGGGTTCTGCCTTCGTTCCTTCGGTTCCCATAGCACAAAATGTCAAACAACCGCCGAAAGGACGACAAATGTGCTCTCGGATGGAGCCTCTCTCCTTCTCTTTCTTTCTATTTACCACTCTCTCTCTCTCTCTCTCTCTCTCTCTCGCTCTCCCTGTGGGACTGGCGACATGTTTCGATAAAATTGTTCTACATAAGCTCAAGCGCTCAAGCGCTCAAAGGAAGAAGATAGTGAATTAAATTCGGATAAGTATTTTTACGTAATCCACGTGGGAGCCATAACACAGGAAGACACACACACCCGGCACATAAGGACCGCGGGCATTTTGTTTAATGGTATTAATTCCTTACGGCACCTCGAGTCGATCCAATGATGTCAATGTCAAGAACCCGATACCGAGAAGGGAGTACCGATGGTCTGGGAGCCATTCCTTCCTTTCCTAGTTTATCTTCTGTTCTGTTCTTTTCGCAGCGCAAAGTAAAAGTGTCTTTCGTTGTTTTGTTGTTCCGAAATGAGTTCCCAAAATTGCTCATCAACATGCTGTAGATAAGCATGACCTTTGACAGATACACGAAATGCAGCAGCGCATGCATCTCAATGCACCAATGAACCACCACTCTGGACACTGATGCTCCACTCCCGGATCCCTGGTGCGATATAACCATTCGGAAGCACACAATGCACTCCGAGCGTCCATTTTTGGAACAAACTTCGCCGCGAGAAACGTGGCTGATCGGGAGTGACTCGAGAGTCGACTTTGTTAACTTTGAAGGCCACTTGTAATGAGATGCTTGATCCAGCCCGATGCTGATGCTATGGAGTAGCAGTGAAGCCACGGAATCCAAAACACCATGGAACATGGTGGCGATCGTTTCCATTTCATATTTGGTGTGGAAAAGGTCGACGAAGACATTTCGAAACTGAGGCGAATGTTTTGGATGCACTTTGCGCGGGGACAACGTGGGCCACGTCTGCCGGGAGTGAGCTCTTCTTTACAGGTTCCTTGCAAGGATAAGATAAGTGGATGCATCGATCGATACAGTATACGAGCGACTGGCACAGAATAGAGGATAGTAAATATTTCCCTCCAAATGTGCTGGTTGTTGATTGTTTGCGCTCTATTAATTGTTTCAATCCACTGTTGACCTTCACAGATCGTCCAGCTTTCCTTCCAAATTTTTGGCACTTTAAGCTCTTTAAGTATCGGTTGACCGCAGCGAATAGACCAACGAATGAGCTTTAAGTTTTGTCAACAACACGGCATCTGGCGTGTCGTCCGTTTTTTATTTTGGGAAGGACCAATATAACAAAAGCAAAATGAGACCGCCATTCCGTTCGGTCGCTCCGCACGGAACGGAAATCGTAAAACCGATAAAAGAAAGCAATCAAACCCACGAAACGCACCAACGAACGCGGAGTACGCGCTTCCTAAACGAAAATAATGCTCCTCTAATTACACGAAACGCACAACAGTGACGGTGCAAAATGTTTTATGAGATATTCGATAGAAATATGATTACCCCCTCCCGTGCTAATGGATACTAATGGATAAATGAAATATTGTATAAGCCCCACGATTCGGCCAGAACCGCCGACAGGAGTCTCCATTATGCTGCTTTACCTTGTTTTTGGGAGGTTTCAAGTCTTGGGGTGCTTGTTGGAAAATATTACACCGAGCCGATGGGACCACCATAAACACGCTGTTGTGACAGACAATGTTGCACGGATCTTTGGCGTACGACGCAGACAAGACAGTAGTATGCATAAATCGATAACGATAGCGATACACACATACAAATTCCTCTTCCCCTTCCCTGGTATACCCCTTCATCTCTGCACGCGATGAAAACGCGAGTTCCGCAAACCGATAAGGAAGCGCACCTCTTTGTGACGCTCGCACAAAGGACAGTTTTTTTTTATTTTGCCGTGGCCGAAGCACAACGCGGCCAGGCAACAGGGAGCCCCTTCCCCGGCCCCACCTTCCAAGACGCCATCGGAAACAAGGACCAAGCTGGATGATGCTCCTGCTGACGACGACGTTTGGTTTGAATATATTTATATTTTACTTCTACCTCGTTAGGTATGCATACGAATCGGTTGGTTAGGCGAGTGGGAGAGAGACAGACAGACAGAGACGGAGAGAGTACGAGCTTTTGATGAGGCGCGTGGAAGGATGCGTGGTTCGGTTTGGAGACATCCGACCGAGAAAAGAAAAATGGAATCACAGAGCACTTGACATACCGGCATCCACGTGTAACCGATGCAGGGCACGAAACACGAAAACAAAACTATGGTCGGTGCTGAGAATGAGCATGGAAGAAGAGACACGGCGCCCGCGCGCGTGCAGGATGGAATCAGTTACTAATCTTCGGAAGGTAAATATTTTGCTTCTCAAATGGTCCCAAAAAATAAGTCGCACGCCAGTACGAAATGCTGCTGCTGCTGTCCGTTTCGTTACCGACACACTGTGCGGACCGGAAACGACCGAAGCTTGGAAAACCGCGACCGACCGACCGACCGACAACAACAAATTCGCAATGCTTACGCACGGCTTAAATTTACGCGAATACTCTTGTGACCGCAGAACGAACGCCTTTCGTATCCAATTCCGGGTTTTTCGCTGAATTAATCTCTCTCCAACAACCTTCCCCGGGGGCGGACATCACACGTGTTCCTGTGGCACCACGGCGGCCATGAATAATGAACGATTTACGTCGGAATCGGTCGGATTGGTCCGATAAGCCCGGTTCCGTAGGAGGTATGGTTCCCAAAGGGAGAGCACCGTGGATAATGGAATCCACTAAACACTGCAACCACCTTACATGCCTTGTTGGCGTTACCGAAAGCCGTCGCGGTCCTGCGTACCAACCCAAGGGCGTACGTAAACAGCATGTAAGCCCGGGGTACCACAACGAACCCGTTTGGAACCGACGCTCCGACGTAATGTGGGATCAAAAATAATACAAACCATGAGCAATGTATTAGCGTTAACCGTTGGCAGAATGCTTAGCTTATGTTTCAATTACGCGGAAACGCAGAGCAACGAGCGTCCTCCGCCTCCATGCGTCCGAGGAGTCATGCTTCTCCCTCTCTTTACGGAGCTTTTGCTGGAGGCGCTTGGTGGTCGGTGATGTCGTTAGACGGCTGCTGCTCGTTGGTGGTTGTTGGAATGGGGGGGGGGGGGGGGGGGGGGTGTGGGATGTGTTTTTCATAAATTTTCGGCAACTTTGCACGCAAAGATAATTAGCGGCCCCAGTAATGGTACCATTGCCGTGGATTTCCGCGCGAACAGCCGAATTTGAACAACATCCGAGCAGGGCACGAAACCCCGTGCGCATGCTTACGGTGGTTACGACCAGACACACACAGACACACACAGAAGCAATCTTCCTCGAAAACGGAAATATTGTTTGAAACAATTACCCTTCCTCTGGTGCGCCCGGGTTGCCCTCAGTCAGACTCAGCAATCAACAATTATAACACACTCGCGGTAGACCCGCGGACCCGGTACGAAGAAAATAATTAATTTTCCTCCGTCACGCTTTTCGACGATTGACGAGAAGACATGACACAACTGGTACAGCGCCAGAAATGGCCGATGATGCACTATTGCACCGACAGTCAAGCGTTTAGGGTGAGATTTTAAATAAGTCTTTAAATAAACTCATAAAAGTTCCACCGCGATTTGCTGCCCATGAACGTAGAACCGTTTCGGGTTCGTATATGTTCGTATTGTTTAAGATTACCCTGGTATTCATCTTTAAATAACCTATTCATTTAATCTATCAAATGAAATAGACATACAATTGATCAAACTAATAAACATCTCTGATTGTTTTGAAATGTTAGCACCAATTTAATTGCAATTGCACTGGTTAACTTGTGAAATCGGATGAAGGTATTCACTATTCGTTTATTTAAGTAACGTTGCCGAGCGATTTCTAAAAGTTATTCTGAAACAAAACCAATGGAGCTGTCTCGTTCGTTCAAAATTTTTACTAACCAGGCGCCTCCATCTGTTACGTGCAACGTAGAGGACGGCTGGTAAAAATGAATGAAACACAAAGAACCGGAATTCCAATTTAGTAATACCATATGACAGAATGCATTCTGGTGGATGCATGTTCTTGCAAAACAAAAAGTGATAACGAAGGGCAGCAATTTTCCCTTGGAGTGCAGCATACGTAACCTGCTAGTGTTGTAACTAATTGTCACCTTTCGTTTGATCTAAATGCACAGCGTATCATACGCAAAACGATCAACGCAAAGAACGAACAAACACAAAGAACTGCTAGCGAGTGAGTTGCCACGTAGAAGAACAACACAACAAAAGGGGGGCGAAAAGACGACATCCGACGGGCGACAACGGCCGTATGTTGTCTCTGCCTCTCCATACTAACGCCCAGAGGCTTTCCAAGAATGGAAATCCCGTTGGGGGCGGGTGGAACTCGTTGAGGGTTTTTGTAGCGAGCGGAAAAGGCGTTTAAAACACTTCAAACCAACCCCAATGCCAAGGTGGTCCCAACGGTGGCCGGCTTCTTGGGTCATGAGACCCTCCAGTGGGAACACCAACCGTCAGCCGGATGGCGACAAGAAAACACATTATTACAGTTCCAGCCGTGCCGCCATCCATGGCCGATGCCGTTTCTTCTCCTCCGTCTTCTCCGTCACAGCCACGGAGACGACTACTCCGACGAGTCCTTGACGCAAGCGGGTCTGATGTCATCCCTTCTTTGCGCGAATTTTTTCCGCTCCGTGGTGATGGTGTTGCTGGTGGTTCGTGAGAAGGAACCTGGCCAGTGATGTGGCCTGTGATTTGCCGGTATTGCTACCGTACAGAGTCCGTACAACGGCCACTGTACGGAAATGGGCACTTTTCTCTCTACGTGTCTGTCTGTGTTTGTGTCTGTGTGTGAGTGTGTATGTGTGCATGGTTTCGTGTCGAAGTTTTGTTTGTTCATTACAACACGTTCCCGTCGTTGCTGCCGTCGTCGACGTCAAGAGAGCATAGAATAGCGCCAGCATTCCATATCCCTACACACTGTGTGGACCTGCCTCGTGGCACATACACTCACGCATCGAGCGCAGTGTGGCGGGCAAATGAGTAGCGTCTCGAGATGACCTGAGATAAATCACACTTACGTCGTATGCCCCAGTCCATCATGGTGTCGCTGTCGTCGTCGTCGTTGTCGTCGTCGTCCTCGTCCTGGGCGCTATTCGACTGACTGTTGGTCCGATTCGATCGTTACGTGTCAGAGTAAGCATCGGCAACGGGTATGCTATTGTTACCGGAATTCCAATGTGAAGCACTTCCACCTTTACCGCCAAATGAGACCCACCCGCCGCCGTTGCACGATTACTAATCACTCACTAGCCACCACTATACATCTGTGTCGTCCACACAGCCGCTCGCTAGAAACACGCTACATCGGATCGTATGTTTGCCACACACGAATATCAGAAAAACGTTGATTCCGTGACGCTGGTTTTTCAGTCCTTGCTGCCTTCCGTACAGTTGCTGTAACTAATCAAATCACCGTTACATACAACTTTGATTTGTTTGAATTAACTTAGGAAAAAAAAACAGGTAAATATTTCCTAGTACCAATATGACTAGCTTTGGACATTGAGAATACATTGCCCCTGACCTATTTCATTTGTATGCATAGATCGATGGCCAACTAATAGAACAACTTACGAACACGATGCACTCGTAACTACCACAACAATATGTACCCCTCCTCCGGGTCCGTAATCTGACCTCTTAGAACTGTTTGAATGCGTATTGTCAGCTTACAATACGCCATTCTGATTGAGCAGACGATGTACTATAGAATGGACAAGTTTCTCACTGGATTCGATGTGAAATCAACAACATTCTAGTGAGATCTACATATTTCGTAGAATTATTTATATGTTCGTTTTTCGTTGTACAGAAACAGGAAGGCGTATAACAAGTTGTACGTAGCTCGCATTAATTGTAATTAAAGTTGTACCATTCTATTA
>NC_064874.1:43654402-43766902 GCF_943734745.1 Anopheles darlingi
TGGTTCCGAGAGGGCGAAAATATCCAGCCGGACCGTGTTCCACTGCTGAATGACGGAACGCAGCGTTTCACGGTCAAACATCCGTTTCTCGTTTAGCGACATTTTTTGTTGACGTACGCGTTCTTTTCTAGAGCTTTAGATGTTTCCGTCACTCCGCACCGCGTTGAGCACTCACGGTTTAAGCGGTTGATGGTTCCTGGAACACTCTCCTGGTACTTCCGGGACCAAATCCCACCAACCAACAGCGAAAAGACCCGCGGAATGTTGCGAATGGAATGTGGTTGCGGGACGGGAATGCACGGTGAGTTAATTGGGTTCTTTTCCACTGTGAGGTTGGCACGGTTCCCTGGCACGGTGCTATGAAGATTGACGCACACCTACACGCCCAACACTCGGCTAATCGAACTAACAGTCGAGTCGTTGTTCTGCTAGCGAGCCGCCGTGCTGTGCGAATATCTGTAGAAGAAGTGAAGAGGAAATTCAAGAATGTGAGAGCGTGGCTTGAGCGTACTGAAGCTGAAGCTTTAAATCAAAACCGTGAGAGAGGTATCGCAAGAAAAGAAACGTGGAAAAAAGGGCAACAGAATTATGAACGTTCAACATGTGGTAATTGCTTTTATTGAGATCAATTAGTATTACGGTGAAGTCAATGTCATGCGACGCAATGAGCAAACGGTCCTCAGAAGTCTTGAAGTTGTTCAACCGAATTGAAAGTACCGTGTTATCGAGTTTTTTGCTTTAGAGAGCACCCGATGTCCCACCGGTCTTCTGCTCTTTGTCGTCACCAAATTGACATTTTGTGCGGTGAAATGGTGAACGATAGCTCTGCTGATTGGTCGTAAAGTACGACTTGTCGCAAGTGGCAGAAAGCAAGGAAGGGACGATTGGTGGAAGATGGAGTGGAGACGAATATAGGGCGACATTTTTAGGACACCATTTACCGCTGGTACAGACAGAGCGGCGGTGCTAACGAACGCGAGGAAATTGTTCGCGGTTTGTGAGATGCGGTCTCTCCGGCCAGCAAGCATAAGCTCGCTCATGCGTGGAAGAGTAAGCGCTAACCACAATTATGCTTGCGTTCTGATTCATTTCTTCATTCGCACACTTTTTACGATCTGCAGCTGCCATTGACAGCATTCGTGGTATTCCATCGACCATTGTTTACGCCCTGCGATGAGATATGTTCAAGGTACACGAGCGAACAAGGTCAGGAATGGGCATAAAGTGCATGAATGGACATCAAAGAGATAACTCCCCGACAGTTCTTTCCGCAAATTGTCACAACGGCCATTGCAGGTTAGAGAAAATGGTAATAAAAGTAATACAAAGCATACAAACACATTTCAAGTATTAATAAACGGGTGTTTGAATAATGCGATCCAACACCATTTAATTTTGTCGGAAAAACATTTATCAAAAAAAAAAATTTAGTCGACTCACATAAAGAGATTCGAAAAAGCAGAGCATAAGAAGATTATTCATGAATATCAAACCTTGAGAAAGCGTATGCTCTACAATGTAGCAGCCTTCATGTAGCATTGTGGGCTTGAAGAGAGTTATTATTGCTTACTCAAACTGCACCGGAAAAACGTGGAAATGGAGGTATTTTATGGCAATGCTTAATCTCTGCTACCGTCGCCATTGCGCTGGCCCATTGTGAACTGGTGCACTAAACAATTGTACCATAAAGTGCACCATGCTCATTCCATTTTGATTTATTGCTTAGCCCATGGGCAACAGTGCGCCAAAGCGTTCCACAACGCAATATGGTCATTGCTTCGCGAGAGACAGTGCTGCTGGTCAGCACTGGGAACAAGGCGGTGGTGGGTTATCGTCTCAGTTGCTGCTGCTTCTCATTCATACAGCCCCGGACGCGCTTAGTGAGTCATAAGAAGCGAATCATTTACGCCATTTCACAAACATCCATTGCAAACATGAAGCGCAACAGGTGTGTGTGTGTGTGTGCATCCATCGGATGCAGCTGCATTCACGTTACGCATCATTACTTGCACCAAATGGAACCACCATCACACAGCTTTCTGTTATTTTCTGGTGGAACTATGCCATACGAAGGAAAACTGTCCCTCCCGGGTTCAAATGGTTAAATAGCGTTCCACGTTCCAAGACAATGGCCACAGGTGCGCGCACCGGGTGATCTCCCTCTTCCACAAATGCTTAACGATTCTAGGCAGACTTGCTTATGCTTTCACGAATGGCTATACTCCGACGGAACCGACCTGGAAGATGGACGTGCCTTTCGCGGGAACTGTAAACAATTGACAAATAAAATATTATAACGAGTGTAGCCTCATTCGCGCGAGCAAAACCGGACCCCGAACCGCCGGTGCGATCACCGATCACGAGGCTGATTGGTTGGAGGAGTGCTGCCTGATGACAAAAACGTGCAAGAATTCCGAACACATGAG
The DNA here is from genome assembly GCF_943734745.1 of Anopheles darlingi. Classification (NCBI taxonomy): domain Eukaryota; kingdom Metazoa; phylum Arthropoda; class Insecta; order Diptera; family Culicidae; genus Anopheles; species Anopheles darlingi. Next base: position 43,656,829 of record NC_064874.1, read on the forward strand.
CCAGCGGCGACGGCTGTTTTGAGTCAAGCAAAACTGGCCACCTCGCGTACCCTGAATTTCAATGACTCAACAACTGGCAAGAAGAATGTAGAATACATTCTACGACGAACGCACACCCCCGGTGCGGCTCTAATGATCGAAAAGAAAGCGTCTGCCGTTGTTACAAGAAGACACTTTTTAAGGTGTGTGTAAAGGTGGCTTCAACCTAAATCATTCTAGCATTCTTTCGCCCTACTCCCCGACATTGAACGTGTCATATATACACCTTGTTTCTGACAGGACTAGAGGGGGCTTGGGATCCGGTAGACGAATGGATGGACACACGGTAGAACAGGGCACGAAAAACGTGCCAGAATTTCATTAGCTAATTAATCCAATTAATGAATTTCCCGGTAAGTCCTTCGGCTGTTTACGGTGGGCCGCGTGTGATTCGTTTCGATACCAACAAGGCGGGCGAATAAACAATCCCGGTAGCTAGGGGCACATTAAACACAACTTAAAGACCCTGGATTGCTCTGACATATCGTTGTTATCTATAGATAAAATAGGAGGCTTCAGCGGAAAAACACATTTCAACCAAACAATCACGCCATTATCATGTATCCGATAACTCATCGATATAGGTCTCGATACGCATACTAAACATGAGGTTAGCGATTAGGAGGTGGTTTTGTTTATTTGATCGATATCGGTCGCTGTCGCTGCCGCTTATCGGCGCCTGTTGTAAAACAACCCCGAGAGAACGCACAGACGCCACGCAAATTTATTAGCTTTCCACATTAACAAACCACGCGGTAGCCACACAGCGTAACCACCAAACAGCAATAAGAGGAGACACACAAAGCATAATAAGACCATAAATTCAGTGGCTCGGTGTTGTATATAGCATAGCGAAGGTTCGCTGGCGAAGGAATGTAAATTTGATCGATAGAATCCATGTCTTAGCGGTCGTCAACATAGTTGCACGTCGACCGGAGAGAAGCCCAACCAGACATTCTTTACACGTTTTGTGGCTCCCTCCAGGGTTCGGGGGGTCAGCGCTGGCAGCCGTACGCACTGTTTGTTGGCGTATGTTCGTCGTTAGCGATGGTTCTACGCTGTAGCCGGGGCATCAAACATCATATCGAATTGATTGAAAATCATAAGAAGTCATATCTCGACACTAAAGTATTAACAACGGACATATACTCGAATATTTCACTCCCAACTGGACTTTATCAATGAGCGAGGCGCTAAAAACCGCAAGTTTCATTGGGAAACATTCGAGCGTGTCGCGGCGCAGCGGCGGACACGAATGGCCACTAAGCGACAAGTGTGGGAATTTCAAGCTTGACTGCATCGCAGCAGAACCCCTTCGAGGGAAAAGCATGTGCGTGAGAGTCCCGAAAACATCACTTCCTTCCTGCAGCTCTTGCGCATTATCTGGTTCGTATTTCCGTAAAAAAAGGGGGGGAAATGTGCTCCGCCTGGTTATTGGTAGCGACGACCAGCGACTCAGAACCCTTTTATAGGTAAGGTCTGCCCGTTCTGTGCGCGCTTTGCTGCTGGCAGTGCTGGGGTGGCACTTTGTGTGGTTAGCCATCCGTGCCATTTCCCAGGTAAGGCTGGCTGCTAATAGAACGGTTTCTGTTATGACAAACCTTGCAGTTAGAATCATATTTGTTGGGTCGTCGTCTTTGAGAGATGTTCGAACCCTGTAATCATAAGGTATAACCGGGCGAAGTAGCAAAAAACCCATCGATTAAATGGAACGTAAATCATCTGCCGGAAGAAAATGATCGAAAATCATTGACATGGACTCGTTGTTTAAAAAAAGCAATTAAAAAGAAGTTAATCTAAAACTAATTAAAGGATGTAACCAGGTTATCCATATTGTTTATTATTTATTGCAACATAATTATTGCAACAGCTTTGATGATATTTGATGACACTGTTTACCACAGATGGTATTTTGTTTTTTTTTTTTATATTCAATGCTTATTATTGTCAGTGAACTTTATTGAAGTGCTTTTCGTTGTGCCACCAACTATCAAAATGCACCATCGATTTATAATTATACAGATGCCTTTTTGCGTTAAATTCCCTTATCTAATAACTTTTTAGAACGAAAATGAGGTACACCTTGCAAAGGCCATAACATGAAGCGAAGCACATACGAAGCCATAACAAGCCAGAGTTTGTCCTGTCTAGCTATCAGTGCAACTAACGTTGCAGCGGATGGCCATCACCACGTTCAAACTATCAATGTCTTGCCAAAATAATACAATTAAGCAGTTCATACTATTACCATAATCAACTCTAATTGAATCAAGTGCAGGATGGCAGCAAGTAGCGAAAACGGGACGCCATTCCTCTCCGTCTCCGTGACACACGTCCAGCTGTCAAGCGCATCCCTTTTTCCCCAAGACACTACGCCAAAGATCAAGAACACTATTCCCTCTCTGGTCGAGAACGGCGGCGGTCGTTGCTGCAGCATGAATCACAAATTTATCTCTTCCGCTACTTTGAATCACTCGAATGCAATCAGTGCAATCAGCTTATTAAGAACGGCGATAGTTTGATTGACCGCAACAAGTCGCTGCCATTCGCAGTTCTGCCACCGTCGTCGTGGTGTGGTCCTCATGCTACCGAGTGCCTAGATACCAGGAAGATATATAGTTGCTAGCAGATGCCATATTGAATGAATCAATCGTTCCAAAGGGCCAAAGGGGATAAGCTCATGGAGCGCGATAAGGACGCGGAATTGCAACAATGATACATCCCCCTTGATGCTTCGCCCTTCCGCAATAAGGGAAAACTCGAGGGCTTCCGGTTGTTTGGTCGTTATAACGAAGCGCCCATTGTTTCAAGCCTATCGTTTTCAAGTGGATTCGTCATAAGGATTTGCCTAGGGTATCTGATTTATTATCGTGAGTCTATAGACAATGTTCAGCGCAAAAGCATAACATTTGCAATTATACGCTCTGCATATTGATTGAAACATCCTACAGCCTCAAGCAGGTAGTTAGAAAACTAATTCCATTCTAGGCAACATCAACGCATTTATCGGCTACCATGGTTACTCTTACCGGAAATCCTTATCTATTTGATAGTAGAAGTTTAAGATGTTTTACATGAAAAGTACACATCTCAAGAAACCCCATTAGATAGCATTACTCTGTGCAACGTAGAGCAAGTTTCCCGTTGCAAGAAAACAACCTTCAACGTATCGCTAATGATCCCTGTGCGTATATCAACAACGCTAATGGATAGCAGCGCCGGAGACAAAACGTCGTAACGACTGTCTGGAGAGCAATAGCCGATTTACATCAGCCGACGAGCAGACGGGATTTAGCATACCTGTCGTCTGGGCAGCAAGAAACCATTTACAAAGTGACGCCTGTTTACGGTCTCTTCAAGCATTGAATACCATACCATTCCATACCCTACCCTCGGCGACAAGGGCTATAGATATGCACCTGAGCATCTTGAGCACAGGGCGGGATATGGCTTCCATTTCGCTAGTGTTAAAATCTGCGAACAATTAAAGAGAAACAAAACAGCACACTTCGAACCCAGGAACACTAAAGCTTGGTTCCGGAGGCGTTCTGTGTCTTCTGGCCCAGAAAGGCAGACAGAACAATTCTTCTCCGCCCAGCCGCCGCCCTGAATGATATACAACGGGAAATTAGCCGCTTCCACCACGCCGATCACACGGCTAGGCACGTCGGTGCCATGAACCGTGACGCCTGATACTGTCTATGTAGAATGCCCGGGCGAGAATGACCAGAGGATAGAACGACGCGCCACGACGTGGAACCACATCAAAGACCAGAGACCACGACAGGGACCGAGAATCGACCAATTGCAGCAGTGTTGTTCACGACCACGACTCGAGGCCAAGATATCCTAGCCGCTTTAGGCAGAGACCAGAGAGTAAACAATTCCAGCGCAGTCATCTCATTAGAGTATGGAGCGGAATGAACTTAAAATAAACAAATATAACTCCATCCTCGCTGCAATGTCGATACCGTTGATCCCGTGATTACCGAGTGCCGGAGCACTGCAACTTTCAGAACACAGTCCATTTTGTTTAATTTCAAATCCATCCGTTCTCCACCACCCACAGCTCTTCACATGACCTAGTTGGAATCGAAATACCGAATGACAATGCGCATTTTTTAACTTGGCCATAGCAATCGAACCACATCGTCTTTTGCTTCAATGCACTTCCACCGTCACCGAAGCCAGTCCGCGATTGTTTTTCTGGGCGTCGGTCTTGGGCCCACACCCCCCGCAGATCGCGGAACTCCATCCGGACCGGATGCAATCATCGGCAATCGGTGCATCGGTTGCTGTTGCCCTCTAGGCAGGGCAATTGCTGCGCTACGACGTAGTAAAGGCGCTTTGCATCCATTTCCGGAAACGGGTTTGGGCGGTTCCAGTGCCCTAGGGTGGGGGGTTTTTACGACTTATGCTCTGATTCTTCTCCATCTTCAGCGCACCCTCCGAGAGGGGATCGTCAATGGCGAAAAGGTATTTACTGACTGACTATTTGGATGACTGTCTTCAGCTTCAGTTCTAGACGATGCACTCCTCCACTGCAGGGCGTGTCAGTCAGCATAGCACTCGGCACGGCGTGCTTGCATCAAGGCGTGCACATGGCCATGCATAGCCGTGCGTGTTTGTAGACAAAACACCGAAATGAGGTTTGGCGGGGTGAACCGTTTTTTCCGTCCGATTGCAACGAGAAGGAGTCTTGAGAGTTCCGGGAGCTGCAGATCGGAAGGTGTTGAGATGTTTTTTTTTTCTCTCCAGCTAGAGCACTAGAGTGAAGCTGCTCTGGCGTATTCTTAGAACTCGATCGGTGGCCACAGGCCCACGGCTCTTTGGTTTGTCTATGCTTAGCCGGGTAAATTGAAGAAACACCTTTTAGACACTCCGTAGCACAACTTCCGCGTTTTCATTCGTTCGTCATCGGAAAAGACGGAACTTGCCGTGGTAGAGGAGCATCGGAAAGACCCTTTTATGTTAAACCTCCTGTCCGAGTTTGCTTTCCATCCAGCCTAATGCCAATCATTCTGGAACAAAGCAACAAATCTGCAAAATCTGCATTACAGACAAGACACATCGGCTTTTCTTGCTTCGTTGTTTGTCGTTCTGGTCTGGCCACATCTTGTAACACTAATTTGGTGAGTACGCGCCGTGCGTGTTTGTACCCCGAAGGGGTGCTGCTGCTGCTGCTGCATCCATCCGGATCGCGGCCACGCTGCGCTGCATCATTCGATTTCAATACCCCACCCCACGCCGTAAGGGCATTTGCATTTGGCCATGGCAAATGCGGCAGCAATTCGCGAGCGCAATTTTGCCGGGCAAAAAGGGGTGAAGCGACGAAACCGGTTCAAGACTCCATGATGGCCAGCCAGCTGGGCGGTCGTGGCCTCTGAGCGCGACACTTACGCGCGAATAGAACGAGTCTCTCGGAAGGAGGAAGGAGCAAAAAAAAACAAAACGAAGAATAAAGGAGGCCAAAGGTTGGGTGTCGTATCTTCACAAGAAACAAGGCGCGTCTTGGCGTATTTCGGCGGCCAAAGGGTGCTGCTGTCCCCTATACGGTCATAATGTACACCCCGAGGAGTTGCAAGTACGGACGACGGTGTGTGGAGACAAACTTTACCGCGCGATCCGCGCGTCCACCACGGACATTATGGGCAGAGAGGCAATTTCGTTTATGCATGGTTCGTTATGGTGCCGTTCGGGGCAGAGGACACAACAACCCTGTCGCAACAGAACGAGAGGAAGAGAAATGGAGGGAGCTTTTTTCTCAGACAAGCAATACACCGAAAATGGTGCCACGAACATCATGACGCACGTTGTTTGCCTTCATTCCATCCTCATCAGTGGTGTTACCGGACAACTACATCTCCGCTATTATCTAAGGGAAACTATCGAGAAGAAGAGCCCAAAAAAGGGGCGCACCCCTACATACGAAATATCTCTCTATCTCTGGGCTGAGCTAGCTGGGAACGTCTGCTTTATCTTTATCAACGGTAACCGGTCAACGGTCTGACGACATGTTTGTAAACGTTGTTTACACCTGGCGGGAGTGCCACGTTTTGATTGCGTTAAATACGCCGACTTTTTAGTGTAAGATGCGGCCAGTCATTAGAGTTCGTCATCGAAGCCACCATCAAGCGCTTTGGTTAACATATTAGGCTGTCGGTAACACATCTCCCGTCTCCGGTCCAAGTGAAAGTCAACGTCAACAGCAATGCGCCGTAGAAAGATGTTTGGCAATGCGCTGCTTTGGCTGCTGCTATCCCATCGCGGTTTGACCGGAAATAGGGACCCCCTCGGATAGTCGAAAGTTCATCAAACGACACAACACTTATTCGGAGAAATTTTTACTCCAACCGACAATGAACGGTGCCGCGTCGCGTTGACCAAACATAACAGCAGTCCGACGGAGCATCTTCCGGCGGAAGATTCATTCCAGTTCACCTGCGTGTCGTCGTCGTCGTCGAATCGATTTCCCGATTCGCCGAGTGCGCGAGTTCGTGATGCGTGCGTTCATCGCCTTCCCGGCAGGCAATCATCGGAAAAGGGAAAGTGAAATGCCAACGCTACACGACAAACATGCCCACAAGCCTCCTTCCCCTTCCCCTCGGGGGGTGTCCTCCACACGTTGTGTCGTTGTCTGCTTCCGTCACTGTCACCATCGCCATGTGATCGCCGGACGGAGGAATGGAGGGGGGGATCGATTTCAAATGACAAGAAAATATGATACGAAATGTCCGCGTGGAGACCAGGGTCCACCCGGCGATGGGAAAGGAGGGGTAGGTGCATGGCAGGCGACGACATCAACCCCCGCTCATCTTTCTTTCACCACCAACATCACCACAGTCGGAAAATCAATCATAGCGCCTTCGGCCTTGCAAACAAAGCCAACCGTTGGGTGGTCGGTCGTCCGTCCGTCCGGTAAATATGGTTCCGAAAACCGTGAGCGCCCACACACACACACACACACACACAATGCGGTACGGTGGTGGCTCGGAATTGAAATATTCAATTTTCTCCACTTTCAGCCAGCCAGCCAGCCATCCAGTCTCATCAGTCCATTCTTACGTAAATAATGTCCGGCCGGTGCTATCCGGTAAAAGGGCACGCACCGTGGAAGAAAAGGGTCCTTTCGCGGGGCCGGAAATCAATGCTAGGAAAAGATGCCACTGCCCTAGTGGTTTCGTGTTCATCCGAGGGTGGTGGTGTCGAGAACGAAGAAAATGAGACGAAAGACACACTTAATATTACAATTTTCGGTTTCCAAGAACTGGGGCGAGCTGGTGAGCGATCGCGCGATGTTTTCCATTATCACCTGCTGCTGTCAACCGCCTTCTGACCGGTACTACAGGCGGCAGGTACACGCGCTTATCGCTGACTTACCGCCTCATTGCCGCCGCCCAAAGGGAAGACCATCATGTCCAACCATCTTCGTTCGTTCGTTCGTTCGTTCGTTCGTGTGGCGAAACGATGGCATCAAACGAAATAAAAAGGGACACAAGAGCATCGCGCGATGACATGGGGCAATGACATGGTGTTCCGCCAAGCGTATCGGTCGGTTCACCACCACCACCATCCCCATCCCGGGACCCCCGAAAGTAATCGACAAACGACAATGTGTGGAGAGCTCATAATTGCGGGGACCATAAATAGAATGGACTGTCGCGGATCTTGTGAGATAGGACACTTGTGCATCATCATCAACAACATCATCGCCATAAGACAGGACGCAGGAAAATGAAATTATGTTTTACCAGACCCGGCAGAAGCGTCACAAGGAGAGCAAATAGAACATTGCAAGGCATTTCCGAATGAAAAAGTTCCCTCCCCGCCCATGGAGCTCTGTTGTGTGTCTATTAACGGTTTGATAAACTTTCACTTCCGCCAGAAAAGGCTTCGCACATTATTATCGAACGTGCAGCAACGTGTGACCTGACCTTGGCGGTATGATCGATATGCACGCGCACACCCCTAGACACCAGGTGCCCTACCGGTAACTGCATTCCACAAGCGGCATAATAGCGGCATAATACCAAACAACAACAACAACATGGGCATGGTGGCCATAAGAGGCATAGGCGCATGGCATAATAATTAAAAGCGAATAATGTATCGATTACCTGCCGGTACCTGCTTGTTGTTGGTAAAAGCGCTCGGCTCGCTTCATTAATTGTTCGCTGTGTCCGTTGTTTTATTTTTGAACGGATAATTGAATTTGGTAAACTGATAATGGAGATTGGTTGGTCGATTGCATCGGTGTGGTCTCAGTGAATGCATTGCGCTTCTATTGATGAAACACCCAAATACGGTGGTGTAAATATCAAATTAAAAGCTAGGAGTTTACATTATGAAACGAGCTAAAGGGACGGGTGTCTCATAAAAAATGTATATTTTTTGTTATTACAGTGCCAATTGAATTGTTCATTGAAATGTAGCTCTCAGACATAAAAGACCTGCTAATGTGAACTAATACCGATAATAATGGTCCTTATTCAAATGCCCAATGACTGATAAAGTTGGATGATGGCATTTGATAAGTTTTTCCTTGAATAAACATAAACATAACCGCTAGAAATTCTCTTGCCGTGATTCTTGCGCGCAGTACACTTGAAACTATCGCCTTTGCGCACATTTTACTGAATATAAATATTTTATCAACACAACGTTTTACACATCATTTTGTAGATACTAGTTTCACGCATCCACAAACAGACATATGTTGCTAGTTGGACAAAATAATGGCCATGACAAATGCGATTTTAATAGGAAATTCAATGCGTTTAAATTCCACCAGGAAGTCTATTGGAATCTCTTTTCAATTTGTCAATCAAGATTGTAGTTTCCATCAAGTTCATCATCAATTTTTTAAACCCCCAATCAGCTGCAGTTATAAGAACATAGAAGGAAAAGATAAAATACTATTATTGGAAAAAACAGTATCAAAAATAGTATTATTTGTTTTTTTTTTTAATGGGACACTATGAACAAACCCTTGTATGACATTTTGAAAGAGCAAATGGCACCTCCACTTGAGGGATGCCACAAGGAAAAGAGTGAATTAACATTATTTTTCTCGCAGAGCGTTACTGCAGGACAGGTTTACTGCTTCGCCCGTGGCCAGAGAGCCCCGGAAACTGTTGCAACGGTATTATCTATATTTGAAAAACATAAATGAAGCCTTCCTTCCTTTTACGCGCTCTCTCTCTCCCTCTCCTGTGCTCTCTTCCTCGCATGCATTATCACGCCGAGTGACGCCGGTAATAAGGTGCTCATTGCAGCGGATATCCTCTCGTGGTGGTGCAGCAGCTCGTATTGCAGCAGCTGCAAACCCTTTACCCTATTCCCTCTGTCCTTCCGTTCCTCCTCTCACTGACCAGCACCATCGTACGCTCTTGCACCTTCGTTCGACGTCAGGTGAGTGCATCAGAGGCAAGTGTGTTTCAGTGCTCTACATTCAGGGATCGGTCGCCGTGGTAATATGGAAGCGGACAGGAACTTCCGGTGCCGGTGGCACACCACATCAACCTCGCTATGGCACCCGCCCCTAGCGCTTATCGTCTAGGAATTCCTCTCAATGCCAGAGGGGGGCGTAGCTAGATACTCGCGGTTAGCCTGTTATACGATTGCTATCTGTATGTGGTGCAAGCTTTGTGCTGCTATCTTATCACCACATTCTAACGACCGGTGGTTTTGAAGCACTTTTGTACTTATCATAATCGTTGTTTGTTTGTTGTCGTTTTTTGTGTGTGCGATGCAGCAGGTTCGCTCGATAAGTCGCACGACCGCCACCGTTCTGCTTTAATCCAATTAACGAATCACACATGCGCAACAGCTCAAACAGCTATTCGTGGATTCGTCTGTCCATTTCCATGCACTTCGCTATGCTACTACGATAATGCAGCGAACGGAGGGCATGAGTCACCGAGGATGATGTTGAATGGTGCCAACGACGGCCAACGTACTGCAATTAGCGCGACAGACCAAACGCGTACCGGGGGGGAGTTGAATGGATTCGCAACATTTTTTTATGCGCTTGTACCCCTCCTGTGCATGTATTGGTGACACTGACCACGATCTCCGCGGACCGTTGGAACGCACGGCGGACAACCCTCCCTCGACGATGACGTATCTCTCTCGCTCGCGGCGATTTTGCACTGTCTTGTGTGTGTTTGTGTCTGTGTGTGTGTTTCGTCGTGGTGGTCTGTCCACCGAATTCCATCACCGACGACGACGACGACACAGATTTGCAGATCCGCGGCGCACGCAACGTAATCCCGTGGGGATCGCTATAGCCTTGCTGTTGGTGTGCGTTGACGACGACGACGACGACGCTAATTCCCCCTTGCTACGTTTGCAACGAATTTTTGGCAACGATCACTACGTCACTGTGTTTCTTTTGGACCCTCGTCTTGTGCCTCGTTCGCGAACAAGGCCTTTGCGGAACACACCGGACCAGACACACGCACACTATTCCACCAACTCTTTCTACTTTTTCTTTCGCGTCTTCTCCGGGTGCTGCTGGTGACCACACACCGCCCCTGGCCTGGCCTGGCCTGCCCTGGCTGGCTGTTTGATGTTTTCACAATGCTTTTCCTTTCATCGTGGCCTCACTTTATAGTTGGAGTGTTAACTGCCATTTCTTAAATTTTACAACTCTCGCGACTATCCCCATACACTACTGCACTGTTCCGCGCGCGCCTGATATTTGCACATCTCCATCGTGGGGGGTTGAAATGAGTTTTGTCTAATCTCGGACCAAGGAGTTGCGGGAGAGCGCCCGTGTACCATCTTTCTTCGCTAGATCCCTCCTTCTTCATTTTCTTTTCCTCGTCGTCGTCGTATAACGCATACACTTTACACACCACGACGATTCGAATGACCGGTTTCGATCCCTACTACACCCGATGATCTCGCTGGTACCTCCCCCGGATCGCGAAAACGTGCACTCCACCCAACGAAAGTAACAAATGAAACACGAGAGACAAAAAGAAACCTTGAAACACACCTTTACGACGAGTCGTACAGGCGTCACAACGGGGACCTTCTTCTTTAACCGCGACGGGTACACGGGCCGCCAGGTTGTAAAATCTTCCTCGACAATTTTTTCCAACAAAAACTGGTAAAGAAACTTAGAGAAAAGTTTTTCTCGTCGCCTGCTTTACCATTTTATATACGATTTACGGGACGGATTGCTGGTTTGAAGGATATAAAACACATATACGCACACACACGCACACAAACACGAGATCCTTTTCGATCGCAAAACGCTGAAAAAAACGGCACTTGGACCAGGGTGACAGGTAGAGCAGCGACGACGGCGGCGGTGGCGGTGGCGCTGGTTGTGCCTCTCACTCTGTCACACGGCGATCTCTGGGCGAGCCTTTCCCTGCACACCTCAGCCATTTTACGAACCTTTGGTTTCACGCGGGGTGCGTCACCACCTTCTGGCAACGACGATGGCGACGGCGACGACGACGACGACGAGGAACGGTTTTTGAAGCGTTGCACTGCTGATCTTCGTGAAGTGTTCCGCACATTCACGCACGCACTGACACGGTTTCACAATTCACATTCACGCACGCACGGCGATCTTCATTGACGACGACGATGACGACGACGAGAAATACGACGGCAACGGGGTACGCGCCATGCCGCGGCGACAGTTGAAACAAAAATGAGTTCCACGAATCGGGACCACGGGACGCACACCGACTCAACGCGCGACTCTGGGACTCTAGTGTGTGCGTGGCACACCCGTAAGCCGTTCTCTCCTCTACCCTTGTGTGTGCGCGCACCATAGCAACCAAACAAGGGGAGGGGAACAGGTCGCCTATAACGCAATACTTTTCGCCTCTGCTTGCTTGCTTGCTTGCTTGCAAGCGGCTCGCGCGCACGCACAACAAAGAACCCGCTCACACCAATACCACCAAGCGGGCGTGCACACGGCACATTCCAAACGGTATTAAATCCACGGGCTCAGCATAAAACATGCGTCTTCCTTCTCGTTCTGACCTGCGGGGACTGCGGTGTTCACCCTCCTCGCCCCGTTGTCCACGACCGGGGCCCCCATTCCATTCGCATCTTCTCTGTCTCTTGTGGTTTTTAAAAAGACAACCTACAACGACGACGACGACGACGGCGACGGCGACGACGGCGGCGCGAGTAAATTGCGCAGCGCGTTTTGCTTCCATCTCCTTTTCGCGCGACCGCTTTCTCTCGCACGGACTGTTGCTGGATCTGCGCGCCCCACACACCAGGCAGCATCTGCTGCTGCTGCTCTTTGCATTTCTTCACTCGCCGTTTTTCACCGTTCCAGCGAACGGAGCTGGCGGGGTTCCGGTTGACTGCAGCAAGTGCAAGAAGGGCGAGCAGGGGAGCAGGCTCTTGCTCTTATCCCCCTCGTCCCCGCTTGTCCGTCCACAGTCGCAGTGCCAAAGATAGCGAGCAAGAAGGGGATGCAAAAGGTTGTTGTACTGCCAATATTCTGCTGGACCCCTGGGTTCCTTGGGGGGGAGAGTGGGTGCGGGGATCGGACCCGCTTGCTCGGTTGTAGGAAGAACACTTCTTCGGATTCCTCTTCGGTCTCCGCTAATGTTGCTGCTCTTTTCGCAACATCATTCACGCTGCCGCTAGGTGCGTGCAGCGACGATCGTGCAGGTGAGGGAGCGGTGGGGAAAAGGTGGGGGAAAAGAGGGCTTTTGGAGGCCGCGTGTATAGTGTGGTGCAGCTGAAGCTGGACCCACTAGACCTAGACGGGCGAAGCTTCTTTAATGTGCAGACGAGTGATAATCACAGACCGCTAACAAGCCTAATGCCACGCATTAGCGAGCGGCACAAAATGCTGGAGTTTTTTTTTACATACGAGATGAGTGTCCCTAAGCGAATTGCCCGAGCCTGAGATTGTGTTGATGCAAATAGTGTCCAAAATACGGCAGCGATGGAACGGAATGTGCAGTAAACCGGACTTGACGAACCGCTTTAGCCGTAGTATTTGTAGGATCACTCCTAGCGTGCCCTTGACAGCGACAGACGACAGGAGCCCTGACACATCAATTGATTATACGAAACGCATAAAACGCGTTTTTGTCAAGGCGACGCGATATGTCGACGTGAGTATAGGAATCGAAAAACCTGTCGAGAGGGGACGCACACACAGCTGCGCGGGTCACAGGGTCCCGTGGCTTGCATAAGCGACCGATCGGGCATCGGTAGCAGGTGAGCATTTTATGCTCTGTTTTGGGAGGGAATCATCATCTGTTCTTGCGCAAAGTTTAAACAGTACGATTGTAGATGAAATTGACCTCGTTTGATACGACATACTAGCAGGCGATGATTGTGTTCTACGATCGAAAGGTTGGTTAGTTTTAAGTTTCGTTTAATCCACAAATTTCCCGCCAAATGCTCTCGATAAAAGTGGATGCAACAAATGAATCAACACACTAGGAAACAGAACCACATTGTTACAATCAGCAAATCACGTCCAACACGCCTCTGTCCTTCAAAATGAGCGATCACTCAAAGACTCCAATGCCCGCGAGAACACGAAGCTCGTGTTGATGGGATCATCTGTGTACCCTCTTACCTGCTGCAAACGGTTCAACTGAAGCCCCCGGTGGTGCGGAAGGGGGTTCACAGGAATGTTAATGAAAATTCAGTCTCGAGTACTGACGACAATCTTCAATCATTCGATCGTTCACGATCGCGCGTTATGCCGGGGCTGCCGCAACGATGATGACCTTCGATGCAGCTAATCCTTCCCCTTCGCTGTTGTTGTTATTGATGATCGCTACTCGCGGAGAGATCTTCTTTCGCTTCCCCTCAGTTTTCGGTGTGATCTTTTTTAGCCCAACATTTTGATCACTTGCTGCACTTTATCACTCACGCCTGTACATGAATTTCAGATAATCCTTTTCACTGCAACACCGGGGGTTAAATATGCTATTAAAACCCACTGAACAAGAACAGAAACTACGATCGCACGATCTTTGGTTTAAAACTCGATTTAACGCGTCCGAGCACTCAGGATTCGATAAACAATCTCCCCGCGTTCCACGGCGTAAAGTCTGCGGCACACTGAATGCGTTACTAGCGTTAGCCTTCTGCCTTAGCCGTGTTTCTTGCTCTTCTCTTCTTTCTCGTTCGGCCATCTGTTCGAGCACCGCCCAAGAAACCAAATTGAGTGTCTTTGCTCGAAACGGAAGATCGTATGACCCACAGCCATCCACAGCATCGGAACGGATCGTACGAGCCTTTCATATTCTCCTTATGAGCCTTCCCACATGCAGGTAAGCGGAAGACCTTGACGCTAATCAATTTTACCTGATGCACCGCATCTGTTGATTCAAGGAAACAACCGGTAACATAATTCCTACGTCAAGCAAGATTGCACGATGCACATACATAAAAGATATACTTTTTGCTCAATTACATAAGTACATTTAGCTGGCATTATGCCTCTACTTTTACCTTCAGTTCATTTAACGGAGACAGACAGATGACCGTCAAAGCAGAATGCCTGGTTTTGTCAATTAATTGACAATCGATGTTGAAAAACAATTGTTTTAAGCTCATGGAAGAGAGTTTTTCCCAACGCTACATAAACGCCTGGATGTAGGCAAGCTTGTAAGGAACATGAAAGGCTTTTGTGACGCGCGCCACAAGGCTCGTAGGACCAAAAACCTGTGCTTTCGACAGATTTGGGTCAAATCGATTTGGGTTGAAATTGGTTTCTTGGAAACTGGCAGTTAGAAAAATTTTGGAAAAGGAACAGATGAATGATTAAATGATTGACCTTTTGTGTTGCCGATACTTCGACACGATGCTTTACTTTAACAAACATAGAAATGTTTCGAACAATAACTACCATAAACATAATTAAAAAAACAAATTTTCAAAACAAAACCGATTGGACTAACACTAATGGCCACGCCAGGCACTTAATTGGATTGCCGGCAACGAATGGCACGGTACGGGTGGATTTTTGTGTTCGCTCGGATGGAGAAACACATTCTGGGGAACGGAAAACGCCTCCGGATGATCGATGTTGGCACAAATAACGGTGGCGAGTGATGCCTTGCCAATCTCTTGCAGTTGATCCACCGTAAAGTGTCCCGGATTGTGTTCCGGGCCATTCGTATAGTAATAACGATCTCCATACTTAAGCCGAGCAAACTGTTCGCTGAGAATGGTAGCAAATGTGGCACCTACCAGGGCACCACCAGGTGCCGGTGGTTCCAGCAGTCCTCCGACCCACAGATCCACATCGTCCGGTGAATCATAAACGCTGGCCAATCGTTCACCGGCCGGTCCGAACTGGTGGAAGCTTGTGATGCGCGGCAAACCGGCCCATTCCCGGTAATCGTTGTACGGACGGAGCGCATGATCTCGTCCACGCTGGATGTTAAGCGAGGCCAAGTCTGATCCGAACGGATGGTGACCAGCAAACAGTAGTCTCGTTAAACCGTGTGTGATCGAATCGTCAACCTGCTGCAGAGGTTGATCGATCAGTGAGTAGAGTAGATCATCGAAGAAGGAACGTTCTAGCAGACGGGAGGGATTGAGAAAAACGTCCTGTATTGGCACCAGTTCCGAGCGACGATGACGATGCTGGATTCTGTAGAACAGGTAGGGAAATTGAAAGTTTTAATGAATATTAAGGAAAAAAACTCGAATTTTTCTCGACTTTTGACTTACAAGAAAGCTCCATCGACGGTTGAATGCCCAAAACGGAAAGCGGCACCAGTGAGCTCGTTGAGCACCAGCGGTTTCACATCGGGACTGTACAGTGCCGTGTGACCATGGCCGAAATTATCCAGCAACCCATACTGCCGAGCCGTATGATGACCAACGATCGCCGGGAGATAATCGTTGTAGAAGATTTTTTGTATTTCTGCAATCACGATGCGGCGCGCCTCCTGATACAGGCGCTCATCATCCCAGTGCTGGTTGATATTTGCCAACTGAGCAGCGATACGATTGTGTTCCCGTAAAAACAGAACATGCACCTCGGTGAGGGAGATGATCTGGTTCGAACGATCATCACCAGCCCGGAAACAGGCGCTAGCCCATGGCTCACAGGCTCCCTGTTGGTTCTCGAAGGGCAGCAGCTCCTCGCCGGACGGAAAGACACTTTGCAAACGACCACCGGTGAATGTACGCAACGAAGCGGCCGTTTCCGGATCCGATCCGTACACCGTTGAGCCATCGATGAAATGAGTGATCCTGTTTAGCTGCTTGCCATACCCAAGCTTACACTTTCCCTCCCTGACCAATGCAAGGCGTACAAAATTAAGACACCGTATACCGAACTTGGAGTAGAACGGATCGTTTGGGCTGACCGTAATGGGCAGACAGGCGAAATGAGCCTGCTCCCAATGTATTGGGCCCGAATGATCCGGCAAGCAGCATTGTATCTCTTCGTTACCTGCACAAAATTAAAGACGCAATGGAATAGTTACTCGATCAAACAGGCTATCTGCCAATATTATTACCCTTCCGTACACTGGCACTGCGCGTAAAATCGTGTGACATGAACTGTCCGAACTGCATCAGCAGTAGATTAAACTTGGGATCCGGTCGATCATCGTCCGGAAAGACGACCACCGAGATGTCTCTTGCATTAGGCAGCAACCGTCCGGTGACGGCCGAATGCAACCGTGGAGCCCAAACGCCATCTTCGTAAGCCGGCGGTAGCAATCGCACGAACGGATGTCCTGCAGCACCCCAACTGCTGCGCTCCGGAATCGGATTGTTGCAGCTACCATCGATGGACCGATATCTGGCAGAAGGATCGCAAGGTTTCGGTGGAATGCACCGTTTGTGCAGCTTCTTTCCATCTTCGACATCGATGCCATCTTGTAGCTCGGGCGCTTCTTTGGTTAGGTTCAGTGCCTCGACCAGGGAGCGCACTACAAATACATCCTCATACGCTTCATGCTGATCCTGAATGGCGTCTTCCTTCTCTCGCGGTATAAATGGTGAACCGTGGAATCGGTGCACAAGCGACGCTTCGGTCATTTTTGGCTTCCTGTTCTTGTTGTCGAGATTCTTTTCGATCTGTACCATCTTCCGTGCGTACACCCGATGCCCTTTCCGGACCGCGTTGGTTAGCAGCTGATCGGGAATTTGATGCTGCAGTGAGCGCTTCACTCGTTCCGACGTCTCTTGCGCCACCGGTCGACAGCAAATACCTTCCACGCCATCAGGAGTTGTGCAGAGGGTCACGGTCCGCTTTACACGTGGTCCGTCTTGTGCACAGAGTATCCGTGGAAGGCACTGCTCATGCGAGGAAGCACAGCCCCGGGATGAATTTTCCACATTTTCCAGCTGTGCCAGCACGACTACCACACTGGTTAAAATCAACGCTAAAACACTTATCCTCTTGATGGGAGGCATTCTGACGAACTGGTACCGGTACGAGAACGGCCGTACGAAGCACATGCGGTGCTTCCTTGCCAGCAGCGATCGTTGAACTGCTTCGACCGGAACGAGCAAAAAAACCGAACGAATGACAGTCTACTGCTGCTGCTGGTGCTTCTGGGCAACTGATTAGCTCTTGGCTCCCGGAAACGGCCGTACGCAAACTAGCGCTTGTCCAGCATGACAAGAGATGGCGTTGACTGGCGTACGGCGGTGGCGATCCCTATACCGAACGCACCACGCATGTAGTCGTCCCTTGGCAGTCGCAGGAGTCTGTGTTAAGCTGAAAGCTGATGGTCTTGTGCGAGGCCACAACTCGACGTAATTAAATAAAAAAATGTCCTATCGCAGAGCTGTGACTGTCGTTGGATTACCATTACTTTTGGCCACATTACTGCTGCTGTACGGTGTTAGGGTAATTGTAACAATCAACGTCACTCACTCTGACGAATTGTCCGGAGCGGTAGAAGAAGGTAAGCGAACGAAGAGCAAACGAACGAACGAACCAACGGCCTTGGTGGTACAGGGCTTTACGGATTTTGTCCCGTGACGAGGTGTTTGTGAGATGCTGCTAGCTCTGCCTTCATTACTATACAGTTCAATGAACGTTTCCTTGGCTGTGCTAAGCAGCGCTACGCTTCCTTTTGCCAATCGATGCCCGATGATTACAGCATCTTGGCATTTTTACGTTTGAGCGCTCTTCGTTTTGTGGGACTCATCTGGTCCTTTATCGAGAACGAGAGGCTAATCAAGTTAGTAAACGATTGAGGGATTTGCAGGGGTTTATTATTTGAAATCACCAAACGTGGATTTATATGATGCACCAAAAGAGGGAATTATTCAGAATTTAATCTCCTTCTTCTTCCCACAACCACAGCGCAATGCCCCGAACAAAGCATCTGTGTTCCGCTGCTCCAGTGCCCCTTTGTCGACCGAATGGCAATTGTAGAGTATCTATCGCGGCCGGCCGTATTGAGGGCCCCATCGGAGCGTCGTTGGCAGCGGGCACACTGGCGTCGGTGTCAGCTGGATGAAGACAAGTTTGCTGGTATCTGTTGCAACTCGCTGGTCAAAAGTGAAGCCACTCTTTCTACAGCTGAGTCGGAGCAGGAGCCGGAGCCTCCACTACCACACACTATCGAAGATGAAGTTTTACAGAAAGCGCAGGAGGTAGCGATGCGAAAGTTGAACCGTTTGCGGATTAACAACGACCAGGGTCTGTCTCACAAATCGTCTCCTGTACAACCGTTTCACGGAAGTCCCGATCACGATGCGCTTCCGAAGGCGGTAGTGTGGCAAGGTTTGCACGATGTGCTCACTTTGCAAGCATTGCAAAAGATGTAAGTATCTATCGGGATACCGGGATTGTCGTTTACTGTACAGGCCGTGTGCGTGTGTGTGAGCGTTTAATTTCGAATGCATATTCAATGGATTTCGTTTCATTTTCATAACAGAAGCAACGGCACGGCGCCACTGGATATTCGACGATCGAAGCGCTGTCTGGTGGGACCGGCGTGTGAGAAGACACACTCCCGGTACCGTTCGTTTGACGGGCGATGCAACAACATCGAACCGGGAAGGAGTCGCTGGGGTTCGGTTGGCTACCCGATGGAGCGGGTACTCGCACCCCTGTACGACGATGGTGTTTGGGCACCACGGATGAAATCCACCACCGGTCGCTACCTTCCCTCGGCTCGAGAAATTTCCAGCACGCTGTTTGCCGATCTGTACCAGCCACACTCGCGGCACAATGTGCTGCTGATGCAGTTTGGCCAGTTTCTGGCACACGATTTTTCCCGCAATCAGGCACTGCCGGGCACGAGGAAATGCTGCACCCCGGATGGATCGGCAAGGTTGAGGAACGCTTCGTTCGGTTGTATGCCGATAGCGGTTCGGGAAGGTGACGATTTCTACTCCCAGCACGGTGTACGCTGTCTGCACTTTACGCGCACGGCCATTGCACCGATGGACCAGTGTGACAGCAAGTACGCCCGCCAGCTGTCCAGCGTGAGCCATTTCATCGATGGTTCTCCCATTTACGGTAACTCCAAGCAGGAGGCACACGCGTTGCGATCACACGAGGGAGGTCGCTTGAAATCGATTAAGCATCGTCGCTACCACAACGAACTTCTGCCGTTTGATCGGACGGAAGGATCGTGTGAAAAGTGGGCCAAGATGTGCTTCAAAACGGGTGACGTTCGATCGAACCAACTGATTACGCTCGTGGCCGTACACACATTGTTCCTGCGCGAACACAACCGCATCGCACATGAGTTCGAGCGACTTAATCCACACTGGAATGATGATACGATTTTTAAGGAAACGAGAAGGATCGTGATCGCACAGCTGCAGCACATTGCGTACGCCGAGTACCTACCGAAGATCGTTGGTCATCGTTTTGTGTCGGTCTACAAGCTGCATCCGTCGGGCAGGGCAGATCCGGGATACACCTCACACTACCGGCCGGATGTGAATCCTTCCGTTTCGAGTGAGTTTACGGTAGCCGCGTTCCGGTTTGGCCATTCAACGGTTCCTTCCAAACTGGAGTAAGAGTAATTGGCCCCGTGAAGACGAATCGGATTCGGGATTAATGTCGTTTTTTGTTTCAGCTTGAAGGACGGTTCGGTGGACACTTGGCACACCTTTCTCGATCCAACGCGGTTCCGCGAGCGCACCTTCTACGATGAACTGTTCCACTCGATGCAACGCCAACCGATGCAAACCGTGGACGATCAGTTCTCGACAAGCGTAACGCGCTTCCTGGACGTGCAACCCGGCACCAGCCACGGGAAGGATCTGGCAGCCATCAACATACAGCGCGGTCGGGATCATGCACTGCGACCTTACAACGATTACCGGCGACTGACCGGTAAGCCGCCCCGGCATGATTTTGCCGAGTTTGGCCCCAAACATGGTCCCACGCTGGCCTCACTGTATGCAAGCGTCGACGATATTGATCTGTACGTGGGCGGCATATTGGAACCACCGCTCGAGGATGGTGTGGTCGGTGAAACGTTCGCCGAAATTATTAGTGATCAATTTGCTCGGTTCCAGCACGGTGACCGGTATTTCTATAGCAACGGCCCTGATACGAATCCGGGCCACTTTACGCAGGCCCAGCTGAGGGAAATACAGCGTACCAGCATGGCATCACTGATATGTGCTAACGCAGGTGAAACGCACCGGATGTACGTGCTGCCGGATGCGTTTACCGTACCGCACGATGACAACCGACCGGTGGTGTGCAGTTCACCGGATATGCCACGCCTGGACTTGAGTTGGTGGAAAGATTAATTACATTTCCCAGTGTCCTGAGTGTGTGTTCGATATTAGATTAACTGTAGCCGTAGTGTCGCGTTTATGTGTAGCTCTATATTGATGCAAATATAGAACCGTTTCACCGCAAATTAATTATTTTCCCAACTGATCGTTAAATCCAGATTATGATCATTAAACGAGATTGATCAGTCGCCGCTTACGGCCACAACAAAGCGTTGGTGGCGCACCAGTTCGGAGGTTAATATCATCCAACCATCCGCGAATCGTTTATTTGTTCTGCCATCAACCGAATGCTATGTATGCACAATCCGGACTGTTAATTTCACGCCAATCTACTGCTGTTGCTGCTGCTGCTGTTGCTGGTTCTGTGATTGTTGCCAATCGTAAAGGTTGTTTAGAACTGATGCCTGACTTGATTAGCCGGGACCATGCGGTTATTTACTTCTGCCTCTGCGAAGGAGCGCGTTTTCTCCGCCGTTTTGTTCTCTCTGTTTGACTCCCTTTTTCCGTTGCCGTTGCCGACTCGCTGGTCGCCGCGTTGTGTTTGCCGTTCCTCCGCGCTCGCGCGCTCCTACGGGCCATGTTTACCTTCATTCGGCTTCGGCTGGAGTGCGCGGTGGTCGGTGAGGGCGATACAAGAGGTCGCCGCCGTCGGAGAAATCACGAAATGTGAGCCCTCGACGGGAAAGCACGCTATACGCGCTGTTTCGCCACGCTATGTTTACGCTGGAAATGATTTACTCCACAAAACCCCATTCCAGCTGGTTTATTTGGAACGTTCTTTTCTTTCGTGCGCTGCAATGCGGTTACTAGCTTTGTGGTCTTGCCAGGAAGCAGGAGTGATGGAAAATATTCACCGGAATTTTCCGGACCACCAGTTATCTAGCTGTAGCTTTTATTATTCTGGTATACACGGTACTACCACTAGGGATGGCTGCACTCATGTTAGCCCGTAATGTGGAGATTGTTTTGCTAGAAATTTCCCCCAACTAGCACGATGTATGTGTACACATGCTTGTGTTGAGCTATATAGAACCGTTCTTGTGGAAAATGCATCACAGTTGGCAAGGCCTTATTTGATCTTCGACAACCAACGCTACCTACACTACTCCAGGCGCAACAATACATCTGTTTTTGCGGGATAGTCTGCCAACTCGGTGCAACAAGTGGTTCTCGGTAGGTGGTGAGTGAAAATTGAAGGGACTACCGGGGTGCGGAAGGGTACACGGTTTTCCACAATGACCCAACGGGTGGCCCACGCACGTTTGCTTTGTGCTGCCACCATGATGATCCGTGCTATGCCCGAGTCTAGCTAGCCGAGCACTGTGTTCGGTCCTCGGTGCCGAAAGCCGATCTCGTTCTATGGTGGGTGTTCATTCCTGTCCATCCGGGCATCATCCTTTGGCTGCAACCAATTGTTGTCCGAAAAATGTGCATGAATCTGCCGTTTTTATGCCTACCAGAAAGTCCATTAGCATGGAGTGACCAAGGGGCTCTATCTTGGTT
The DNA here is from genome assembly GCF_943734745.1 of Anopheles darlingi. NCBI lineage: Eukaryota > Metazoa > Arthropoda > Insecta > Diptera > Culicidae > Anopheles > Anopheles darlingi. The sequence continues at coordinate 43,679,068 of NC_064874.1, forward strand.
TATCCTGGGGTAATCTTTTCCTAGACTGGAGCAGACTACAGAAAACGTATAGATCCAGCCCCTCCGATTGCCACCTATTGCGTTTTTGGTAGTGGAACCGCTTTTTAAAGGTGCTAATTAGCATCCTTTATGCAACTGTTTGCACCACTGGGTATCGGAGTGTGTGTGTGTGTGTGTCCTCGCGCTCGTTTTTGATGGGACAGGGCCACGGGAACCATGGGGATAAACAGATGGATACGGGAGGAAGGAGAAAATGAGACAAACATTTCGTTAATTGATTCAGCGAGCGAGCCGCCTACCGGATCAATCCGGATCGCATTACACGCCAAAGTCGGCATTGGTGGTGGTGCCCGTGATTCATGTCGTCTTTGTGAATGGCACGAGCTTTCTAGAAGCCAACCGTAAAGAATTATAATTAATTATCGCTGTTGGCAGAAAACAATGACGAATTTTGTTGATGTTCCAATGCGTTCACAAATAGCACCGGCAATAGATTGATCCAAGGTTGCAGTGAGCTGTGCCAGGTGTTGCTCCTCCTTCGAAGATAGCAACCAGTGCCTTGGTGTATCATCATTTGCTGCTAGCTGGCGTTGATTTGCGGGCGGTAGTTGATGGATAAACAAATTTGCTAGAGGCATGAATGGAATAAAAAAAAAAACGAAATACTATGCGTTCCAAAGCCACATGCCGCATGCTTCCAATGAAAATGAAGTTCAATTTGGCTCTTGATACCGATGCCACATGCTCCGATGTTTGCGTAAACAACATATTCCTACGTTTTGTAATCTAAATATCATAAGCCCCGTACTAGGTGCTAGGGAACTGACGCTATAGTCGATGTTGTGCTGCTTACATGTTTAGTAATTGCGCCAAGCGACACTAAGAATACTTCCGGCGAAATTGCGAAAACCAATAATCGGATTCGAATGTTCTGACCGTGGCTAGTGCGTTGTTAAGCAATAAGCTGATTTTGAAACATCGCCTTTCGCGGTTTTTTTTTGTTGAAGCGGAATGGCGCGGAACTTTGAAGAAATTCTTTTCCGAAAAATATCAATTCACAAATGCCATTTCTTCCTCCTGTGAAGGTATCTAGAAAGCGGGAAAACAATGTTTCACCATGGTGCACCCCATCCCTATCCCTGGGAGGAGTGTTGTTAACGAGCGCAGCAGCATCATCATCATCAAGCATCCGATGGAGCGAATGAACCTGTACTACTGCACGCCAAGCGATCCGAATGAATAAATATCGGCCACTACGAACGGAACGGAATGAACACGCACAGACTCATCATCATCGTCAGCGCCGTCGTCATGATCATCTCTCGAACGTTGAGGTAAGATGGTCGCTGGTCGACAGCATCGGCCGCAGTCGGTGGCAGATACGGGGACCACCTCGGACGCACTTTTCCGGGATCCGCTCTCCGGTGGTGGTGATGGTTGTGGTCGTGTTAGTGTTTAACGCTGCCGTAGCACTGTGATAACGTGGAGCTGGTGGCTCACAAGCAGGCAGGCTGGCTGGCTGGCTGCTTACTGTGCTGCACGCCAAGACTGTTGTCGTTTGCCTTCGGCGCGCAACAACGGACGACCGCGCGCGCGCTCGTTCCGCAGCTGTTCCGGTAGGGCATACCGTACCGTGTCGTGCCATGCTGGTATTCGGTTTCACATTGGTGTTAATTGCCTTTATCGAGCTGTCCAGCCCACAGCGAGAAGCCTAGCGTTGGCCACCCGTTCAATTGGAGGTGGTTTTAATTAGTGAAGTGAGTTAGTGGTTCGTGCTGCAAAATTAGACCCGATGGAACGGACGAATGGACGGACTGGACGGACTGGAGCGGGAGTTCGAAATACTTCCCCAAGGTCCAGCCTACTGGGACGCTCTTCGCAGGCAGGCCTCTAGTAACGTCATTGGCGTTCCGAGCTCTCGATCTCGAGGCGCTGCAGAAGCTGTTGCATTCGCCCGCGGCATCCCAGCATTAGCCCTAATGCCCTTACACCCGTGGTGGTGGTGGTGGTGGTGGTGGTGGCCGTCTCAACCGCAGAGATCTGACCAGCAGCATATTGTGCATGAGCCGGGGAGGGGAATCGGTGACAACGAATTAACCGCTACCTCGGATGCCACCCATCTTTCTGTGCCCGTGTCTGTGTCAGTGTGTGTGTGCACGCGGGCGCGTGTGTGTGTGTTAATTCAGAAGGAAAAATTACCACCGCGGTGTTAATTTCCCATGTCAATGAATTGATTTTTCTCGTGTATTTTTAATGCTGGCGAACTGGTGAAGTCTGTTAGTCTATCATTGTTCCGCGATTCCGCAACAGACCAGCGTACCCAGCCAGAGCGCGTTGCCTGTGCGCTCCAAACGATCGGTGAACAGAGTTCCCTTTTTGGTCGGACCGGCCGGGGGTTGCCTTGTGCCGGTCCAGTGGAATCGGCGAGCAAATTGTGTCCGACGACGACGACGATGTCGACGGTCGGTCTTCCCCCGTCGAGGGTAGCACGTTCCTTTTTTTGTGGAGGGGGAGGAGAGTGCGTGGAAAGTGTTAAGGCCAAGCGGGCAGGTGGACGCATTATGTCCTCCAGGCGCGGTACGAAAGTAAACAAATCCCAGACGTTGGTTGAATGTTTGTTTGCGTGGATCGTGCGATCATGATCTAATTTTATGGCAGCGATTCGACAATTGAGAAGTGCGCGTTCAACACCGATACCTTTTGCCTTTTTGCGCCTTTCATGTTGATGGCGAGCTGAAACTGGAAACGTTCCAGCTTGGAGCTGCTGCTCGGCTTCGCAACTTTGCTCGGGTGAAGATGTGGTGCTGGCAGCATTACTGCAGGAAACGTTCCATTATGCAACAAGTGGTGCACCAGAGAGTTCTCCAAAGCTTTGCAATTAGTACTAAGCCAAGTACTTAGTCTAGTACGTTGTTCATGGGATGTTTCTGCTCCGCTCGGCAAGCGCATTGCAATGAAGAACATATTAAGCTGTCATCTGCACTAGAACAGAGCGTGTGGGCCGCCCAACACAAAAGCTTTTCAAACACAAAAGCATGATCCTTGCTAAGAGTGAAGTGAAGTGCAATGTTAACTTTATAGTGCTGCAGTGAGTTTACATGTAAAGTAATCAGTTTTGGAAAAGCTCTCTGTGTTGACCATGCAGCTTAACGTTTGAATATACTCTTTTGTCCTTATGATGGCTGTTATACAAGGCACAACCTTTGAGATAATAGTTCACAAATGAATGTGAAGCAGTTGACACCCTTTCACCCCCTCGGCATTTGATAGTGCACTTGACGTATGGAGTCGTATGAAAAAAAAATACAAATCATACCCTTGACTAACCGTAAACACACTTTCCAATTGAATAGATGTGCTGTGTATCGTAAATAACATATCTCGCATGACATTCAGGCGCATATGTTACAGATCGTTAAAGATGAAACGACAAACAGCTTCCATTGCAACTATGACAGTGAGAGCCACAATCAACAACGCTCGATTCACTCGTCCAAGATGAGTAACGAACCACTTTGCATGCGATACTTACATGAGGCACTCCTGGAGTTCATACCTGCATCATGCTCTCGAACATTCTCTGAAAACTTTGTCCAACGTTTCCGAAAATGCGTCAAACTCACACATCCTTATACAGACGAACACATATTATCGATAGAACGATAATTCGTTGTCGCAATTCCACGAATCGTTCGCTTTTCAATAATCGAGGATCGAAAATGTGTGGTTTCAGCTCATTAACTGAACTCATAGCATTAATTGGAATTTTCTATAAGGCATTAAATGGCACTAACGTGAGGCAGCTATTTTTTGCTACATAATATAGCACCAACCACTCGGAAAAACAGTACATCAACCGGTTTAATTAAACGTATTTTTATGGCTTTTCTCCGTTGACTGCTAGCAAAAAGAACGGCAAACATTTACTGTTTACTCAGCCGGTTGGGGATGTCTGTACCTAGGCCCCTTTTTTGGAGAAGTTATTTTTGATCTTTTTGAACCTTAGACCGAGCTAACGAAGGAAAGCAGAACCTTAACCGAGCAACAAAGGAATACCATTTACAGATAGTGAATGAGCGATTTCCACTCCATTTGCCCTTTCATTCCTGATCAAATATCTTACTTTTGATTTAGATTTGATGAATGTGGAAACATACCATGCTCCGTAGCTGTGGCTGAAAATAAGTTCTCAGTTACCTTTCGGGGAATCATAAAATAAGATAGTCCCTTTTAACTTAGACAGCACCAACGATCCTTTTATCAAATGGATTTTACTATTGGTTTTATCCATAAAAATGTCTAGTGGATTGATGCTGTTCAAAACTGAAGAAATGTGGTCAACGAAACTTATTACATTTGTTTCACCTGCATAAGACGCAACAATCGTGGTACAACCGTCTTTAGGGGAAGTCTACATTCTTTGCGATTATCGTGAACCGCACATTATCAAAGAGGATGCTGCCAGACGTTGTAAAACGATAACCCGCGTTCGATGCGAAGGCTCGGTACTCGCGGTGTTCGAAGATAACGAATTCTTTTATGTTTCTCCTAGGGTTATTGAGCATTTATTGACACAAGACATACTTATCGTGCCATGGGGTGGCTGGCTCCACCATCACTTTGCGCGCACGACATTAGTAGGTCAATCGAATTTACGATTCGCCACGCGTTACACGTGCTACGTTTATCTTCGAACGAACCGTTCGTTTTGCTTTAGCGACTTTGTCGCACCCCTTCGGTTGTGTTTGCCTTGGAATAGAAGAAGATACTCACAAAATAAGCATGTTGTGTTGGGCCATATGTTACAGTTAGTGGGAGTACGGGAGAACATCCTCTTCTGCAAAGCCTGACATATCAGAGGCCATTAGTTTTGCAGCCACCTGTGCATCAACCAAGCAGGATTGTACGGTAACGGTTGCGTAGGAACCAAAAGATCCAACGTTAATCTTTCTTTGTGGACGGCTTTCTTTTTTACTCAAGGTGTAGCATCCTTGTTACAGCCGTATTAAGTAGGAAATGTTTTATTATGTGATTTATCTTAGGCTTTCCTAGATGGGTCTATGCAGTGAATATACTGTAGATTCTGTTGCGGGCTGTAGAGAATTACCAGATAACGTTCAACAAAACTGTTACTTTCTGTTGTGTTGCGCAAAACTTCAAAAGGGGTTTAATGGTCGAAAAATCAATCGATTCCATCGATTATTTTACGAATAAAAGCATAAAATTTCTAGTCCAAAATGCAGTTTTGCTGAAAATGCTACCGCGTTGAGTAGGAAAAACGAGGCTATGCTGTTTTACGCCATTTGTGTGATACGTGGAACCATCCCCTGTTGGACGTCACTGCTTATCCGTGTATTAATTGAATTATTATTTTTCCTGTGACTGCAAAGGCTTTTCGGCTGGGCTTCGGAGTAATTAATATCAATTTTATTTACTTTTTTGTCATGATGTAGCTGCTCAACATCATCCGTTAGATCGAGCCAAAATTGAAGCAATTTTAAACGGTTTTTACGACAAAGGCGTTTCTCAGAACGCTAAAGTTGGCGTTTTATGACAAAAAGCTCAAACTCGCTGTTCACATTGGAATTGCGTGGCGGTTGGTCGAAAATACTCGAAAAATACCACCATACCAACACTTATTCTATACCTTATCATATCATGCTCAATAGTTTAATCTACACGCTAAAAAGTGATTACCAGGATTAAATTGAAGATGCAACGCTGGGTGGTTTGCGTTGGATCCTGCGGTCAGTGTAGAAACGTGCACAATTTGTAGACTTTTACCAAAACGCCAAATCAAAAGGTGATTGCAAATGAAAATTTCATGGAAGCGTGAACGCTATGTATACTATTATGAGTGAACACTTTCATTTAAAGTATATGTGATACAGACAAGTTTTACCAGTAGCGCTCATTTTTGCGGTAAAAATGTTTTTATTACGTTAATTATGAACCACTAACAGTTCGATATTTCTTTCCAGGTTACAGTAGATATTAAGGTGGTAAATGAGGCGTGTCTCTCAAGTGTGCAAAGATTCGTTGATTGAGGTGATACGCGTAAGTTGATAAGACCGGCGGATCGCGTGAAACAAAATATGACAATCAAGCTGGATGCCGATAGGACTCGATACAAGAAGCATGAACACACGTTCCGGCCATCCAGCCTACCGTTGACTGTGTTTGAGAACGAAATCACGTGAAGGGTTGTGTCGACACTCGATCTGGCCTACGCGAAAAGATCCTGATTAACGGTACGCGAAAAGATCCTGATTAACCAGAGCCCAAGAAGGATAGTGAGAAAAACAACCGGTCGCTCGCACCGGTCAATGCTGACCCCCCATCCCGGTCGATGTGAATCCGTTCGAAAAGCTTTTAACAAATAATGACAGTAAGCTCGGGACCAGACGCAAGGAGACAATTTGGTTTAGTGTTTTGTGTGTGTGCGGCGTTGCTGGTGGTCGTGGTGAATGGTCGCGCAGCAACCGACGAAAATGCAACAGGCGCTACTACGATGAGCACCGAATATCGCCAGTTGCCAGGGCTAGTGGGCGATGCTGGCGCTGGTGTCACTAATCAATCCTGGCCGCCGGAGATGAATACGACCATCAGCCATGGGGTGCCTCCGCTGGCGGAGTTGCTTCCCGAAGGCTCGGAAGCGGCCAGTGTCTCCGTGACGGCATTGAAGCGAGGACAATGCCGCTGTTGGAACTCCTCGGAAGAAGCGGTGGGCGAAGTGCAGTGCCGCTGTCTAGGCCATTCGATCTTGCGCGTACCACAGAAACTGACCAGCATGCAGCGACTAATACTGGAGAAGGTGGGCATCAAACGGTTGCGTACCAATGCGCTGACGGTGTACGCGGACACGCTGCAGGATCTGCTGCTCATCTACTTGAAGGATTTCCACCGCATCGAACCGGCCGCCTTCGCTCGGTTACGGCACCTTCGGACACTCTACATCGCGCACGCACCGAAGCTGGAATTTCTCCCGGCGGACGTGTTTGAGGGCATCTCGACCAAATTGAAGACATTGTAAGTATTGTCTGGGGCTTTCCTGATGGACCATTCGTGTTGTCGTGACGGAAACTTCGAGGCAAACATGTTTTTACTGTCCGGCAAAAAGTTCTTTGAACGCGATATCTTTGTCCGTAAGAACGGGAGAGGGGTTTAAGTGATTGGCACATGCCGGTTTTAATGAAACGAGGCGGTCGTTCTGTTCCACGTGGATCCATTTTGAAACCATTAATAACATTCCGTGGGTACAGAGTATGGAACGTGTAGAATGTGGTGTGCATAGGAGGCAGTAATAAGTTATCGAACAAATAACTGCGGTAAATTCGTGGAAAAGTAGAGAAGGAATGTTATTAAGCAAGAAACCTTAACATCTCGACACTTGCACCATTGCCCTTTCTATTAGTTAGCTATTCTATTCTGCTCGAATAAGGCAATCATACGGCCTTCCAAAATTACGGGGAACTGTACTCGAAATTGAAACACGAAAATACCTCACAGACAGATTCTGTACTTCAAATATCGGGCATCATGCAGCGGTGCATAAAGAAATGTCCGTATGGCGCGACTCCTAATTCACCGGAAATACACGTGGCCTAGCACTCCCATAGAACAAACCTACATGTTTAATATAACGCCCGGACAGCAAATTTTCCGAGGAATTCCAATATTGGAATAATTCCAATTTCAGCCCAGCCTCGACTGCCCACTGCGATGCGACTGTCGAACTGTCGGGCACAGGATAGACATCGTGGCAGAGCATCACACCATCACCTGGATTCGCGTGTCGCGTACATTGAACTCATTAAACTGTGTGTCCAAATATGTTTCATTTCATGTATCCCGTTTTATTCATTTTCTCGTTGCTCTTCGGTCGGTACCACTTCGGTCGGGGTCACAACGCTATGCAACGGTACGGAATAGGCGGATTATACACAGCGGACTACTTGCGGTGCCGGATTTGCGGGTGCTGTCCGATCATATTATTATGCACATGGTGTGAGTAACGCAATGTCCCGCAACGGAGAAGCGAGAACATCATTTCATCATTTGTACATCATGATCGGACTCACTGCATGCGTGTTGCGTATATGTGTGTGTGCGTGTGTGTGCGCGTGGTTGTGCGCAGGGATGACATATTACTGAGGCTCCTCCTCCGCGTTGCTCCTCGAAACAACTTCAATGCCTAATTGGGTTCACTTCGTCTGGGTTCGTCTAGGAGCGGTGGGTTTTCTGTTACCAATTTCTGGCCATCAACCTCTGTCTCTGTCCGTCTAATGTTTCGCTATCATCCTGCTCAGCTTTCCCATTATCATCATCGCCATCGGTGTACCTAACTGTTCACTGATGATGCCAACGCTTCTCATCCCATCTCATGCGCATTCACTTTGGCGTTCTAAGTATGATATTCAGCTTAAAGCACAAAGCTCAGTTGGTTGATTGTAAATACTTTAACATGATGCTTTTACAAACAGATATTTATGGTGTTTCTCTTTTATCGTCATTTCCGGCGATTTACTGCGCGTGCTGCCTTCGAGAAGCGACTTCGATGGTAACCAAATCCGCGAGATCTACGAGAAATCCATACAGCTGAAGACTGACGAGTTGTAAGTGTGAGCGTGAGCATTTCTACCTACTCCTTCCGGTTTCTAAATAAACTCATTTTACCATCTTTCCGTGCTCCGTTTACAGGACTCTCGACAACAATGCGCTGACACAGATTCATGGCTCAGCGTTTCATGGTTCAGAGATTGCAAAGCTGTAAGGCATCCCCTTAAATCCAACACCGTAGCTTCGTAGGCTCCACGTTATTCTTAACTCAAATTTAATCTTTTCTTCTCTTTCCTGCTCTCCGCACATTCCGACGAAGGAGCTTAAAGCAAAACTTCCGACTGAAAGACGTTCATAAGCTGGCCTTCGTGGGAATTGGCAACATTAGAGAGCTGTGAGTGTGCTGGCGATAGCAGAACTCCTAGCCAGTCCTGGCCAGTAGCGGTATGTGCTAATCGACAAACTTTTCTATCGTAGGGATCTTTCTGGAACTGCCATCGAGGAGCTTCCCACCGATGGGCTGGCGGAGCTCGAGGTGCTTCGCATACAAAACACACACTCACTCAAAACCATTCCATCCGTGTATAACTTCAGGGTAAGTGATACTTATATGTTATGTTAAGCTTTCATACTGTCTTCAGTTATGAGTTAATTTTAAATTCCTCGATTCCAGTCGATCTCAATGTTTATTTCTTAATGCAGTCCATTAATGCAGTTACAAAGGTGCGATTGGTTGATATTTTGCGGTATTGTTTAAGCACATTATGATTACACTTTCTGAGAATTGCATCAAGCATCGGTGCTTCGACACGCTTAGCGTGTTTTCCCACAGGATTTTGCTTTTTTTTTGGGGTAGTGTTCATGGAGCGGATGAGGTTATGTGTAGATTAAATTCTCAAGCAATGAATTTAGCTGATGAGTCAATATGCAATTGTTTTTCTATAATAACCTTTTTAGGTCAATCAGTGTTGTTAAGAAAAGATATAACTTTTAAAGATATTAAAAAAATTGTTATAATTTGAAAAAATATAGAATTTAGTTTGATAGTATGTTTTAAAAGCCTACAAGAAACTCTATGCCAAATGCCAAATACCAAAATGACTGTAATGAAATGATTCAAATGAGCTAAATGAGCAAACCAAATTATCCAAGTTTCAGTTAAACAGCGCCCAGGCGACACACAAAGCGAATACTTTCACGACTTTCAAAACACAACACAAGGTCACTCTTTACATATGATTTGACAGCTCCAAAACGTGTGGCAAGCTCGTTCTCACTTGCTCGCTCGCTACACGTGCATTTCAGTTATCGCGATAACTTCTCGACGGATTTGTATGGGATGACGTTTAATTTAGAAGTTTTCGTCGAGAACTTCTCCAACATTCGTCGTCGTTTGGAAGCAATTTTAGAGCTGTGTGTGTGGTACAACAGTTTGATATTTAAAGCTATATTTTCCACGCAGCTGTTTCATGATTCTTGAATCCGTTTGGTGCTTTTGACGTACCATTTAAGATCAATGTGTGCTCGACACTTTAATGATCATCATTTTAGCTACGTGCCGGGATTTAATTAAGTCGTTTTGGACAGAGCGGGGATGTAGCTCAGTGGTAGAGCGCTCGCTTCGCATGTGAGAAGTCCCGGGTTCAATCCCCGGCATCTCCACGGCTCGTGATGCGCGTGCGTCTTTCGCGATCGCGCACTTTTTATTACCTGAGCAGGACATGTTACGCTTTTGCATTAGATGACACTTTTTCTATCAACGAACTTAAGCTTGATTCTATATGAATTGAACATGTTAATTGAATGTAGTGCCAACACTTTTCTTATGAAAACTCGATTAAGTTTGTACAGATTAAGTGTTTAAAATCTCATATCGATTGGTCCAGTAGTTGTTATGCTGCGATGGGCACAGCCTTTGATAACGTAGGTTTTGGGAAACGAGCTTAAAGTGGCGGTTTTTCAAAAATCTATATTTTTGTCAGTTCTGCTTCGATTAATAAAAAAAATCACATCACAATCTTGAAAGGATTCATGGGAATATGTAAAAAGTTTATGTGGATAAAACAAATTCAATACCTTAGCCCTCATTAAGGTGCTCTGAGCGGTTCTCACTACTCTCATAAATAAAAACAACAGAATTATTCCTATATGCTGCGCTATGTTTTGTATGTTTCTCCTCTCCTTAAAAATCCATTTTCCAAGTAAATTCCTTTGATGATAGTTTTCTGATGGTTTTCCTATCATTGTACGGCATCTCGTTGTCCTTGGTAACTCTATACAATTTGTTCATCTTCACCAGAACCTGCGCACGGCATTTCTCACCCACTCGTTCCACTGCTGCGCGTTCAAGTTTCCTGCTCGCCACGATCCGGACGCACATGAACAAAATTTGAAAAAATTCTACGAAGTACAGGACGAATGCATCGCCCAAGGATTTGCTACGCCTCACATCAAACTCGAACCGCAGGCAACGGGCACTAGCACGGAATCGCCGCCACCAATGACGACCGGTTCTTTGGAGGGCTCCGAAGGAATACGTACCCGCAAGCGTCGAATGGTGGACTTCCGCAACTGGTTCCGATTGACGACCTACGATGATGACGATCGGCACAGTGGCCATGCACGTGAAACACTTCGCAAAGGCATCGACCTGTCCGAGAAGCACATGGGCGAAATCGTGGACGATAATCTGCAGCCTATCACAGGCCTACCGGTACCCGGTGATGGCGACAGTCCGGGACTCGATGGACGCAGCCTCGGCGATGAGCTGTACTCGGACAATCCACAGCCGGGCGTATTCCACGATACGGTGGCCGAAATATCGTCGATGGAAGCACTGTGCGGTAATCTGACTCCCATGTATGTGTGCAACGAACCGGCCAGAGCCGCCCGATGGTATCGTCCATAATCGCTTTTCCTTTCGTTCGGCAGGACTTTCGACGTGAAGTGCTATCCGATGCCGGACGCACTGAATCCGTGCGAGGACGTTATGGGTTCGCACTGGTTGCGCGGTTCCGTCTGGGTGGTGGTGCTGCTGGCCGTGTTCGGTAATGTGGCCGTCGTCGTGGTGCTGTTCTCGAACCGGAGCGAACTGACCGTGCCCAAGTTCTTGATCTGCAACCTGGCGTTCGCTGATCTCTGTATGGGTCTCTATCTGCTGCTGATCGCCTCGATCGATGCGCACTCGATGGGCGAATACTTTAACTACGCGTTCGACTGGCAGTACGGGGTGGGGTGTAAGGTGGCGGGCTTCTTGACCGTCTTCGCCAGCCACCTGTCGGTGTTTACGCTGACGGTTGTGACGCTCGAACGTTGGTTCGCGATTACGCACGCGATCTATCTGAATCGACGCATCAAACTGTCGGCTGCGACGTACATTATGCTGACCGGGTGGTTATACGCGATCACGATGGCCGCGATGCCACTGTTCGGTATCAGCAACTACTCGTCCACCTCGATCTGTCTGCCGATGGAGACGCGTGATAGCTGGGACATCGCTTACCTGCTGACGGTGCTGGTCGTTAATGGGTGCGGCTTTGTAGTGATCGTCATCTGTTACGCCCAGATTTATCTTTCGCTTGGCAAGGAAACGCGTAATGCGGCTCGCTCTGCGCACAGTGGTGAGATGACGGTCGCGAAAAAGATGGCACTGTTGGTGTTTACGAACTTTGCTTGCTGGGCACCGATCGCGTTCTTTGGGCTGACGGCCATCGCCGGCTATCCGCTGATCGGTGTCAGCAAGTCGAAGATTCTGCTCGTCTTCTTCTATCCACTCAACTCGTGCGCCAACCCGTACCTGTACGCGATCCTCACGATGCAGTACCGGAAGGATCTGTTCTCGCTGCTGGCCAGGTACGTACGGGCCAACGTTGGCCCCACCATTGCAATCTGCTTCATGCGTTTAACAGCTTCGCTCTCTACTCTTTTTGCAACCTTTTTACCCCTACGCTGAACTTTACGATTTTTGGTTTTCGTCTTTTCGTACACACACACACACAAATGCGCACACGCACGCATACACACACGCAGCTATGGGCTCTGTACGCAGCGGGCCGCACAGTACAAAATGACCTATTCGATGCCAACGAACACATTGCAGGTTGCGCCGGCACGCGGTTCCGTGAACTACAACAGCAGCGCCCAAGGGACGATCACCTCGACGGCCGGGCTGGGCGGAATGGCTGGATTAAGCAACAACAACAACAACAACAACTGCATTGACATGGCCTCAACCACCATTATTACGGGTAGCGGCAATGTGGTCGGAGCTAGCAACGGGACCAGTCCGATCAATGGTCGGCTACAGCACCGTGGCAGTGGCAACAGCGTTACCTTCTCTACCAACAACGGTAACGCCAACACTACGAATAGCACTGTCCAAACCGTTCAGCTGCCGGGCGAACAGGAACAGGAAACCTTTCTCTAGGCTGCATCGGTCTTGGTTCGGAACGATATTGAATCTCACTGGCAGTGCGCCTGCCCGGAATGTTACGCAAACAAATATGCAAATCGACAGAAAGTTGGAAACAACAAAAAAAAAACAAAAATAAGATGTAAACCAAACCAGGCCGGTGGCCGAGAGTGGCCACTAATGGTGCCAAAGGATCGTGGGGGACATTATCTGTGTTTTTTTGTTCTCTTAGATGTTATGATGTGTATATGTACTGTGGCATTTGCAAAGGCTGAGTGTAAGCGAAAAGACATGCTCATTCCAAGAAAGCTTGGTATACCAAGCGTAAGGATGGGGGACATTAGTGAAGGACAACACCGAATCGCGGTGGGATAGGGAGGGGAAAGAGCCAGGATTTAAAAGAAATAAAGAAGGAACTGCTGTATCTGTATTATATCGGGTCGTCCTTTTCTTCCTGCCAAGACGTTCCAACAGAAAACTTTTTCCACAGCGCGCGGCTCAATCGCTTTCGTCGTCCAGGTCAACAGCAAAGAAATTATGAAACTAATTTGGACTTGCTCTGTACATCTGGAAGCTGGCTGAACAATCTTTTAAGGGAGGTCTCATAACGTCACGTCTGAGTAATTTCGACATACTACTCGCATATCTTCGGGAATTTTCCCGGTTTTTTATCGTCTCTTATCGCCCGATAAGTATGCTTCATTACTTATGTACAAGAATTTGTACTTCGGACTTATATACCCTCTCTGATAGAACGCTAGCAGAGATGGTCCCTGACGTGTTGAACCTGCCAGATGCGCAAAAGACTCATCGGTAGAGACAGGTACCTTCACTAACATACCAGATACGGAAAAAAGGCTTCGACATTCTCAAAACGTTTTAGAGACTTTTGAATCCACCAGAAATATATATTTAAGATATCTATTCAGCGATGTAAACAACAAGAAAATAAATTAAATAAATCAATGGATTATCCATCAAAAAGGCAAGTATTATCGAACGTCATATCCTTTCAGAGTAGAAAAGTGTGAAAGTTGGTAGGTTACTTTTGATTGATTCATATACAAATGTTAATCAAGGCATGCTTGGAATTTGCTTTTTGCTATTAGTTGGTTAGTTATATGAATTGAAAACGGCTCTGTTCTCTGTAGAAATGATTTAGTAAAAAGTCTATGGTCTTGAAGACGTTAAACGAAATCTAGTGATGATGATGATGATGATGATGATGAGAGGAGTACTACTGAATGTTGTTTCGCTTTATTCGTTTCGTTCGAATAGTTCAGCAGCTCAGCGCATAAAATGCATGCAATTTCTTCGTACAATAAACGATGGAGACGCCTGGTGTTTGATTTTTCCCAAAGCTTTTATTCGAAGCTTTCATGAGGGGAACTCGCATTCGCACCGCAGATGGATTTTCCATGAAAAGCGATAGATGGATTTTCCATGAGCGTGGCGCTGCCTTCAGCATAGATTTGAAATTGTTGTTTTCACAAACAATTAACAAGGACGCAGGAGAAATAGTACTCCGAGTAATACGTTTTGAGAATTAATCGTTTTTTTATTATTCTGTATCTTTGCATGCCAACGCTGGTTAGCACAGTTGTCCGATGTGTGAATTATGGTATACGTATATTTTTTTATACATGAAATTTTCGATTAAAAGTATATCTTACATTTTATTTTTGAAAATGAATTGAACTGATTGATTTGGAAAGGGTAAGGGAACGGAAAGAAAGAACGTTGTTGGATCTAAAATTCCTTGATCTAACTGGCCACTGGTCACACATACACACAAACAGAGGGCAACGAATCCAATTGCAGTCAGCCGTGTCAACCGAATGGACGATCAAACTTTTCATGTTGCCCCAATCAGTCATTACCGCTCGCTTGTTTCTGCTCAATTGCTGTTCGCATACTTTTGCTGATTCAACCCGTCTGCCCCGCGAACGGATAGGGTGTTTTTTTGGGGAAGGGGAATGATGGTCAAACGGCCAAAAGGAAAATCGGTTACACTGGTTGCCCAACGATGGCACTAATGTGGTAACAGTTGTCACATGTTCGGTCCATTTTCCCAACGCCGTCAGCGCCACTTCGTTCACGTTGGACGCTGTACGCTTGCACCAGGGCGTCGGATACGGCGTACGGCAGCAGATCATCGATGACGCGTCTCCTCCTTCCCCTAGAAATGCTGCTGATTGGATGGGATGGGATGAGAGAAAATCGAATAAAACGACATTTCCGACAGCATTTCAAGCGTAACGATGCCGCGTTCTCCGCGTTGGAGCCGTCTGTAACCATTTTGGGAGACGAAGGACTTGCCGGGATTCTACGAAGGCTAGGGACTGCGAGGTGCTTGTGTTCTTGAGCTGGTTTGCTCAAAAATCTCCATGCTTTTCCACGGATATGCAAGAGTAGCGCACATTTCTCGGACATCTCGCTTGAGCTCTTCACTCGAAGCGTCTAGTATATTGAGCGAAACAAACTCAAAGCGAAGTGGAAGCCAAGATTCGGAATCGTACGTACGTACGTGCGCGTCGTCCAAGCAAACACAATACACACATATACAAACCTGTCGCAACACGTCGCATTTGTCGTATGGTAATTCGCGAGCCACTCGAAGTGCCACTTTCCCGGAATAAGGCGAAACACAAACGGGGAGTGGGGAATTGTTCAGTAATCCTCTTTATTTAATCCATTCACACACCAGCAGCAACAGATAGCAGCTCTTCTACAACTCGCTTTCTCTCTCTCTCGCCGGAACATAAACAAAAGCAGTTTTCCTTCGTTCGCGTATCATCGCGTAATCCACCGGTGGCCTATTTTGCTAGCGACCCTTGCCCTCCCCCTCCCTGGCCGAATCACTGCATTTAATTGTTCCGCTCCGGTGGTTGGGTGGCGGTGCTTTGCTTTTGTGTTCTTGTGTTCGAGCGGCGAGCGCTTTTAATAACAATAGAAGTGATCATTTCCCGCGCGTCAACGCACTTTTGTGACCTTTCCTTTCCCGCGTTGTCGCTATGTGTGTGTGTATGATGTTTTGTTCCTTTTTTTTTATTTGTATTTTTTTCCAATTTTCCGCTCCAATGCTTAGCCGCCACGCAGCGTCCCACATCACATGGAGGCGCGCTGTCAATGTAATTTCTTGCTTTCACATTAGTGACAGCGACTCACTCAGCGAGCAGGCCAGTCCGTGCGACCACGTGCGAGTGTGAGAGTGCTCTCATCGGCCGTTCACTCGCTTATCCTTTTTTTCCCTTCCTTTTGTTCTCTTTGGTTTGTTTAATTTTCCGTTCAAACATGCGATCCCCGTCCCGCTGTATGGTGTGTGTGTGTGTGTGTGTGTGTGTGTGTTTCTCTCGAGTGTGTCTGTGATGTTCTGTTCCGATCGAAAAGCCCGATTTCGCCGCCGCTGTCATCAAGTCTCGCTCGAAATCGATGATTTTCTCTTTGTTAGGGGTTGGGGGGTATCCTGCTTCTAGACCCTTAGTGCTACGCGAGTCGTTTGCCAGCCGAATGCTTACCTACCGGAGCATAATCGAATGTCGAAAATAGGAAGAGGAACACGGACACGGACGAGGGATGCCAGGGATTCATGGTACACTTGTTCCACCTGTGGCAACATTTTTGACCTGACAAAAGGCAAACGAAGGATGATTCTGATTTGAATCGCGATGATTATGCCGCAGCATGATTGGATCAGCAATGGAACCGATTTGCAGCATACAAGGCAGACAATGCTTTAGGTAATTGTGTTCGTGTAGCAACATACATTCAAAGTACGAAAATAGAGTGTTTACTCGAAGTACAGCCCGCTGAAGGCTCTGAAGGTTGATAATAATGATTCAGTCGGTTGTGCTTGTGTGCAACATAAGTGAAAAGAAAACTGAAACAACTTCACAAAACAGCGTTTAAAGCGACGCATGTGAGCAGCAGCGTTCGGTGCGAATGGTTCTAGTGTCCTTCGTCCTTCGTTACCAGCGGCATGGCGGTTGGCGATGCATTGTTCGATTGTTCGACGTTATTACAGATCGCCGCAGCGTATGTTCTATGCTGGTTCGTCGCATAGAGCGTCCCTTTCCATCACCATTTCACACAGCATAAAGCGTGAAATAGAGCCAAACAAAAAAAAAGCAGGGCGGAGAAAAACGAGCCACCGAAAGAAGAAAAGGTGTCAAAAGGATAAAGCCAACAACCGAGCAGGGATGGGTTGCAAATACCCGGCCCCGGTGATACTTCACTTTTCATCCATTCTGTCGCTTCACTCTTGCTTCGCTGGAATTTGAATGAAGAAGTGCCCCGTGGTAGAAATTCAAAGTAAGTGCTTTCGCGTGCGATAAAAAAAAAAGGATGAAATGGAACACCTGGCCAGCCGGGAGAGCACCGCAGAGCCGCTGTCAGCAGACTGCCTGGCGGAAGGCGGCTTCATCGTGAGCGAACGAGACACTAGGCGTTGCTGTGGCAACATGATGAATGGTAGGCTGGCTGGACAGACAAGCGTCTGTGTATGCAAGCATGGTTAGACCGACACACCCGGCATGACCAAGCAGAGATGACGGAGATCGGCATCGGCATTGACGACGCAAATTGTGTGCGAAATACTTTCAATGTCAGACTGACAGCCTGTGTGTGTGTGTGTGTGCCTTGCGTGGTCGCGACGCGCTATGCATCGGTTCCCCGTTTTGGTTTGCACACCAGGACAACATCCGATGGTGATGGTGGTGATGCTGGTACGCAACGCCATGCAACGCGCAACATAAACATCGTTATGGATACACAAAAGGACATACGGCGTGTGGTAGAAGATTATACGAATCATCGTGTCGAGCGGTAACAAAGAACCACTCTTGCTTCGGGATCGGTGTGCCCGGAGCATATGCTCGTGCTGTGTATTTGCTGCCATGCCCATGCCTACACGTGCAGCATGGATGAAATGGATGAGGAGGAGGTTATCAACGTTCCAGTATCCTGTTCCAATAGCGGGTGGGTGGAATCAAATCAAACAACATGCTTCCATAGCGAACCGAATGGAGGTAAATTGTGGATAAAAGCTTTTTTTTTTCTCAGCATCAAATCTTTTCAATACAGCAATGGGAATGGTGAACGGTACGTACCGGAGTTTACGGAGGGCCGGTAACAAGACACCCTCCCCGGTGGAGGAGGAGGGAAACTGTTGCGATCGTTCGTTTCAGAGGTTCGTTTTCATCTGCCATTAGTTTGCGTGTACGACGCGTGTATAGACGATGAGGTTTATGTGCAACGATGGGATTGTATTTGTAAATGATAAATGAAGGTGAACAGCAGAAATGGACTTGATGTTCGATCTTTGATCCGAAACAAATCCATTGGATCGTTTTGAACGATCCGGAAACTGGCGAAATGGTGCTCCTTTCCTTTCTTCCTTTTTCGTGTCCTGGCAGCTCAGACTTCGGTGAGTTGTAGCGAGCGATCTGTCATCCAATCCGCCACCGGCCTTGGTCATTGCCCATTTGATCAAGACACGGAGGATTTGGACACCCCGCCCGATAGTGTGTGTGCCGTCTCTCTCCGTCTCCGTCCTGGTATCTTGCATCTGATTTCAGCGAATAATGTCTTTCTATCGGGAATATTCGATGGCCAACAGGTGCATGGATTAATGGAGCGACGACGAGCTCGAGACACACACACACTCTCTCTCTCTCTCTAACAAACATCGGAACGAAACACACGAACAGACAGACACGCACACTCCTCATCATCATCGACACATCACCAACACCTTACTAGAGAAGGCCATCCCCTCATCGACGCATCGACGGTTGATGCATGTTGCCGAACGGAGCTTTCTCGCTGTTGCGGAAAAAGCGGCGCAACGTTAGCCGCCAGAAGGCGGCCCTGAAATCGACGCTGTAGAACGCGTAAATGAACGGATTGATCGCACTGTTGATCCAACCGAGCCACGTAAAGAACTCGCTCAGCTTCGGTACCGCCCAATCCTTCGGCAGGAACGGTGTAATGATGTAGTGGATAAAGAATGGCAACCAGCAAGCGATAAACCCACCGACGACGATGCTCAGCGTTTGTGTCGTCTTGTTTTCTCGCTTCATCGACGAAATCCGTGACGACAGTGACTTCTGGTGGACTCGAATGTTGTTGCCGGACGAACGAGCTCCGCCACCACCTCCGCCACCACCGCCGATGAGCTGAACGGAGCTTCCGGTCGTGGTGTTGGCGAGCGATGTGTTGATGGTGTTGTTGCGCCGCAATGCCGTCGCTGCCATGGCCGCCGTCGGTGCTTGATGATGATGATGATGATGGTGATGATGATGGTGGTGATGATGATGGAAATGTTGTTGAGGGGCCGCCGCGTGGGTCCCTCCTTGAGTGGCGGTGCCACCACCAGTTGCTGGTGCCGGTACCTTGCTGGCCACCACCGCTGGCGATGCGCCACTTGCTAGCGCTCCACCGGAATGGGTTTGCGGTTTTTGGGTTTGTTGATTGAAAATGGTGCTTCCACCGGACCAAAGGGGGGTCAGGGGGGATGACGGTTTGCCGACAGAGCCGGCACCACACGAGGCCACATCGGTCACCGTCGGACCATCGGGCGCATCCGGATTGGTGTGAGGTCCATCATCATCATCATCGACATCGACATCATACGGGCCGACGCATGATGTGGCCACTCCAGCTCCATTGTTTTTGGTGTTTAGTGGCCCGGCCACCACCAGGGTTGCGGTTTTGTTCGGGTTCGTGCCAGCAGCGGACGACGAGTTCATGTCGACCAGCTCGTAGTGACCGTTCTTGTGGTTCTTCCTTGTGGCGGATGACTTCGGATGGCCACCACCACCACCGGTCAGTACACTCTCGTCCAGCCCGTATGCGGTCGTTCCGGTGGACAGCTGGGATGAGGAACGCTTCCGCTTCGGACTCAGCGGTATCGGATCCTGCTCCGACTGATAACCATCTTCCTCCGGTTCCCGGTTGCGATGACTTTTCTGTTGCGGGAGACAGAGCCAGAGAGAGAGAGAGAGAGAGAAAAAAACAGTGAACGAAATGAAAACAAAAAGGGAAGGGACAACGTTTCGTCAGGAGGACGGTTCCTTCGTGTGCTCCCTAATTAACTGCAGTGATGCTGCAAATGTTCTGCTCTGCAAACGATATCACGCCAGCGATGACGGCGCACCCGTTATCATTCATTCGTCTAGCTTTGCGCTCAATTTATCTAACCCCACAGAGACTAACGCACGCGAATGACTGCTGAATGATTTGCTCATTAATTAATGAAATGAATAATCATTTCCACGAAGGCCGGGGACTGGGTTTTTTCATAAGGCAGCCAAACGCTGGCGAGGAAGGAAAAGCGAGACAGAAATTGAATGAAGCAATTCGCGCGAAAGCATTCAGCCAGTCAGCCATTCAACCGGCGCGATTCTGGCCGCTCGTGTCTAGCGTTCTCGTAATCGGTTCAGAATTATGCATTCCACGGTGCCGATAAATCATGATTTCCACCCTTAATATTAACGAAAGCACATGTGCGGAATGCAAGCGGTACCCGAAGACAGCGGCATCAAGCGGTGTGGGCGTTATGAAGAGAAAAGCATCATCTGCGTGTTGAGCTGTCTGTCACTTCGGTGAGTCGGACGCCGCTGGCGCTTCTTGGACACCAAACGGCGACGAATATCACAAACATTAGCCGCCGGCGTAAATATGCAAAGCGATCCCCGTTTTTGGCAGTAAAATCCGCCAGCAGGGTTACCGAGAACAACGACACTCGGATCCGGATCCGACACGAGCACAAGCAAAGCTCCCTGCTTCCTATGTTGCAGCGCCAGCGTGAGGTGGAGGCGAGCAAGAAAAGGGATTATCCTAAGGAAGAACAGATCAGCCACCAGCCCACCAACCAGCCCACCCACCGTACCTTGTGGACGATCTCCGTCATCTTATCGTGCCGGGAGGCGACGACGCATGATATCCGCACGTACACGTACACCATGACCGTCATCGGGATGAAGAAGGAGCCCATGGCGGAAAAGACGACGTAGCCCTCGTTCTGGTTGTACCGGCATTGGGTCAGCTCTCGGCGTCCCGGCTCATACCTGTCCACGTGTGTGTGTGTGCGGTTTGGATGGAGAAAGGGAACGGATTAGTAAAAGAGGGTTTTTGGTGCTGACGTGGCGCTCATCAACGACGTTGTTGCTGATGCTACGGACGGTGCCAGCAGGCAACAACACCGACGACGTTCTTACCAGCCTAGTATCGGAGGACACGTGATGGCGAGGGCTAGTACCCATACGACGAGGATCATCAGCAGCGCCAACCGTTTCGAGCGACGGCGGCGAGAATAATTCAATGGCTGCGTTACGGCTAGATATCTGCGGAATGAAACGGGGAAGGAAAAGAGAACGTGAACCGTGTGAGATAGGTGCAAAAGGACAATTAGGATAATTGGTCGGATCGCCAATGTCGGCCAGCAATGGTCGATGTCGTGGAAAAATGTGAAACATGAATCGCTGCTCGATGTCGAAATGTCGATAGAAAGGGCGAGGGAGTTAATTAAGCTGACCACAGGGGGGAGGTGCATGATTTGGAGATTTCTTTTGATGCGGATTATGTTAAAGCAATCCATAATTGAGTCGGTGGCTTCCAACCAAACAATCAGCACAACACTAATTGTAACTCACAGAGAATGTATCAGTAAGTGATGCTCGCGCAGAGAAAACTCGATTAGAGCGGAGCAAATAGCCCCGCTGGTCGTTATGAAAGTCGGAATCAATTACAATCAAGTAGGCAGCTTGCCTTTTTCCCTTGATACATGCTATTCGATTACACTTCTCCTATCCTTTCGAAGAACAGCAGCACTTTTATTGGATGGAAAGAGTACAGAGAGGAGAGTTGTTTTCGAAGAATTCACTAATGCTTTTGGATTGATACAGGATATTCGTAGCATGATTTGAACATGTGTGTACCATTTCACATGTGTCTAATACATCGAGGTTTATTTTTACATACACGTGAATTCTGCACTGCGATAGAAAATCTCCTTACGCTGAATTTGACTTCTTGAAAAAGCTGAGTTGATAGTAGGCCATGGAAAACCGTTGGTTGTATCGCCAACGGCACATCCGCTGGCGATGCAGACGATTGATTCGCCATAGTCTACTACGAATTCCTTTGTTTCAGGAAGGCAAATAAATCACTAGGAACATTTTTTCACTCGACCTTTCCTCATCGGTTGCCGAAGATGATCTGAACTTGTCTTGTGCCTTTTTCAACAAAAACAAAAATAAAATAGATGCTCATTCGTTCTGCATCTCCCATTAGTTATTGCCGAGTCCCTAAGTAACAAAAAATCCATGCAAATAGATGCTTTCGAGCTGTAAGTAAAAGAATATTGTTAGACTAGCTCAAGAAACTTTAACTTTGAGCGTGCTTCGCTCCAAGTTCGTTAAAAGTAATCTTTTTCGCAAAAGTAGCTTCAATAAAATGATGAAAAAGAAGCAGTTTGAAGATTTTCGAAAAAATCGAAACAGTACCAAACAGTTATGCTGTAAGAGTATGTTCCGATGTTCTCTGTTACTTTTCTTTGAATACAATTAAATACTACGCTACGGTATCCTTCCTGCTTGGATCGTAAATGTACCGTTATTCCGTCCTTCTCTATAACTTAACGTTATTTTTCTGAGATGTTGAAGGTGATAAAAATAGTTCGTTAGTAAGGACGCATTTGTAGCGTGTCTTCAATTATGTGAATGAAACGGTTTTGAACAGCCTTCCACGAATAATTTAATTACAGGGTGTCTTTACAGTAAAACCCGTTTATTTTTGGTTTCTAATTTTCGACAACTTCACGCGAATCGATGTTAGGCCTTAGCAAAAACCAAAAATTCCACGAGGAAATTAACCACTGCGTTGGCTAACCCTTCTCTTCCCTGACACCCATTGGTTGGAGTTCAAAACAGTGGGTTGTGTGTTTTGATCTCTTTCCTCAATCGTTGCCTCAAGATTGTCATACTTTTGTCACTTCAACATCCAAGAGCACACGAACAGCCCCTCAAGCGCCCACCAGTTCACTCTTGTTTACACTTTTTCAAACGCTTTTAGCTGTTCTTTTTTCCAGTTACTCGCATGCAGATAGTACAATGTGTTTGTGACGTACAATGCGGGTCGACATGAGCTGAAAATACTCTCATGTATGTCGCGTTGTTTTTTTTGCATGAAGGATATGAACTGGTGATAAGCTCTCCTCGGCGACGGTCCGCCGAGAGCTTCGGATTACGTTTGCGTTTGGGGTTTTGGGCAGAGAAAGTTGCTTAATTAGTCAAACCCGGGCACAATGCGAACATGTCAGGAAATGGTGTTCCGCAGCACGGCATAGGTGCGAGCCACTGTCACCAGCGGCGCTTAAGAAGATGTTCCAGAAACGATGTTTACCGGTCGGCACCGAGCAGCATAAGCAGGAAAGCAAGGTTACTCGCTCGTACACCGTATGTTTGCCCGACGGCATTATTGTGTACGTGTATGTGTATGTGTATGTGTGTGTGTGTGTGCGGCACGCCATGGCCGTACCGAGAACGAGTGAGAAAATGGGAGAAATAAGATAATCTGCCCGAGCGAACAACACGAATTGCAAATGACAGTTGGCATGGACTTTTGTGTGAAAGCTCCCGCGGCACTGGTACGGGCGCTGGTGGGTTGTGAATTAATTTATAAGGCCACCCTCATCATCACCATCGTCGTCGAACCCGGGGCCCGAATCCGATCGGCAGCGTGTCGTCATTTTTTGGCATACTTTTAATTAAGTTAGCTCGCTCGCTCAATCGTTCCGACCGGTGCCAAGCCCCTAATGCAGTTTGCAAACTATTTCCTCCCCCATCCGGCTGTCGCCTTGAAAACTTTCTAATTTTATTGCCCCAGGCCGGGGTCCAGATAGGGCAATTCGCACGAACGAACGATGGCAGCGATGGCGATGAAGCGCTGGAAGCGTTTGGATAGCAAAAGTGCATCGCTCACCGTGCACTGGACGTCACTGAAGGCGCCAACGGACTGCTGCTGCTGATGCAGTCATCACGCCATGCCAATGCTTCCTTGTGCCATCACCTCGAGCACCAGAAGCAGCAGCAGCAGGAGCAGCAGCACCAGGGCTTGATGGAATGCTACAAGATGACGGTGTAAATCAATTTGCGGCTTCTTACATGCAGATGCCCTCTCCCATCATTGCACATTATCTGCGACCCTCGTTATCGCGGCTGATCATCGCCATCGTCATGCTCATCATCTGCGATGCGGGAAATGGGAGGATAATATACGCTCCTCATTACCGCTCGCGTGAGGCGTGCGTTTAGCGCTTTCGTTGCTTAATCCCGGGGATGCCCGAAGGCGATTTGCCCGTTCTTGTGCCGTCGGTGCAGAGCCCCCGGATGTAACGTGGGATGGCAACAGACAGGAAAGAAGATTTGTCGCTTCCCGGGAGCTAAACGGGATCTGCCGACGAGGACGACGATGGCGATGACGATGGTGGTGATGAATCCGGGATGAGCAGGTGGCGGAAGCGGTGGTCGGAAGCTGCCACAAATTATTCATTGCCTAGCGCCTAGACACACACTCACGCACACACACACGTGGATATCCATTTCAAAACCGTGCTCGTTTGCTCATTGACAATGGTGTAATGTGCGCATAATTTATTCTGATCTTTATCACTCAAGCATGTCACCGCCACCACCACTACCAGTGTTGCAGGAGCAGAAGGAGAAGGAGGAAAAGGGAGATATGTGTTCGCACGCATGCTGTAGTTCGACACACGCTGCGCCACGGTCACATTTCAGGGTTGTGGTTGTGATTAATGGCGTAGAGAAAAGGACTCTACGCGGGAATCCGGGAGCGATCCGCGGCGCGATCCAGTGAAAATGGGATTCAAAATGAACGGGAACGTCTGCCAGGAGGGTGTGTGTGTGTGTGGATGTGTGCGTTTTCGTTGTTGACGATGGCGAAATCGTTTTCGTTCTACTAACTTCGTAGTAGAAGCAGCAGCAGCGAATTTTCTGTTTGCTCGAAGAGCAATAAGTATCTGAAGGATGAATAAGTTCTTCCAATGGATCCCAAATAGAGTATCGACGTGATTAGTAATACAGTAACTAACGTTTGCATTAAAAAAAAAAAGAGACAAACTTTGAATGGTGATAAGAAAAAAACTACAGCTTCACTATTTTCGCCATAACTTTAAGAGTTCTACTGATAGAGGTTTCAATTTTTTTCAAGTAAACTGATAAAATTACCTTCTAAATGCAGTTTACAGATCTCAATTATCTGTCTTAGTTGTTTTTCTTGTCACCATTCAAAGTTTGTCTCTTTTTTTTTTTAATGCAAACGTTACAATGACGCGTCCAGTCGATACGACAGATCGACAAGGAGTCCAGATCAAAGAGTGTTATCACACGGGTCCACCCTGATGGAACTCATAATTAACGCAAAGCGCCACTAAAATTCGCCTCGTCATTGGTCATTGGTCAAAGTAATCTCTTCTCAAAACGAAACGGCAATTAAGTGCTTCACCAGCAATTATCCAAACCCTCCATTCTGCAATCATCATCCGTTTGTTACTTTTCTGGCAACGGGACGGCGAGAAGGCTGACGCTATTCGCCCATCGCACCGGATTCTGGGACGTTCATAAATCATACTTTCCGGGGTTTCCACTTGTCACCGACTAAGAATGTCTGCGTGCTCTGGCTCGGGGCACATGACAATCGTCCAATTTGTTCGTCGACTTAGTACGTCTCAATCTCTCTTAGTACACTTCTGCCATCATCAGAAGCGGTATGTAATGCGCTCGCAAGCAAGACTCCAAGGCGGTCGAAGGGTTTTTGGACGCCACCGGTACACCGATCCATCCATCTTTCCTAATGGCCTGCCGATGATGGGTTTTGCTTTGGATCGAACTTTATCGCACGAACTGCAGGCGAATTGTTGTTTACTTGCGCGGTTTGACATGCGTGGGGGACGGGGAAGGGTCCCGTGTAAGAGAGACGTGATTGTTGTGCGTGCGGGAACGCGTTTTCCCACCGTTTTCCTTCTCCGTTTTCGTGGAGGACAATTCCACGTGAGCTCGCTTCGATCGGCATAGTCCCTTTTCTCAGTCGCTCTATCACATCTGCAGTGCTCGCTAAGTACACAACAAACCGCACGTGATGGTGGCTTTTGGTTCCACTGACGAGGGTTTTGCTGCCTGTGCAGAAAATCCCCCTTTTTCTGGCAAGTGATAACGGTATCGCGGCAATCGGTGACCATGCGGTGGTTGCGACCGAGACCGAGTAAACCGAGTTCGCTACTTCAGCCCCGTTACTAAGTAGCGCGATAGTGTGTACCGTATGCGATAGGTTGTATCAAATGGAGTTCCAGCAAAAGGCGAAGCTCCCAAAAAGGTGTAATTGGTGGTGGCTACGGTCACCGTCCGTACTCGCTGCTATGCTCTGCCCGCCAGCGATGTCGAATCCAACGAACTCATAATTTATAGACCCTTAGTGTGTGTGTGTGTGTGTTTGACGGTTATGTGGCACGGGGACTATACCACGTAGGACTGTTCGCAGGGACTTGTTTGAATATGAAACATGATGTCAAAAATGGGCGCTCCTTCGCCTTTTCCGGCAAACGAACGCACACACGCATCGTGGAACGATTTGCCGCTTTTACGGGTGTCATGTGTCGATGTCGAGCAGCCCTTTGCGGTTGGTCCTTAGTGGGCAATCCAGCTAGTCCCACTGTTCGCGATCCTAGGAGAGAACCGACGTTCCGGTGAACCGGCGAATAACTTTATTGAACGAATGGCGGCCACTCAACAGCCCGTAGCTCGCGTAACAGCAGCAGCAGGTACCATGTCGACGATGGCATCGGTCGAGGAAATGAGTTTTTGTACAAAATGGGGGAGTCGTGAAAAGTTATGGCAAATACGGTGTGACATCATACTTATAGCGAGTGGATAAAGAGAGCGGATTGAGCCTTCTTTTTCGGTCCGTAGAGGTCGGATCAGGCATCTTGAAGGGACCCAACTGCATGGCTGGCTCTAGCTAGGAGCGAAACGATACAAGAAGCAGCGACAAAAAGATTACTTACCTATCTATACTAATGGCACAAAGGCTAAGAATTGATGCTGTACATAGAAGTACGTCTAATGAGATCCATATATCACACAGAATCCATCCGAGCTGCCAGGAGCCTGTAGCGAAAAGGGGGAAAAAAGAGAAGCAAAGAAAAGCGAATGAAAAGCGGGTCCCGTGGAAAACGTGAACGGAGAAAATGTGAAAGCTGGTACAGCGTCAGCGTGTGTGTGTGTCGACTGGCGGAATGTTTGTCTTGGAAAGTAATATTACCTATCATGACCTCCCCCTCCCACTCCCTTGCCCAATGACACCCAAAGGATACCCGTGAAAGAGGTTGAAATGTGGCATCATCGCCATCACTATCGTCGATTGATGAAGCGTAGCGTTGCAAGCACTAGTTGAGGCGATCGAGAGAGTTGTTCAATCGCGAACAAAGTAGAGCGCCCACCCCGGGAAGGCCAAAGCGCACTAAATGCATGCCAGGAATCGGAGCTGACACAACGACCGGATCCTGGCGACGGTGCAAATGGGTTAAATTAACAGAGAAACAGCAGCGCTTGCCAGAGTGCCATGAACGTGACCGGGCCGTATCGAGGACAGATTAAAAAGGAGGCAGCCAGTTGCCATAATACGATGCCAGACGAAAGGGCCAGAGAAGAGTAGTACTAGCCTTTCGCGCTAGTGATCTTTTTTCATCTCTGTTTCCTTTCTTTCTGCGAAGTAAAGGGAGGGTGCTTTTTGCTTTTGCTTTACATTCACCAAATTAGCTCCAAGTGCACCCGGCCGGCCAGTGTGCAACGGCGAACCGGTTGAAAGGTTTTCGGCCAGTGGCAGTGACCGTAATTAAATCGCTCGGACCAGGTTTACGTGTTCCGAATTTACGGTGCATCAATGCACCTTTTAATCCAGTCCCGGCCCGGTGACCATCGTACAGCTTGAAGCAGGTGGTGTAGTGAGCTGTCTGTGTGTAGTGTGTGTGTGTATTGGAGCTGGTGGGAAATTAACGGAATGACCCAGGGGTGGCACCATGGGTGGAAATCGCACAAGTCGCTGCTGACTAGCCAGCCAGCCAGCCAGCCAGCCAGCCAGTAGTGTCTTTGTAGGAAATGTAATCAAGCGATCATTCAGCAGCAGAGTCCGAGTAGCCCGGTGAGTGCAAATGGATGCTTCTCGCCTTGCCGCGCACTCTTTGTCATGGGTTGCTACGTGCTTTTTTCTCTCTCCTCTATGACAACATTTCATCCAGTGTAGTCTCACAGGGTCATAGTGTTTATGGGACATGCACTTTGCCTTTGCACCTTTGCACTTGTCCTGTAATAAAGCGCATGAATGCACTTGCCACCGGTGGTCACCTTCGGTTGTGATGGAATACATTTGCATCGAAACCCTTTCGCTACAGACCCAGGTAGCCAGGATGGTCTGTCTGTTTGCGCCTGAATGGATGCACTACGCTACGGTCACTCCATATTTATGATCATGGAAATGAGCACCGTTGAGTTTCTAATATGTATCCATGCCCATCGCGCCACGGAGTTACGACCTGGAGTGAACAGTGAACAGAGAAAACAGTGCGCTAAACGGAAGGGACATCGTTTTTCGGTTGTTTCGAAATATTCGCACGAAAGGACATCGTTTCTTCGTTTCGGTTCGGCTCTGGAGTTTATAGTCAGGGAGCTTTTCCGCGAAAGATCCCCGCGCACACTAAATATTCATTGGCTTTCTCTGAAGGGCATGTAGCGCGATGTACGCGGTGGTTGAAAGGAAAAAAAACACAATGTTTTCTTTTCCACCGAACCGCTGCTGTTGTCGATTAGTATTCATTCGTTTGAACGGTGAATGGAGCGTGAAAAGCCAATTGCTGGTCATATCCTGTGGCGGTGCGACACTTGTTTTTGATGTGCAACAATAACCTCCAGAATCATGACATCACCTCGCGCACACGCACAAGCAGAGAGAATAGCAAAAAAAAAAACATTTCTGATCGCGAGCGAGCGACATAAGAAACAGATAGCAAACGTTGCAACAGCAGCAGCAGCAGCAGCACCGCTCAAGGCTAATCGGTTCACAAACAAATGTTCAAGAACAAAAACCAAAATAGAAAAAAAAACAGCCCAAAGACCATGCGTGTACATGAAGGCCATCCTGGATAAAGTTTTTGTAGTGAATGGTGCAGGACGTCGTTAGAAAAAGATGCCCCACTGGATTGCCCTTAGTTTCGCCATCCGTAGACCTTGAGAAGTTGGCGAACCCAATCAATGGCGGTCACCGGCGCCCAGGATATGGTTGTGTAGTGAAAAAAGAAAACCTGCGTGAAAACGAAGAAATAATACGGGGAAAACTTTCCAATAACAGTTTTCCCGACCTCTCAACTGCCGGTGGCGGTAAAATTGTTTGGAAAATATTGAATAAAGCCGATGGCCGTTGGTCATCCCGAAGCCGAAGCCGAAGCCGGCCGGGTGTGGCGTATCATAAGTGGCTTTTTGTTTATTTACCCTGGCCCCGCCGGCGGGACCGTGGGCAAAATCAAATGTTTAGCGCGCTGCTGCCGGCGACACGCTAAAGCCACACGAACGAAGTCGATCCGAAACCGCAACAACCGCAAAATATGCTTCAAATACCAATTGCTTTTCGGGGTGCAATCCACTGCACGATCGTGGCCAAGGACCGGCTGGCTGATGAGTAACACAAACAAACACGCGTTGGCGCTCGTGCTGAGCAGTGTGGTTGTGACGTGAACCGGCACCACCACCACTACTACTACCCACTACTTACCCATCAGATGGACGGCAACGGCCGGTGGCATGACGAAGATACCGACCAACCAATCTGCCACCGCCAGGCTCATCACGAAGCAGTTGGTAACGGTTCGCAGTCGGCGCGTTGTAATGACGGACAGGATGACGAGCGTGTTTCCGATGACGGTGACGACGATCAGCAGACAGAACAGTATTACCACGACCCAATCCTGCCAGTCGGCGATCAGCAGCCGGTCTTCCATCGCTTTCGCGATTTCCAGCTGGGGCGTACCGGCCACACCGGATAGCGAGGACGAGGACGAGGACGCAGGCGAGGACGTGGTGGTTGCGCCGCCGATCGTGATGGCGGCAGCTGTCGATGAGACGAGATCGGCCACCAAGCTGCGACCACCGCCACCGGCATCACCGGTCGCATCCGCTCCTCCGTCCATCGATGGTACGCGGAACGGATCGATGGTGGCGAGGAACGCGGTCGGATTCGTGGAACGATTGGCCAGCACGGTGAACGATGCCAGATGATCGTACAGCAGTCGATCATTGTCCAGCGTACCGGAATCGTGGGTACGGCCGTCGGCCACGAGTTCGCTCGAAAGCGACGAAGCAGCGACACTGGCCACCGCGACACTACTACTGACGCTGTTGTTACTACTGTTGCTACCGGCAAACGTTACGCCGGTCCGGCTGCCATCGGGTTCGGTCCAGGCCGGATCGGAAGGATCACTGACGTTGGCGAGGGTTTGCAAATAGCTCGCTGTATCACTAACGGCCAGCGCTGGTAGCGCGATGGAGGATGCAAAGTACAGCACTGCTGGTGTTGGTGCTAGTAAGGCTACTGCTCGGGTCCTCCACTGACGATCGGCCAACGATCTTCCTTTCATGGTTTACTACGGTGCTGGCGAGAAGGTGTTGGTGAGGGAATCGGCATTAGGTGTGTCATTTTGCTTCAGTGAAGGACAGCTGGAAGGAGATCAAGATAGTTACAAGATATTAGGTAATATTATTTGAGTGTGGAAAACTCGTAAAATGCTGCATACAATTTAAAATTCTAAATTGGAAACGCAAGAGAATGACTAATTTTATTAGAGAATTTTTGAAACGTATTATAAACTCGAAATGTAATTAAAATTCTGCATAAAACTTTTATAATTAGAAAGACACTTAAAAAGTTAACGATAAAAAAATATTTAATGGCCACAAAAACACACTTCTTTCAGTTCCGTTCGATAATTTTCTTTTGAATCCTAGGTGTAAAATCCCTTTCACAGTTTCATCCTAGGTGATTGTGTTTGTCTGAAAAGTAAACAAACATTTTCGTCTAAAAATCAGCTAACAGAATAAGTTATTAGCGACGTTCAGGAACGAAAAATATATGCATAGAAATTCGCTGTTTGCTAAAAGGTAGTGCCAGTTATTTTGGGGATGCATGACAGCCTTGTTTGTTATGACGCTTTAAAGTATAACTAAATACTTTTCAAACAAAATATGTGACTGTTCATAATATTGACTATAACATATTTTTTCTCGCGTTAAAAGTGTCGAGTTTTCTGCCTAAAAATCATTTTTTCGTGGATGTTTAAAACCCAAAACCTTTTTTGTCGGGATAACCGACATGATAAACGGATTTTTCAACAAGATAACGGTTGTTGCAAAACCGGGCTAAAACTTTTCAGATAACGTCGAAACCAAAATATTACCCACCCCGCTGTATACAATAGACATTGTTCTTTCTGAGTAATATTTGTTTGGTTACTTGAAAAATTATTTGGCAGCACGGCACTGTTATATAACTGTTATATAAAATAAAAAATATTATTTGACATTTTCGAAAATTTGGAAAAAATAATACTGTTTAAATAAAAAAGATAACAAAAATAGAATATGGTTTTGACTTTTCCCCTTAAGATTTTTGCTACCTCATACTAATTGCAAATTCTTTCAAAAAATGTCTTCACAGGTAGCTTCGGAAAAGTTAATCTGCGCAAAATCCATTGCAGGCAACTTTGCAGATTTGGTCTGGTACTCGCGGGACCGAAGCAAAAGCCAGTGGAATGAGAATGAGCAACTTTAGTTGTTGATTAATCAACGCGGCCCCATTGCAGAACGGTGCAACTGCTGGTGCATAGCACCTTTTCTCGTGTGCCTATAAAAAGGTAAAACGGCCAGCAAAGCTTATTACGGCACGAAACTTAAGACCCGAATGTTAAAGCATATTCGGTTCGAAAGGTATCGGAACGGTTTTTTAGTCCTCGCACAATGCTCCATGTTTTTAAAGGGTGGGAGCGCCAAAGAAGATAACTCGCCCTTTTTAACCATCCTTCACGATTCGTGTCTTGCAAGGTCTTAGCTGGCGCTGGTGTGCAGTGCCTCAGTGGGAGTCAAAGTTCATCTTCTGCACAAAATTAAAAAAGATAAAACGTAAGATTGGGCCGTGTAATGGTGGTATCGGTGGGATTAGTTCGCATCACTTTTCTGCTATGGCCGTGGTTTGCCGCAAACTGAATCCTTCTTTTTCATATCTTCACTCACACACACCTTCTTATTAGTATTGCAGCAACTCGGTGTAAGTTAATGAAATCAGGGAATGGTGAAAGAAGAATGCGAAGAGTTCTTTCTGACCATTTATTAGGTGAAAAAAGCGATCTTCCCGAATGGCCCCCGGTGAGGGATTGGTCCACTGAGGTTTCGATCTAAACGGGAGCAGTCCAATGTCCAATCAGAGCTACCAAGAGCTTAGCGGGAGTCCAGTTCGGTTGTAATGCCGCACGAAAAGGCCGCTTCTGCCTCGCCATTCGTCTTCAGCAACGTGCTCACACTGGCTTGCGTAAGTAAGCAACACCATTGCTATATCGAATATCCTTGGGGACGGGCAAAAGCAAAAAGAAAAGAAAAAGAAAACAGCGAACAGAACCAGGATTTCCCTTCCAAACGTGCATCGCGAGCACCAATTCAATGATCGGCATTCGGCGAGGATGGATTTTCTTTTCTGGGAAACCTCCCAATTCGGCCGTCCGACAGAACCGATACGAGACGGTGCCGACCCAATCCGGGTATTGGCACGGCCCGCTTGGAATTGCTTATCGATCGAAACCGCAAGGATTTGCATAATTTTATGCCCAACCGATGCTGCCGGTAAATTTCAACTTCTGTCACATGGACATCCTTTTGCGGTGGCCGGTCGGTGGCCGTGACCAGAGCGTTCGTTCGGTGGTTTTACTCCTGCCGCTGCTGCTGGTGGTGAGCTGGTCTAGGATCAAGGGTATTCACAGCGATCCATCCTGCGGAATGACGGTTGGATCCGTTGGAGAAGCTGCTGTGCGGAACTCGCGCGCTCGCGGTAGTGTAAGTTTCTAGTGGCGCGTTACTGCCGGTACTTTTCGCTTCTCTTCCTACAACATGATGAATTACATCCATTTCCAGCATCTGGACTCCGCGCGTGGACTTTGCAAAACGCTTCACTCTTCGCTCCTGCGCGAGCTCCCGGGCTCGCTGTAAGCGGTTTCGCAAACTTGTAATCCCTTCTTAATGCAGACCGCACACAGACCGTGTAGTGGTTCCTGCTAATGCTGCTGCTGTTGCTGCTGCTGCTACAACTGCTGCTATAGGAGGTACATGATGGCTTAGAAGAAATGATATTTTCACCCTATCACTTGGCCATAGTGTGTTCGCCGCAGGCCGCTCCTTCCTCTTTCTCTTTCTCTCTCTCTCTCTCTCTCTGTCAGCTTAATGCACTCGATATGTTGGCTTCATTCATTGGTATTCCTTGTCCTTGATTGTACTTGGCAAAGCTAGTCATAAAGTTCGACATGGAAAGCGCGGCTCGCGTTTAACGAGAGCCTCGCGAGAAAAACAAAAAAAAAAGGAAGGAAACGAAAACGACGAGGCAATATGTTTCCGTTCGCGTCTCTTCGATGCCGGCAGTTCCGTCAGTTCAGTTCCGTTACGTATATGTACTTTTTGGAAAGGTAAACGGAGGGCGCCCACTATGCACCATGAATGGCCTTTCTGAAATTCAATCACGAATCAATTTGACGTCCCGTGGCGTCTGACGACGGGTTTACTTCGGGTTCGCGCTGTGCCAGAGGCCGTACTGCGTACTGATACCGCGTACTGCGTACTTTTGGAGAAATCAAATTGAACTCGTAACATAGAAAGTTATGAAAATCAAATTTAGCCCGGGGATCGGGGAGTGTCAGCAACTTCCCGGTTAAAGTTAGCCAACGGTTTTGTGAAGCACAATGGAATGAACTTTGTTTCGTTTCCTGCCTGCCTGCCGGTCGCCTGTAAAGTCACAGCCAAAGGACGATTTGCATACGTAGAAGCAGCAGAACTTGCACGAAGTAGTTGATGCAACTTGTATGAAGTGACAAATCCAAAGGCGCTGTTGTGTTGTTCCGCTTAGTATTATTCCCTTCGCTCCAATTTCTTCAATGAC
The DNA here is from genome assembly GCF_943734745.1 of Anopheles darlingi. Classification (NCBI taxonomy): domain Eukaryota; kingdom Metazoa; phylum Arthropoda; class Insecta; order Diptera; family Culicidae; genus Anopheles; species Anopheles darlingi. The sequence goes on from NC_064874.1 coordinate 43,713,293, forward strand.
ATCGCGACACAGTGTACCATTATTCGTTGAATAGGCAACTGGCGCTTAGAATGAAGCAGAACAACTAGAATGAAAGCACGCGCCAGCAATTGCTAGTCAACGGAACAACGCCGGGTTTTTTTTTCCATGAATACCGCCCAATAGCACAGTGACCTGTACCATCCTCGGGTCATCGAGGATTCGGCACACAAAAACAGGGTCGCAGGCGTGGTCGTCGTCGTCGTCGTGGGTATAAGCGAAAATTCAAATATTCTCGTGTTTCACCGAGCAGATACCTGCAAGCGATATTGCAGCCGTAGCAAACAGTCTGCCGTGACTGCCAACACCACCACCACCACCACTGTACCCTTGCAACACAATTGCCCAGCCCTTCAACTGGGAGAATGACTGGGAAAATGCGGGCGTAAATGCGGCTGTCCTTCTCGGAACCATTTGACCGGCAGAAGGTGGTACCCGCCAGGGATAAAATCCACGCGTTCGGTCCCCAAATCGGTCATCTCTATTTCTCTTGTGATGGCGCGTGGATGACAACAGAAAGAACATCAGCTAAAACTGCACATTGCTAGCTAGGACACGAGCGTAGGATTCAAGGTGACTACTCCCAATACACCCGTTCCAAGTCCATGATGATAGATTGGAAACAGACGCGGCCACGGCGTGTTACAGAAGAGATCCATTCTGTCCAGAAAGTACCGGGAATAGTCAATTTAAATCTGACTGGGCTATCGGATCAAGTAATTATTTTTTTCCTAGGTTTTTACAACTGTCCTTAATTATTGTGAGCAAAATTTGAGCGAAATCCGTCAACCCGTTTGTTTACAGCAATTTTTTAAGTAAGTCGATGTCATTAGTAAGCGGCGATCTGTTATTATGGGTGACGAGGTTGAGCAAAACATTTGCCTAATGTTTTGCTTGGCAAATGGAATTTCGTGTGCCGATGCACTGAAAATGTTGCAAAAGGCCTGTGGCAATAATACTCTATCGAACACTCGTGAATACGAGTCAAAGCCTTCCACAGTGGTTTGAGTGATGCCACCAGCTTGTCTTGTTCTGGACGTTCATTAACGTCCTAAACCGATGAAAACATCGATAATGTGAAAGATATGGTGTTCGAAAATCATCATTATAGCTTGAGAGAATTGTTTCATGAACTTAACATATCGGTTCGTAACATTTTGATTGATATTTTGAACATAAAACGTGTTGCAGCAGGACACGTTCCAAAAGAAGTTTTTTCAAATCATTTTTTAATTTTCTATTTTTCGATCAAAAACTCAAAACATATCATCGAACATCCACCGTATTAACCAGAACTAGTTTCCTGTGACTTTTTACTTATCCCAAAACATAACTTGCTCCTTCACGGCATCTGTTTTGAGTCGATTATGGATTAAATCGAGAAAGAAAAATAGCCGCTTATACTATCATCGACTTACTTAAAAAATTGCTGTAAACAAATGGGTTGACGGATTCAACTCAAATTTTGCACAATAACTAAGAACAGTCGTACCAACCTTGGAAAAAAAGATTGGCTTGATCCGAAAGCCCAGTCAGATTTAAATCGACTATTCCCGGTACTTTCTTGGCAGAATGTGCACCAGATAGAGAGAAATGCAGGTAGGAAAGCAGACAACGATGCGCATGCAACATAATTAACGGATCCATTTCATCGAGTGCTTCCACGCAGTATTGTTGAATTGAATTTTGCAACAGCGCCTACAGCGCAGGGGATCCATTTAAACTGACCCCACCCGGGGAGGATGATGAAATGTGCATCCATCGTCCATCGTTCAGGCATTTTCCCTCTGCTACTGGTGGTGGTCGTGGATAGTGAAGTGCATAATGCAGTGGATTAGATGCGTAAATCTGATCAGTGAAAATTATGATCCCGGAATCCATGCAGAGGCTTCTCACTTGCTTTACGTAGAGCCATCAGATGAGTTGCATGATTGGCTCTTTAAAACTGAAATGGCTATTGAGCTGGGCAGCTAATTCCGTATCGTCGAGGTCCCGGGGTCTGAATCGATGATAACATTGTACGCTGATGAAGCGCTTGGCCGGGGATCGATCGGGTTGGAGCCAGTAGCTCGCTCGCGCCAAACTCGAACAGCCGGTACGGTACCCGGTTGTGGTATAGTACCCTTTCCGCACATTAGGCAGCACGAGCCGCTGATATTGTGCCGCTGCTGTTGCTGCTGCTCCTGGTGCGAATGGAAACGATGGCACGGAATGGCCGACATCCGGCTTCCGGCACCAGCGGGCCGCCAGGAACGGTGGACCACGGGCGTACGGGCACCAGATGTTCATCAAGTACAGTCGTCCGTTAATTAGACAATGTAAACATCATGCTAGAGATAATGAAAAGCTTGCAACGAGGGAGAGAGAAAGAAGGAAGGGGTGGTGTGCGTGTGTGTGTGCGAGCGAGTGTCGGTGTTTGGGGATCTCATCACGCACCACCCCGTACACCGGGACACCAAACATGGCTGCACTCAACGCAACTTGTGTCGCGGTTTTTCGGTGACGGTGCGACGGGGTGCGAGCTACATGAACGAGAATGTGATTCCTTTCCATTCCGCACGGGAGCCCCGTATGCCCGAAAACGCACCCGGCTACCCGGAAAACGCTGTAGAAGTCATTAAAATCGTGCATTCGTGCCCCGTGGAGTTGACATTGCGGTGTGGTAGTAAGTTGACTACAGATGGCCCGACCCGCCCCTATCCCGAGCCGAATGTTTAACTTTGCACGGCGTAAATCCATTGTTTTCGCCTTCCGTAACTCGTGCGGAGTACCGCCACACGGGATTGGGGCGTACCATTCCCGGTGACACCGAATGAGCGTCCTTGCGTGTTGTTGTTGTTGTTATTGTTGTGGCTCCACGTAAGGCGTATTCGGTTTCGTTGGACGCATACCGAACGACGGACGACGGACGACTGACGACCACTGTGACTTGTCCGGTTTCGTTCCGTCCTGATGCGGACAAAGAAACTATCCATTCCTCTCTCTCTGGCCTCATGACATCCGGTGGCAAACAACATAAGACACGCCACCGGTCCTATATTGGACTTCAGCTACTCACGGGCGTACCATTTATCGTAAATCACAGCCCCGGAGATCGAGGTGCATATGCGTATTAATCTTGTCAGGAACTCCGAGGAATCCGAAAGGATTCCACCGCCATGTCGGCCACCGACACCGACGTTATAGCGAGGCAGTTGTTATACCATTTTCCCTAGAGTCTCGGGTAGTCGGTAAATCTTCATCCGCTGCGTACGCTGCTTGTACGTTCAGTTGTTTGCTGGACGGTCCCGGTCCCGATCCCGGGGCTTATTATTGTTGGACTCCACACAGTCCGAACCGAAACCGGGTTCGAAGCTCAATTTGTCATCATGCTAATGGATTCGTTATTTCAACATCCTTTTGGCCCCCTGGCCAGGGCGGCCAATACAATGTCTCCGACTCCACGACTTCTTCTTTGTTTCGAGTTGTCAGCACGGAGATCGCTGAGCGGAAGATAACGTCTAACAGATTATCACGATTTGCACCAGAGGGTAAATCTAGGAGACCAGAGAGTAGGCCATGGGGTTCGATGGTTAGATGTTCTTACTAGACCCAGGTTACTACGATCTACGTCTCGGAGGTCTAGGCGCGAGTTTCTAGGCGCGAGCTGTCAACGGCGCTAATGACGATTTACTGTTTTCGCATCCCTTCCCCCGTTTTTGGCGATCGGAACGTCCCTTGGTCGGTCCCTTGTTCCGGTAACGCGTGTTTCATTGTAGGGGGATTTCCACTACCCCCTCGTCTAGTCCAGGGGCCCCTAGATTGGTCTGTAATATCAGCGGCAACGCATTAGTCGTGCGTGATTAGTCATTTTTCCCGTGACAGTAATAAATTAGAATTATCAAGTTACGCGCACCAAAAAGGGCCAATACCAGTCCCCCCACCACCCTGTTACCGAACGCTCAACCCCCTCGAGCGTGACGTAGTTGGAACCGGCGATCGCGATTGGAACCGTTCCACCACCAGCACCACCACCATCTCCCTTGATGACCTGAAGGTTTCGATTGTATTTTTTGTCCAACCAGCTGCTAGTTTGTGCCCCATGCTGTGGGCCCCCCTCTGGGGGGTGCCGCGGGGGCGGTTAAGCACACAGATCCACTCGACAAACTGTCAACAATCCCCGTTGACCGCCCACCGCCCACTAAGCGCCGCGTGTGCCCCCCGTCCCGTGGTCTGGCAGGGTCTGAGCATCGAAAGTATTTCCGATGAACTGTGGTAGTGGTCTCAGGATAGGCTTTTTTATTGCTGCGGATGATTCTCGTGAGGCAGGACCAATTACGAATCGTTCGCAGTGATCCAGTGCGTCACTCCTTTTTGAAGGAGTCATCGTTGGATTAGCTTCAAGCAACGTTCCCAACGGGAGCAACGGGGCTTCGATCGGGCCCCGGCCCTTAATCGGTTCCTTGCGTGTCGATGGCGCACCGTTCGAAGATGATTGCTTGTTGCTCGATGTCTGTGTGTGTGTGACCAGCACTCCGGTGCCGGTTTGGGACCGGGGAGTTCGATCGGGAACGACGGCTGCGTTATATTTTTTTTATTGAAATCGGAATCGATCGAATCGACCGGACACGGGGACCAGTTTCGTTCGCGAGCGCGCGAAGTGGCCCATTATGTCCTTTTACGGGAGTGCGTTGTCGCGTGCATTGAACTAGTTTTTTTTCTCGCCTCGCATCGCCTTCCTGTCCCTTCGCCCTGTGCACGAATTGCGCGCTGACGTAAACGCATGGATGACGCTTGTTCGATGAATCGCTCGCAACCCGATAGGGAGTGGTACTCGCACGTGGGGGGTGGGGGTGGTGTGCATAGTGTCGCGCTCGGCGCCCGGCGCCCGGCACCCGGCGCCCAGTGCCCGATGCGTTTGATTGACATTTACAAAAGCTCCCGGGCCCAGCGGCCCATCCGTTCCCGTTCCCTTGAGTTCACCCAAGTGATAGATAGTGAGGTGGGTGGTTCCACCCACTCCGCCCATCCAATCGACGAGTCTGATGATGTCAGGTTAGGACTATCCGGACTCTCTCTCTCTCCCTTGGAACCATCCGCCTGAATGCGCTTTCACGCTTTTCATTTCCACGCAAAAAGCTAAATTCGAGCACTAATTTATGCTGCCCGACGGTGCCGTGTGCTTCACCGTGAAACATAAAACACATCACACCGGCCTGATGTGAACCAGTGTATGCGTGCGCGCGCGTGTGTGTGTCAAAATGGAGGATTAATAATAGCTTGTGGTCTCGCGTTTCTTTCACTTCGGCAGCGTGCCCGCTAGAAGGTGGACGCGCGCCTACCGAGAGTACCCGGAATGCCAGAAACCGAGGCCACCGACGCCACCGACCGACCGACCGACCGTCGGTCCTTGGCGCGCTGTCGGTGTTCCTACATTTTGTGGTTTTGTGACAAAATTGAAAAGCTGATTTGATTAACCGAAGCAATTAGCGATGTGTCGGCACGCGTGGCAACGGAGGGCGTAGCCTGGATGACTTTGGGATGGACTTGGAGTTCGTCGACGCCGCCGTCGTCGCCGTCGTCGTCGTCGTCATCATCGGTTGATGTCCTCGCGTTGTTGGTGTTGCGGACTGTGGTGTCAACGCGTGTCCTTGCTTCCTTGCATCAGTTTTCGTCACGGTGGAGCCGTTTTCTTGCTGTCATCGCATGAGTTCGCTGGTATGCTTTTTACAACGCGAGCGAAGGGTTAGGACAGATGAAGCTCTGCTATCAACTGCTACGACATGCGATGTCGACGAACGATACACTTGGTATCAAATAGTGCCGACCATGATTCGTCGCAGGTTCGGGGAGCTCAACTGTTGAACCATTTTCCAAGAGTAGATGCGTTTTTGTGGCGCAAAAACACGCGGTTCGGTTGAAAGTCGTTTGTATCACATCGATGGCTATAAAAATGTTCACAATGAAAAATCGCAGCATTGGCATAAGCTTTGTTTTTGGCGTTTTTTTAACTGTAAATATTGTCTACATATTGTGACAATCTGTAATCTCCATCGGAACCAACTACATGAACTTTCGCATGCAAACGTAGCGTATCATTTTGATTTTGCACATTTGTATTGGTATGAATGTGATTACATCGTGTTCAGTATATCTGATTTCCTTTTTTCTGAACTTTCTGCTGATTTTTTTTTTATATATTCACAGCACCTAGTTCAAGTATCAATATACACCGGTCAAATGATAGGGTTTGCTTAGTATTTTAGGAGTTGAATTGGTCTGTTTTCTGTTGGTGGTCACTTTGAAGTAACGATAAAATCGTTAAATGCCTGTGTGTTACACAAATCTTTCTTGGCACGCTGGACGGAGACTTTTTGTTCTCAGATGAAAAGCTAGTTTGTTCTAGAGCAAAGTCATAATGCCCAAAACGATAGATTGTGGGCTAGAAACATCAAGGATGTAACAGATAATAAAAAGAACATTCCCAAGTTTCAAAATACGGCTAGTGTGATGGTTTTGAAGGGGTAATTCGCAAGCGTGGCAAGTTACTCCTAATTTTTATTGGAAAATGCATAAAAACACAGCTCACCCATCCCAGTTCACCGATGACCTTAACTCACCAGAATTTTTTGACCGGTCGTACCTTTTATCAAAACTATACGACCGTGAAATGTCCAGTTTGATACAGATTAAAGCAACGATAAATAACACTTGGGAAGGAATGCCTATGGAAGTCGTCCCTGCCGCGTACCATGGGTTTGTGAAGCGATTAAAGCGTTGGAATATTGTCGTAACATATTTTATAATTGATAACTACAAGATTCCTCATAAAGAAACGCTTGGGTAGAAAAAAAATCAGGTTCTCGGGCAATCTCGGTTTGAACAGTGAATTTAAGTATTTGCGTCCAAAAACGCCTTCTTTGGCGTGTTGAAAAACATCTCCAGTTTGAAAGCGAATTAAGTCGATCCGCTACAAGGCACTTGGCAAGGGCTCCACCGGAAGCTTCCTAATGCCGTTGTTCGTGCCGTTGTTCAGATCGCTGCCTACTGGGACGCTAAGCAAAGAATGTTAAATGTTGACCTCGCTGCTGCGTTGAGCAAATTGTGGCCACCAGAGCCAGTCTCGGCTTCACGGCCTACTCTAGCCGAGGACCGTTTAGCTCAACATTGCTCCATTGTTCGGTAGGTGATTGAGTTTGATGACAGCTGATGACGACGACAATGATGATAAGGATGATGATGATGATGATGATGGTCCTGCTACCACAAAAATCTTTCGCGCGACACAAAGATGACCGGAGTCAGAAGCGAGCCATGGCGAGATCACAGACGACATGGGATTAGGTTTGGTTCGCTTGATTAGATTATGTGCCAGACCATGACCAAGGTCGGGAGCGGGAGACCCAGCTGGTAAAACTTAATTAAAGTGTCTCTTGTCATTGGCAATTTTTCGCCTTTTTATGGACCATTAGCTACAATCACCAGTGGGGCCCGCCTCAACTCAACCGGAAAGCTCGACAATCACGGCCAAAGTCCGGCGGGCCGAGATTCTTGATTTGGACAAACCGGTGAGTCCGGTAGTGGGCTTGGAAAGGCGCATAAAATCAACAGACTGCAGCCACTCAGTTCAGTTCAGTTCACTCCCGGCAAATACTGGCTCGCGGCAACAATCTGGCCTACTTTCAAACCGTAACATCCGGGCTGATTCGGACCACGTACGTACCAAACACACGCACGCGCACACACATACACATAAAGGGTTTGCAATCAGGAGGGATGTTGCCGAATGATAATGCCTTAACAGCGGGACAGCTGTCATTGACATGCGGTCCGTGTCCTTTGGCGCTAGCGCTCATAGGCATATTCAGAGTGAGTTCATACCCTGGCATGCTGCCAGCTGAGCCACCAACGTGTGACAGGACCAGCCCTCGGGATCCGGCAGAACCTTATTATGGGGTCTGCGTGACCGGAAACCAAGCTGACCGATTGCGGCCCCATGGGTGTTTCGAAGGGTTTCGATTTTTTTTTTTACACTCCGGCCTCCTTTTCTATTTGTTCTACTTCTCGGTAACAGAATAACAATAATGGAATCTGTGGTGTGGTGCGGTTTGGAGGTTTTTTTTGCGTTCCCTTTTTAAAATTCAATACCCCGCCCATACCCCCTCACTTTTCCTCATTCGTTGCGCGAATCCCGAACCGCAAAAGGCAACGTCGACGACGACGAGTTGGCATGTTGTAATCGAATAAAAATTTCCATTTTATTTCCTCGCTTTCCGACAGCTGAGGTAGATCGGTGGAGGATTTTTCTTTGGAAAAGTGATTTTCTCTTCGTTTTTCTGTGTTTTTGTTCGCATCCCGCATCAATCGGCATCCGGCCGGTTTTTAATGTGTTGAAAGAATCGAAAAGTCGAAAGACTTTCAAATGGCCGTCGAATGGAATGCTGTAGATACATATACAGCTCCCTTTGCCCTAGCTTCAAGTGTATAGCTAATAAAATGCGCTTATAACGCGTCTATCCTGCTCATAATTTTCCGATGGAACTGGAGACGCATCAGGGCGTAAATTGGTGGTTCGCTTTGCCAGTCAAACCTTGAAAGCCATCACGAACCACGCGCTAACGCACATTTTCGGCTGGTGCGTTTGTATTGCGCACCGTGGTCACCGTCACCATGGTTTTTAATTGAAATCTTTTCCAATCAGCCCAGCCCCCGTCCGGTGCCCGTTGCCCATCCGCAGCCATGGAGTAACTTTCGTTTTAATTTATGTAGATGATACAATTTGAGGCAATGTCTTTGATCCAAGCGCAACAATTAGGCAGACAGAATTTGGTGAGCCGAAGGGATCCTACCACAAAAGGCAGGATTAGATCTCCCATCCCGGCCTCGGCATAGATTATGCCGCGGATATACCGATGTTTGCCAAGGGGCTAGCTGTGACAATTTTTGGGCTACATTAATTAAGTGCGACTCAAGCGTGGCTCGCGAGGATGGATCTTATTTTTAAGGGCGAAATTTTACCTGCCCGATAAGCCTGTTTTGGGGTGGGTGAGGCAACAACGGTAGGGAGCAGCCCTTCCCATGCTTTCTAGAGGGCGGGAAATTGAAATTAGCGCCTCGCGAGCCGTCGGCCCGTTTATTGCGGTCTACGTGCCGGTGGGGACTAAACTTGATTGATTAGGAAGGATGGGGCGTTGAAGTTTTTCAAAAGAAAATTGGTTTGCCGGGCGCAGTGATTCTTGTTGCTGGTACCTGCGCTGCGCAGATTAGACATTCTTTGCGAACATTAAAATGGGATTAAGGGTATCAAGGATGAGCAATTAGTTGGCTGTCCAATCGGTTCCAACGAATCCGTTGCGTGTTGAGGAGTGGCGCGAGTTTTCTATGCACTCCTTAAGCTGCGTGTTCGCGATAGTAACTTTCCGAAAAGAGCGGACAAAAAGAGGTTGAGAAATGACTGTTAGCGTAGCCGAGCATGATTCAAATGGCAGAATTAGATCTTAAGATCCAAGATCCAAATCGAAGAACTGTTCAAATGCACCACACACACACACACACGACGTTCATATAGGATCCCGGCTTGGTATGTGTGATTGAGAAATGCAAAACAAGGTTGCTATTGTGGCTGATAGTTTGATGTAAAACATAGCAAGCTACCAAATGACAGCAAATTAATGTTTCTAAGCAGTGAAGCTGGTTATTGTTCTAATGAAGCTTTACATATTTTTCAGGCAAATATTCTGCTATAGCCATACTCTTTCAAACTAGTTCTATTTTACTCTTATAGTAGCGAATTCTATGTTTCTTTTAAGTTGCCATTGAACGAACATAATCTTTGTAATTATAACCAAAAATACACTAAACGGAAGTCGCTATGTAATGGTGGATATGGAAAAATAAGTCTGCAACAATAGACAAGTTTGCTGTGGAAAGAAAAGCTTTGAACACGCAAACGCAAAACTAAATCCAAGTATCTCATCGTCTTAAGTGCCGCCTCGACCTCAGCCCCCGTTTCCACTTACCTAGCCCAACCTCGGTAGATGTCCTATTCGCCAATCCAATCCAATCCCAACGCACTGGCACTGGCCAGATTAGGTGGAAATGGGCAAATCTTTATGGCGTCGCGCACTTCCGCAGAACCATAGCTCATCTAACTTTTTTTTCCCCAACACGCTCAATCATCGACCATCGGAGTCGGAGTGCCACTTCGCGCCTGCCGATTGCCGAAATTTCCCGCAGCACGCAGCAACGTGTGCGAGTTTGTTTTTCCGGTTCCGTCCGGTCGGTGCCACGAGCGGGCGCGTGCCAATTTGTTCCGTGGATTTGTGCTCGCACTTTATTTCCTCACAAACCTGAAGTAACGTTCACTTGCGCTCAACACTGGCGCTATGCTGCTGCTGCTGACCATTAATGCTTTTATGCGGCACCGGGTGCACTAAAGTTGTGCGCGCTCGTTGATGACAATTTATGCGTCCAAAGGCAGGGTCCGAGCGGCACTCAACATTCGTAGCACTCCTCTGCTGCTGCTGATGCTGCTGCTGCTGATGCTGCTGCTGCTGCTGTTGCTGCGATCTGTCCGTCTTCGCCTTTGTTGAAGGCATTTCGCGAAATGGGGGGAGCGAACCGTAATCAACAAACAACTTAGCGAGGCAACACACTAGGAGGGCTACACACACACATGCACGTAGAAACACACAACGCCACACACAGACACACGCATGGGCATCCATATGCACGCACACGGACATGGACAGACTACTTTGCTGTCATCCAGCGAATTGATCCGTCATCCGTTCAATGATCGGTGCGATGAGCATGTGTGAGCCGCGTGTGTCCAGCGTGTGTCCAGCGTGTGTGTGTGTGCGTGTGTGTGTGTGGTACGAGTATGTTTATAATGAATATTTGTTTATTGTTCACAAGCCCTCTCCGTTTGGTGGCCGGTGGATGGTGATGGTTGGCATAGGGCCCAGTTGTGATGTGAACTTGGCCGTCTCGGTAGATACAAACATCTCAGGGCGCCCTTCCACTCCACCTACCACCATCGAGCACACCATTAATCTAGTCTCGCGTTCATCTTAGCGGATCGCGGACTCGGGCACCGGAATAATGATGCAAAGATGATCCCATGGTCCGGGCGAACGATTCGCACCTTTTTCCACTGTTTGATTTATGAGCGTTACTGACGCGTGCGACTAGCGACCGGTCGAAGCACAGATCGAGACAGCAGCCCCTGGGGGTGGTTCTGGATGGTTGACTGAGTAGAAATGATCACTGGACGGTCACGGTTTCAGCCGGGAGAACGCGGGTCTAAGCCTTTTGATCGAGCACCAAGACGAACTGTCACCAAACTCCGGTTCGCAAGCCAAGCTCGAGACCGGACCGGGAGGATTCAATTTCACGAAACATACGCTCACACCGACACACCTTTTGAGACCGCAAAGCGATCCGATGGATCACTGGAACGACACACAAACCGTCAAGTAGTAGTCCTAAAGCAGAGCAGATCCACTAGCGGTCGATCGATGGATCAAACTATCAAGATTTGTGATCCTACAGCAGGTGACTACTAGCAATGGCCGAGTAGTGTCCAGCAACTCACCCCACTTACGGTACCGATTCCATCTGGAAGGGAACCGAAAACACGCTAGACACTAACGCTAGAACCGTTCCTTGCGACCTTGCGAATCGGTTGAGCGTTCGGGACGAACTGGCGCTTGTCGCTGACGTCGAGCTGCGAGTAGTGAGGCTGTCGTGTGTCGATAGCACGCCGCTTGTTCGTTCGGCCTGGCGCCTCCTCGAGAGCACGACGACAGTCCGAGTAAGAGAGACAGAAGACGAGAGAGAGAGACAGAGAGAGAAAGATACAGAGAGAATGAAAGAGAGAGCAGCAAAGCAATAGAGAGATAAGAGAGAGAGAGAGAGAGAGAGAGAGAAAGAGAGAGAGCTGCATGATGGAGCTGCGTGTGGCGCAAATGAGAGAAAGCATCCGCGGAGATCCGGAGATGTCAGGTGTCATCCGGTGGCAAGCAACAAGCGAGCAACTCGAGTAGCAGAGCTCTAGGGAAACGTGGCGTAACCAGCGGGTGAAGAGGAACACTTATGTAGCATAGCTCCCACAATAGTGCACCACACTCGATGGCCCGGCGACCGGTGACCGCGCGATCGAAGTCAAATGGACTCGAATCAGCGATCGGCGGAGACGAAACCATTCGCCACAAATCCTGTCCAATTCCATTTGAAGTGCTCGCCACCACTTGATGGTGCTTGTTTGAGGTGCTTGGGGGTCATCGGCAGCGGTCTCGAATCAGCGTCGCGTTGGTCTGTACCATGAACACACGACGCACCTACAACATCCTAATTGAAGTCGTGCTGTTTGTTTTTCTATTGCCGTTCACCGGAACTCTTCCACTATTAGTCTTTTTAACATTAACTTCTAAGCAGAAGCAGAAGCGAAATCAGTAGGCAAGTAGATAGCGAGCAAATGGCTGACCAATTAGATTGTCTGCTACGTATTACGTTCCCGCCTTTTTTGGTCAGGTGTAGTGAAAATTGGAAACGTAAACATGTCTTCAATACAATGGAATCAGTTAAGCAGGTTTGGTTGTACTGCTGGCGGTTGGTTGGGTAAAAAATGTCAAGAATTTACAATAGCTCGAAGCGAGCACAAGAGCTTTAACAACATTCTTACAACAACATTCCTCGTTCACATTTGTTGGGCGATCGCCAACAGCTTTGTACCGCCAGCCGATGCTGCGAAGCAATCGAGAAACATGAAAAGTGTCTAGATGCACGCAGAGTATTCGTGGCGAGAATCTCACAGCTTGAATTAGCAGAAACTATATATCAACTAAAACAGCGGCGACTAGTTTTAAGGATAGCTTTTTGCATTAGTTTAGTCAATAACATTTTCCCAAAATTGTTCGTTTGCTTAGCACTAAGCAAACTCACGCTGGAGTGAATGATGGTTGCTGTAGCAACCATCCCTGTAAGGACGACGACGCCTTCCACGTCTAGCAAGCATTTTGATTCTGCATAGTTCTTGAAAGTGGCTTCTCATTAGCGTATGCAAAGAGCTTCATCAACCAACAGCTAGCGAAACATCAAAGGTAGAACGTATGCCGCAGCACCCACAGGGGTGTGTGGTGGGGCGATTGCGCTAATCATCTAACCAACAGGATCAGGATCCCTGGCAGGCTAGGGGCCTGTTGCCCCAAAACGCAAACACCAGCGTTCGGGAGGTTCTTAATTGGATATGGATATTGATAATCGTTGCTCGAACAATCGAATTGGCCGTTCTGGACCACCATTTGAGATTGCTTCTGGTCTCCGCTTTCACTTACGCACTGAACAGGCAAACGGTAGGCAATTGCAAACGTATTGCTACCGTCTCGAATGAGAGCGTCGGGATTCGATTCGTCCTTCGATCCTTAATATTGTTTTTATTCCTCTTGATTCTCATCAGTCAAAACCACAAGGTTAATTGAAAATCAATAATTTCCCGTTCTCCGGCCATCAGGGTTTGCTCTGCGATGCGAACATTCCTTGGAGCTGGGGGAATGGATGAGGGGCCTGGGGCGACAAAGAATGGAAACTGGACACCTAATACAATGTGTTTGTCCAAGTGTTCCGAATGATGACCGATGGTGGCCGTTTGGTGCCATAAAAAGCATTGCTTCAGTGATCATTAAGGATAGCAGATGGATTTGAAATGGCATAAATGTTGTAAGAAGAGAGAGAGAGAGAGAGAGAGAGAGAGAGAGAGAGAGAGAGAGAGAGAGAGAGAGAGAGAGAGAGAGAGAGAGAGAGAGAGAGAGAGTCTGGCGGCCCTCATGGTGATCATTGGAAATGTATTGGTTTGGCTGTTGTTTTCGCAATCCCCATTTCAGTTGTGCCCGGTGGCAAGAATGTGCACCCGGAGATTTCGAATTTACCGATCTTGGACAGTTTTCTAGAACTGACCACATTCACACCAGCCCCGGGCATTGAAGGATGTTTGGCGAAACGGCTAATCCTTCGGATAAGTTCAAGGTCGTTTGCTGCCGGGTGACAGCCGCTCATTATTGTTTTCTGTTGCTAAGTGAAGTAATCAGAGAGCATGCTCCCGCATGTATCCAAAGCACAGGGATTAATGTCAGCCTCAGCTTAGCAGAAAGAATCATTACTATATCGGTTAGTGTAAGAATGCATTGGAAATCCGCGTCAAAGTCAAGAATTGCCAGAAGAAACAAGAACAGGGTAGCGAATTTCACGCGATTCAAGATAAGCCATTTCCCCTTTGTTATCAGTCCAATTAGTTTTCAAAAGCTAGCGGCACCCTAATTGTTAATGTCCATCAAGGAATAAATGAGGATTTTAATAAGAGTTCACCAGAATCTGAAAAAGTATTGCATTCCTAGTGATATTGAGTACAAGTAAGATTATTGCTCGCGTACAGGAAATCACCAAATCACGTTGAAGGAGTATAATTGTTTGTTAAACATTAAAATGGAAACCATTTGAAGTGTCCGACATCTTGGCAGAATCAACAACTGGCCATCTGGTAGTTGGATAAGGTACAAGAAAGTAATCCTTTGCAGATTACTGAATTATTGGCCACGTAAGCAGCTCGTGTTAATTAACTAATCAAGAAATGCTCAGCACCAGATGGAAGCGCCGGAGAGTGTTTCTTTGCAATAAAAGAGGATGAATCTTGTTTTAATGTTATTTCATCTGCGGCAATTGCCGTACTTCGTCCTGCAGATGGCCCTCGTCAGAGTCAGTGTCTCCTGTCCGTTTCGTTAAGGGAACGTCAGATTTGCCTTGTTTATGGGATTTCTTCCAAAAGTTTGAACTTTACCTATTACAAATTCCTGCTTGAAGTTGACCGTGCCTTTTTCCTGTCGTTTCTTGGTTTGCGTTCTTCGTGTCTGCAAAGTCGTGACTGCGTGTCGGGGGACTCTGCAGTACGCTTCAGTATGTAGTACCCGATGTTGTAGCAGTTTCATTTCTTAACACAGGAGAAAGTGTGAGAAATGCGGTATGATTTGTTTTGTTTTTTTATTTCCCCACGAAAAAAATTGCTCTAACTTATTCCTTTTTAACCTGTTCTACTTTAATTCCATAGAAACTTTCTCCTAGCAATCTGGAAGGTCGGTTTGATTATTTGAATGTATCGTGACCTTTGAACTTCTGTCACTCAATAACAGGCACTACATTTGCATTCAGTAAACTCCTAGAAGTGACCTTCACTTTGCAAATGTAAAATACACCCTACCAGAGTGGTTCAGAAAAATAAACATTTTATCTCACCCATACACTAGAGCGGGATAAAAGCATTGCAAGTACTCCTGCCATGGTCACCGGACTGGACTTGTTGCAGTTATTTCAACGAAGATGTTATAATGAGGTGCAACCGTCGTAATGTTGGTGCCGAATCGATTCATTTATTCATCTCTTCCTCTAGGGAATCGGATATCGTCTAGCGATCCTGACATCGCCAAGAAGATGCAATTGAATGGCATCGCAACCCGTGGCGCTTGGTTACATTTCAAGACCAGTGCCGAACACTGCTGCAACCCAGAGCGATTCGTTTCGTTCGACACTTGCCCGGCATTGCGCTGTAGCGCATCTAGCCCATCCGCCGGAGCATCTCTCTTACGGCGCGAGACTGCATTGCATGCTACCAGGTAATTGAATCTCAGTTAATTCAATTTCGTTTGGCATAAAAGCTACCTTTGTTTTGCTCCTTTAGCGGTGCCAACGGTAGCGTCTTTAGAAGCGAGGCACCGTTGAAGCAGCAGCAGCAGCAGCAACAGTGTCACCGGTCCAGGTTGCTGCACCGGAGTCGGTACCCTCTCCGGGCGCTGAGTACGGGTTGCCTCTCTGCGATGAAGACTCTGCTTAGTGGCTTGTAAGTTTCCTTCAAGACAGTAAACGATAAATGTTTTTCCTTCGCCTCATCACGCACCCTCTTGGATTGTGGTTGCTGCCGTGACACCTTTTCTCTACTGTTGCACCTTCGGCTATTTCGACGGCGACGGCATACCGCAGCATTCGTCAACTGGTGTGCGACTCACTTACTTGCTCCCTGGGGCCCCCTCTCTCTCTTTCTTTCGCTTTCCGGGATTGCGAGTGGTTTCAGCTGAAGATGAAGCTTGAATTAGGAAGAATTGTGTTTGTATGTCTGTGAGGGACACAAATGAAACATTGAATTTTCTCGCGCCGTAAGAGGGTTTAGGATCGTGAATGCGCTTGGTGGTTTGTTTAACAGCCCTCCGTTTACAGCGTTTGTCCGAGTTCAGACTTTCAAACTCATGCTCGAGGGCATAACAGAAGACCCGTTTAGCGGTCTTCGCGCACGACTGTTAGAAAGGACACTTGACTTGCACTTTTCCGCTCGTAAAAGCTCGGAATAGTATAAAACGAAATAGCGTATAATGGCTTCATAAAGCAACGACTGAAGCTGAACAACGGTTTTGATGGCGGGCGTAAAAGGTCTCACCTCGTTCTGGCCCCTAGTTCCCTGGCAGCTCGCTGAATCGGCTAGATTCGGTTCAGGGCTCTTAATCCCCCCTCCCACCCGTGGAAAGCGGTCCTGCATCCTGCAAAGCGATTCCATGCTGAATGGCGATGTTGATGAGTAATGTACATCAAGTGATACTTTATAGAGGCCACTGTTCTCCGCTCTGATGCTATGTCGTTGCGTTGGGCCGCATGCCTTCGATGTCGGCTGGACACTCGAGTTGGTTGAGGAATTTTAACTGCTTCGGCCTTGACAGCCCTAGAGCAAAAATATGAAGAAAATTGAAATAGACGAAACGAACTTTAACTGCCATAAACTGTGGAGTCAGTGCGAACGATCCGGTTAGTATATTTTGTGAGCATAATCGTACCCTTCCAACACCAACCAGCGAGCAGTTCAAGGTCAGTTTTCATTTTATGTTGCGCAAATTCGTAAGTCAAAATAAATGTTTACCTATGCTTGAGCATAAAACAACCGAAATCTGATTTCATGCTCATCCGTACGGGAATCTAACCGTAACATCGCTGCACCGGCAAAGGTTAGCGCAGCAAACCTACCACCTTGGTGTAGAACAGTTTTGCCCCGTGGCCTCGTGGTAAGACGAGATTAAAGGAAATGATAAGGATGTAAGCAGCAGAAAAGCGTTCGCGTGCCACAGCAACCGTGGCGCCTGTTTTATGAGGGTTAAAATGATCAAACAGTGCCGGCATCGGTGCCGCCTGCAAACCGTCAAATAAAACCGAAACAAAACATGACAAACCGGGCGAGTAATGGTGGTTGCAAAAAGTATTCACAACCCTTCTCAACCAACGGTTCCAAGGTGCTGATAGCGCTTTCGATGAGGTCTTGCCCAACGGATGACTGCTATTCATGAAGCCAGCTTTTAATGGTGTCTCTTTTTGGCACTTGCTATTAGCGACGGGTAGGGTAACATTGATATATTTGGAAATGGTTATTTTTAAACCAAACCTTTGCAGGACATAAAAATATGCTCTGTTCATTCTTTTATTTGCTACCAAGTAGTGGATTGTCTAAAGTGAAATTTCACAAATAGTGTACAGCTGTTATGACTCCATTCAAATTTAAATTCGTTATAAACGTGTCTAATGGCAAAATAGTTATATTTTTATCTCTCCGTTCAGCTGAGATTCTGATAAAACCATTTAACTTAATATTACCAAACCAATATCATTGCCCTAATTATATTGTCCTAAATGATTGGTTATTTAATTTTATTCCCAAATTAGCATGTATTAATGAATTCATCGAAAAGTGTATCGACTTCTCCATAAACTCAAGTCGGAGATAAAGTTTAATTTAATTCTAGCCTTTGTTGTTGTCAGTTTTGTTTAACGGAATAATTTTAGATTTTCTTAGGTTTCTGTAACGATTCTATTTGCAAAAAAAAGAATTTTCCCACATAAAAAATATAAATCGGAACATTTCAACAAACCAAAGTTAAATTTATCCATGTTTTCTAAATAAAAGCATCCGCTAAGTTAAACTAAAGTTTTTGATTATGCCTTGATTTTTTAAAAATATTTTTTGTCTACAAATATTTGCGTATTATGTTATCGAATTAACAAAAGTAATTTTATTAGAATAACCATCTGTAGCTAATAGAATAACCCATTATAGTTATCATGGCATAGATCATTTCGTTTATCAAAGTATTCAGTTGCATTTAAGCTATTACATTTGTTTGTCAAACATATTTGATTCAATGTGTATTTATTTGCATTGAATTATTACATATTTTACGCCCATTGTCGCTGATTATTACATAGGATAAAGTAAAATTTTGTAAAATCTATCTGTAGCCGACAATGGGAAAAACACACAGAAAAAACACAACACTCAAGAGCACGAGCAACACCGGAGCGCTTGGGTGTGTTTGTGTGAATTTAAACAAATTATTTCTTTGATCGAACATAATGTTTCCCATTCGATATCAGCTAATTACCTTCTTCGCAGTCACCATGCCTCCTACAGCAAGGCTCCGGGCACGTACTGCTAGCAGGATGGAAGATTGGTTCCGTATTGAAACCCGACGGACGGTGTGCAACAGCAGGGAAGTAAGTTTTATGATGATTGATTATCGTGCTGCGACCTCTCCATAGGCGAGCCCGTGGGCTACTTCCGGATACATAGCATGGTTACCTGGCCGCTACAATCACAAAAGGGCATCTCCGGGGCCATATCCGCCTTTTTGCCCTCCTTTTCTCGGGCCCAACCGGGTGAAGGCACCCATCCCATCCCCACCATCCGGTGCAACTAATGCAATAAAACTATAATGAGATTATAGAGCCGTCATGTTTCGCATTGCAACGGACTGCTGAACCGGATTCACTCGATGTCCCGCACTCATCGGTCACGGTCGAACTTTAGTGCACTCGGTGTGTGCGGTGCAACATGGCCAGGACCCTGCAATGAATGTAGTAGCACGGTCAGCCAGGTACCGATCCCTGCCGTTGCAATGCAACAGGAAAGTGAGCCGAGGAATCGAATGAAAGTTTTAAAAGAAATTTCCTGGCACGAACTTCCTGGCACTTCCCGTACCAACGGGCCACCATTGGCACGCAGCGCCTTTGCCTCATTCCGAATGTACTTTCCATCCGACAGTAGCTGATAAAGCAGCACTGCTGCTGGTAACGCATACAGATCAGTGGTGTTTGTTAGATCGTGATAATTGGGATCATGGGCACTCTAAGCGGAGGGTGGGAGAAGGAAACAGATGCCTGTTCAGATATGGCATCGAATTTAATTAAGCCATTAAGCCTCATCACCGAAGGCTGCACCGTGCCCCCGGTCAAAGCTCCGCGTGTATTGGCAATTTCTGCTCTCGCAAGCGATTCCGGGTACTATCGCTTCGTTGTTTCGCTGGAAACGTCCTCCCTCCTCCCTCCCGGACAATGGAACTCTTTAATTACATAGCCACAACCTTAAGCTGGGCAGCTAATAAATTCATAATTTGATTGCTTCAAATTGGCAGCGAACACCAACGCGATCCTCTTCTGTTCAACGAATAATGCGTCTGGCAGTTGTTGTGGCGTTTAAACATTTGACTTGCTGTACCCCATTTGAGTTTAGCAACTTTGTTCGGCGTCCTGTACCTGGAAAGAGGAAAAGTTACGGGGAGACGAGAATAGGAGGCAGAAGGGTTGGGGTAGCGAGACTCCCAGAGGATCTTGGGCGCTAAACATGAAGTGGAACGGAAGGATCGAATATGATTGGAAAAGTTTCCGATCTTACGGTGCAAGTGAAGAGAGCGATAAGAATGTCAAGTTAGAATGGGAAATGATATTCATCTTCAGGAGTAACAGTCGATTGTTTTGCATAAATCACATTGAATGAATAAAGGCAGCTTTTTTTTATCCTGTCAACGGCTGGCACAATGAATTGTTTAAGAGAAATTGAATAGAAAGCATTACAACTGTCATCTGCAACTGTTAATTCATTCTGAACTGCATAAAAGCTTCATTCCGCTCGTTAAGTTCCTGTAAATGAGTAAATGCTCTTATTATTCATTCTGCGATTGTTTTTATACTTGACAAAGAAACTTGTTCGTTCGCTCTTGTTCTCAGGGCAGTGGTTGTGCTCGAAATGATTATGAGCCGCCATTGTGTATTGTCCAACTAAAAGTTTCTTCATCGTGCGGTCAATTTTCTGCGGTTATTACAATTGGTTGTAGTGCTGCAATTTCATCCACTGTTAAGTATCCATTAAAAGTTTTACCTATGGTTTGGAAATCATATTTCCTTTTGACGAGCAAACAGCACTATTGTTTATTCGTTATTGCTTGTCGTTAATGAGTGATGCTTGAATAATTCAAACACATCGCTTTTTTTCCACAATCAATTTCGCACAGAATTAACTAAAAACAATCTCATTGTTTTAAAGCGGAACATGTAGCGTTTTCCTGGTAAGTGACACGATGAAAATCGGAAGGCGCCTCCATCGGTCTTCGCCAAGTCCAAGGATACCGCATCAAAGCGATTGAATACAATTTCCATTTATTGTATCCAAGAGCTTTGGTACGGGATGAGCTTTTTGAGCTACAAAAGGCTGATGGAGAGATAAAAGCTTCGGATCAGCTGGATAAGGGTTTTCCACTCGTTTTTTTACACTCGTGGAAAACATTTTTCATGGGATTTTCATAAGCTGTCCCATTTTTCTCTTCATAAACATGTTTGTTCGGATTATTTCGGAAGTCCATAACCAAAAAAAAGCAAAATTTATTGATAAATCTCATAAATGTATTTATTAAATACACGACTCTTAATTGTCATTTCATATGAAACAGAGAGTTTTGTTTTTACATTTTTGTTGTAGTTTGCTCAGTTAAAATAAAGTATAATAACACCAATAACACAAACTAAACAGTTTTATTTCTTTTTACTCACAAACTAATATTTTGCTCACAACTAAATATGAACAACGCACGCTTTTACTTCAACGAGAACGGTACTTCAACGAGAACTTCTCGTACTTCAACGAAAGCGGTTGGGTCTTTATTCGTGGTTTGATGGTTACTGAGGCAGTCTTATGCGTGAATGATTCGTCGTTACATGTCGTCTCGGCTTCGGCACGATATTAACTAATTGGAAACCACCGCTAACCATGCGAAACATGTGAGTCGTAACAAATGTCGAACGATTCGTTCTCTTCAGTGTCCCCTTCTACGACTTGAAGAATGTTAGATTGTGTTTGTTTTTGAAAAACTTCCGTAACGTTAGCCGCCAGAATGCCACCCGGAAGTCAACATTGTAGAACGCGTAGATGAACGGGTTGATGGCACTATTAATCCAACCGAGCCACGTCAGGAACTCCATCAGATCGTCACTCTTCGAGTCGTCCGGCAGGAACGGCATCAGCAGGTAGTAGACGAAGAACGGCAACCAGCAAGCGATGAACCCACCGACGACCATGCTGAGCGTCTGGGCGGTTTTGGTTTCGCGCTTCAACGACGATATCCGTATCGGTATCCGTTTGCCGTGTAGCCGCACCTTGGTCGCGTTGGTCGTAACGTTCGAGGCGCACGATTCCGACAACGAGATCTGGCTAGCGCTGAACTGCACCGTGTTGATGGGCCGTAGCTCGAATGTGGCACCCGAAAATCGAGACATCGCGCTGGCATTACTGCTATTGCGGGCATTCGGGGTGTTGCGCGTCGAACTAAGAAACTCGTACAGTGTCTGGTGGGAGGTGTTGTTACTGTTGCTACTGCCACCGTTGGTGTAGTGTGTGGTGCTGAGCTGCCGGCCACCACCACCGCCACCACCATTGAACGCACCGCTCACCATCTGCCGGGGGCTCGTGTCGGCATCCGAGGTACAGTTGTCCACCTCGATGTCGCAGCTCTTTTCCGTGGCCTGCATCAATCAGCCGGAGCCACAATGTTCGCAGTCGAATGCGTTCGTGATGGAAGAGAAAGACGGCAAAAAGGATGTATTAGTGATGTAAGATGGCTAGCTGTCAGTTCCGACCCAAAACAAACGATCAGAAACACAGAGTGTCCCAGCTATTTGAGAGGCCTGAGGTGCCGGGATGCCACCTCTAAGCCATTCGCAAGGCCACGCATCCTAAACCAATATTGTACCGTCGGCCATAGGCAAAGGACGAGGATTTATTTGTGAACAAGCAAGCATATTTATCTAACTGGACCGTTCGGACTCGGAACCGTCAAATAGTTAACGAAATATATTCACTTCACGGAAGGTTGGATTGCTGGATTGGACTCAACTAGCTTCAATTCTATTTCCATAATCTTTGCCGAAGCCTTAGAGTTCCTTGGCGCGTGCCGGTGCGAAGGTGTCGTAAAGGGGCTGAATGAAGCGGATTATATAAACGGTTGAGCCGAGCAGACTGATGCTAGAGTCACCAGTTCGTCGCTATGGCAATTAGAGGAAAACATTTTTTTATAATGTTTCTCTCTCTCTTTTGCTTTGAAAAATCAGGAGGCACGATTCTGGGGCGAGAGTTTTGGGGGTAAATTGGTGGGAAAACCTTGTTTCATTTAGCAAAACACGCAGATCAAAGCTAGAACCGCAATTACACCCGAATTGTGCGAATGCTTAAGCTTCATCTTGTTCGCCACTGAAGGAAGATGAAACGATACTCTAACAAGAAAGAACGAGCGAAATAGAGAGAGAAAGAGGGAGAGAGAGAAAGAGAGAGAGAGAGAGATAGAGAGAAAGAGAACGAGAGAGCGAGCAACTTTTCTCATCCAAAGTCCAACTGTTTGTATGGTGGAATTAGCGGAAAACAGCTTTAATTGATTTCGCATTTCCCGCGCTCGGGAAAACCTCTTGGAATCTGGCCACAAAACGGTTGTTTGTGTTGTTCGCACCGGCCAGATGTTCCGTGAAATGACAACTTCTGCTTCCAGCAGAACGACACAAGACAGCCAAGCCCCGGAACGAGACATTCACCATCAAACCAATCCATTCCGGTCACCATTATTACCGGTGTTTTGGGTTTCGGGCCCCGTGATTGTTGGCGTTAACGGCACAAGCCATCCCCTAAAACAACAGCGAGACCTCTCGTCGTGCCGTACGCGGACAATGACCGTAGGCGTAGTAGGATCATTAGCATAACAACAGGCAACGGTCGGGGGTCTAAAATTAAATGTAAAAACCAAAGCGAGTGGATGTAAAGGATGAAAGAAAGGACAAAACGCTGGTGGGCAAATGCAGCCAATGAAGCGGGAAGGGGGAACCGACTCCAACTTACCTCAGTTTTTGTCATTCGGTTTTGACGCGACGTTAGCACGCAGCAAATCTTGGAGTAGACGTACAGCATCACGGTCATCGGGATGAAGAAGGAACCCATGGCAGAAAAGACGACGTAGCCCTTGTTCTGGTTGTAATGGCACTCGTAGCTTTGCAGCGTTCTCCGATCCTGATCGTACCTGTTTGTTTTTTTGTGGCGTGGGAAGGGAAACCAAACGGAACCGATCGGAGTGTGAGTGAGCATGAAACGAGCGATCGAAATTCCTTCCACATCTACAGATCGAGAGATAACGTATGTATGCGTCTCTTAAAGTCCTGTGGCACACACACACACACACACAGAGGGGCGAGCGCGTGCATAGCAACCGCACAGCCGACCTCTATGGTAATTGATTTTCTTTAGATTAAATTTCGTCAAGGTAAATGAAAAAATATGTCTTCCTTCCAGGTAGGTTGGATGAGAGGGAAGACTGGCACGGACAGGCCGGTGCAGAAACGGGAAGTGAGGACGAAGGACGGTGGGTTTGGGAAACTGTTTTATAAGTACCGGTTGCCGAATGACTTTGGAACTTTTTTGAATGAACATTTGAAATCGAGTTTACCTGTCGCCATCGCATGCAACGCGACCGTCAGTGGCGGTGGCGGTGGCGTTGACAACCACCATGTTCCCGGAAAGTTTCCGCAGGAGAACGAAGGATATCAAAACGGGGACCCTGGACCTGTTTCTTCCGTGCACCACCACCGGGGAACAACCGGTAGACCGGAACGAAGGCCCTTCGACCCTTCGACAACAGAGGTGACAGCGAGCGTCGACAAGACAAGTTCATAACCGTACAAAGGGGGGCAGGGCTGGTATATCGGATACCCATCGTGTGGTGTGCAACGCGGGTGCGTGTGCGTCTGTGTGTATGTCCATCTGTCCATACAACACCGGATTGCACAACAATTTCTCTTTTGCGTTTTCTCGTTCGTTTCAACCTCAAACATCTTCATCAAGTTTCAAAGGTTTCGGCCAATGTTTCGTTCGTTTCATGTGAGGCCAATTGGAGCATGAACGTCGTACGTCTTGGATTCGGACGAAACGCAGACCCAGGCCCAGAACCGACGTTGCTAAGCGATCCTATTTTCTCGTTTCAAGTGAAAACATTTCCCGCTAATTTTGATAAAAGGGTAGGCCTTGGTAACTATTTTGCTGTTTTTTCGTTGTATTTACTCTCCCAAGCGAGTTCTTTTCTTGTTATCAACCGAAGCGATGTAACGATGGATGTGCTTTGATTTGAAAGAAACATAAGATATTTGGTTTGAAGAAAATTTCCGCCATTACCGGACGGGACGTCGGAATGGATTTCGATGCCAACCATCATCGTCCGTTCCGGGTATCATTACGTTATGGGCGTTCCTGAGGCACAGGAAAACAAAGCAATTCCAGCAAAACATCCAAATCGCTATGTTGCGTTGACATACGCGTACGAACGTCGACACCGAATGAATGCGCGCGCGTGTGTGTGTGTGTGTGTGTGTTTAGTGCGGCTTGAATCAATATTTGAAAATAGAATTCCTCTTAAAACGTTCCAGCACGCGCGCTCGGTCATATAAGGACGACGACGACGACGACGCCATTACCGTGACCGCACGTGGCACGACGATCTCTTCGGTAGCTTTCTGGACATTCGCGCGGTAATCCCGCGAACGCGTAGAATGTGTTGGCATAAAAATAGTGTTAACGCCCGGAGTCGACCATTATTGCTCCGCACGATGGAGGCGCCTCACGATTCATCGTCAACCGCGTCCACTTGCCATTGCCACTCACCGGAGCACTCGAGCATCGTTTGGGGCTGCTCATCGCGTTCCCTGTTCTCGTGTATGGTCGTGTGTGTGTGTGTGTGTGTGTGTGCAGGAGTGCCTGTACCTACCAGCCTAGGATCGGTGGACATGTGATCGCCAGTGCGACCAACCAGACGACGAAAATCATCACCAGAGCTAACCGCTTCGAGCGTCGGCGCTTGGAGTAGGTGAGCGGCCGAGTGACTGCTAAGTACCTGCCGGAAGGGAAGGGATAGAGAGAGGAAGAGAGACAGTGGCAATGATGGAATGGAGGATTACGCGTTTGAATCGAAAACGAAAGGATGGTCCCCCTTTTTACCTACCGGTCGACGCTGATTGCGCAGAGGCTGAGTATCGAGGCGGTGCACAGCAGCACATCGAGCGATATCCAGATGTCACAGAGGATCCAACCGAGCTGCCAAGATTCTGTTCCATGCGTGCGTGTGTGCGAGTTTGTGCGAATTGTAATCGAAAAAGAAGCAAGAAAAATGGCTGTTGTAAAGGGCGCTATTTGCTCGGATATCCGGGAGTGCTGCACTGGGAGATTCCCAGACACAGTACGGGTGTGTTTGTGTGTGTGTGTGTCTCTGTGTGTAACGTGCAAATGGAGCATGCGACGCCACACACCAGCGTAACATGTCGACCGGCGGCGTACGCGTGTGACAAACGCAAAGCAATCCCTCTCCATCCCGCGAACCGCGGCCTTAATATCTTCGGTTTGTTTGCTCGCAGGATTACTTTCACTTTTACCCGGGACTCTCTCCCTCTCTCTCTCTCTCTCTCTCTCTCTCTCTCTCTCTCTTTCCATCTCTCTTTTTCTTGTGGTGGTGGAGAGAAGAACACGCGCGCGCGCCAATCTTGGGGCCAATATTCCGGGCGCAGTCAACGCGTCAACGAAGTGCTGGGGCCGGGAGTTGGGAGTTGGGAAAGTGTGTGCGTTAATTTTATTTGCTTCTCGCTGCTCCTTCTTTCGTAATGAACTTTTAGCAACAGATCCGCTGATTTGTTGGGAAAGAAAGTTCACAAGAAAGCCCACAAGAAAGGGCATGCCCCACCCTCTCTCTCTCTCTCTCTGTCCTGCCCCTTCTCTCGTGGTTACCGTTCTTGGCGACGCAGATTTAGGAGGAGCAGGACGAGAGTTAATCGCGTGCAATGCATGAACATTCGCGTTCCCGTTGCACGCGAATCAAAGGATGCGTGGAAGGATTGTGGGAACTGTTGACAAGCGTCGCACACATCCGCACGTACAAATGGCTTACTGGCCTTAAATATGAAGCCAAGAAAAGAAAGGAAGACAAAGTCGATTCCTGTGAACGGCGGCAAGTTGCTGCTCTGTTGCTGCCAGAAGATTGAGTTCCATGCTCATTACAGCACCGGCAGCAGCCGCAGCAGTAGCAGCGCGGCGAGAGTAAAAACAACCACACACGCACACGAAACATGTAATCCTAGCAACGGAAGGCCGGGGACGGGAGCAGCGGCACAAGGGTGGTATTAGTGAGGGCGCGCGGGCTGATAAAATAATTGAATGTTCGATTCCGCTCTTTGCCGGTGCCGGTGTTGTTACCGCACACCGTTACCAAGAACGCTTACCGTAAGTGTGCTGGCGCGCGCACGCGTGTGTGTGTGTGTGTGTGTGTGTGTTGACGCAATCAGCATAAGCCAAGGGGGATGCGTGTATCATTCGGATGAGCCCAAAACTCATCCAGCAAACAGATGAGCTGACAGATCTTATCAAACTTCTCATCTTACTCGCACCGGCTGGAGTTGGCCTTAGATAGGGGTGGGGGAAGGGGATCCCAACCCCTACGAGTCCTTCGAATGCCACGCACACACACACACACACACACACGGGCACACATCGCAGGCGATGCGTATCACGGTAGGCGGCGTTTTCGTACGTTCGTTTCGGTTTGCGCCAGGCAAGATAATCAAGATTTCCGTCCAGTGGGTGATCCCGTGCGTAAAAGAAACGAATTTTCCCCGCAGTGGCATTGGCCGGGATACTCGCAATCGAGGGGCAAACGTTGGCCTTTGCTGCTCGCGGTACGGATTGATCTCCGGCACAGCGGCACACGTCGTCGTCATCGTCGTCGTAATCCGCCGCGGCTTACATGAAGCATCCTCCTCGCATCCTATCACGCGTGGCAGTGGCTTCGGCATCGAGCGCAAAGTGGCAGAGTGGCTGCCATTTGTCTTTCGGTCTCCCCCCCCCCTCCCCTGGACGGGACTCATTCGAGCCTATTCCAGACAAACGCTCCTTGGTGTTTCGTGCAGCAGCAGCAGCAGCAGGAACAACAACAACACAACAAGTTTCGAATAATGATCGCCATAAAGTTTAACACCGAGTATGGCACCTCCCCAACGGTGCGGCACTAATCCCCCCCCCCCCCCCCCCCTAGCTTTTTCGAGTGCCAAATGCCACTTGGTCCGAGATTGAGAAGCAACAAAAAATGAAATGATAAAACGACGTCGAGCACGTCACTGGCATGGCCGCTGGATTGGAATGGGACGACGTGCCCTGGGAATGACCGCGATCCGTTAAATGGGGGCGCGAAATAGTGATGCACGTGGGTGCCAGGGTGTGTATGTGTGTGTGTGTGGGGGTGGTGTGTGGGCGATGACGTACCAACAACAAACACGATGACAGCCGGTGGCATGACGAAGATACCGACCAGCCAGTCGGCCACCGCCAGGCTCATCACGAAGCAGTTGGTAACGGTCCGCAGTCGGCGCGTCGTCAGCACGGAAAGTATCACCAGCGTATTGCCGACGACCGTGATGACGATCAGCAGACAGAACAGGGCCACCAGGATCAGCTTTTTCCACGAGAGGCAAGCCCGGCTGCAACCGTTGCCATCGTTGCCGCCGCCATTACCGCTGGAGTCACCGATGGTAGTGACCGTCGAGAGTGATTCCCGGCGGTCCAGCGACGCATCGTTCGGTTGCAGGTTGATGTACAGCTCCTGGTAGCTGGTGGCCAGCGACACCGTACAGTTCATGACCAGTGAGGCTGCCGTACTCGTGGTGGTGGTGTTTCTGGTGTTCGTATCACTCGATGCCATCGTGCGTGTGTCTCGTGGGTGTAATGTCCGAAATGTCTTCGAGATCTGGTCACTTTCGCTCTCTCACTTCCCTCAATTGATGGTCCATTGTCTGCTTTTCTTCGGTATTGGCGAGCGAGCCAATCATCAAATTAGTCAAGACTGGCGCAATGGAACACGTAAACAGTAAATGGGAAATGGTTGCGTTCTTTCTCGGTATAATCAAACAAACTTTCTCGTCCATCAATAAAAGCGCCTACCATCGGCCAATGGTACTGGGGAACGTTGGTGCTTCATTATCGATTGGCCGGTTTCGATGCGTTCCGTGCGTTAATGTTTTAATATGATGCAACGAGCTGCGGCTGCGTCCTGCTTATCAGTGGTTTGTGGTGGATCGAGAGGTGTTGTCGTTGGTTATCTGCTGTAGAATATCTGAAACGGAAACAGATTGGAATGGTGGCGTCAATATTGTAGCTGTTGAGTAGAGAAACAAACATACAGTACTATGCTAGAGGTTTTGTTATCTGTATTTGTTTCAAATCAAATGGTATCAAAGTACAATACGATTCATGTACATTTTGCACTGAACCACTAGCTCAATGCTGGGAACTGACTATTCGAACCAATTTTTCTGATGACTAGCAAACAATGATTTATCAACCAATCTGGAGTAATTGTTTTCGTTCGTTTTTAAACATATCAGTTTTTCGGTTCAAAGTTTTCAACAGTGTCACATAGTCCTACAGAAAGTTTGTTCAAATGCGCTGTTGATCTTACAAGCTATAGAGACTCAATTAAGGTTGTTAACTGATCAATATATTAGTCAAATCATAAAGAATTCTGGTCTAAAATTTAGGAAGAATAATCAATCTGGATCATCCCTTAGATCATGCCAGTGAAGTAATCAGGATCATAAATATTTTTTCATCATAACAGATCACCAAAACTAAAGTTTAACGGACACCAGAATTGTTGTAATTGAAACACACTATTCAGAAAAAAATACATCAAATGTTGTGTCTTGCTGAATTTAGGCTTGTTTTGACCCTTGAATAACTTTATCGATTTACTTTTTCAGATCTTGTAGAGCAGAGAGTAAAATGAAAAGGTCTTCTCTTTAAACTTTAAATCCTTTATCTCTCGCCTTTTATTTTCCTTTCACTCGTCTTTTATTTTCCTTTACGTTCCTCAAGGATTGCTGTTTAAGCATATCACAAAAAAAAACAGCTAACGTAAGATAAATTCAGAACACACAGAACGGCTGTAGAAAATGTACATTTAGCATTCCACTTATGGACAACTGGTATTGTTAGCATATCTTGCATTGTGCTAACTTGATCTTTTCAACGTGTATTTTAATTACCAATACCAGATCAAACGTATAGCTTTCACTTGCAAAAACGGACATCGCGGTTTCCGATCAATGATGACGGAGCAAACCACTAACAATGCCCAGTTCGATACATTACATTCCTCCATTCGTTCGATTCTCTCGGGAAAGATCCTGGACATTACCAACCGTGGCGTGATCCGCCATAAGATGGTTCTCGCAGAATGGTCGCCGGACTGAACGGCGGTATCAGCTGTGGTACCAATCAAGGTGCGTTCGGGGGCCAATAATAGTACCAACCAGATGCGCACATCCATACACTCGGCTCTTAATAGCCGTTAGTGTTCGAGGGAGGATTAATAATATTTTGCTGTTTTTCGTTTGGTTTGCGAAGCCATTTCGGCCAGCTCGTCCACCATTTCATCCTTTTTGGTGAAATCCGAATTCCGCCAACGGTGGAACGGTACAGAGGAACGGGGATATTTCATCCAGCTAAGCCAGCAACGAAATTGGCGGTTGTTTACCACCTTCACCGTTAAGCCATCTAATGTTCCTCGCTATCTGTTTAGCGTTGATGCCGTACAGTTTTCGAATCATTTTCGATTCTCGCCTTTGTACCTAAGCAGTGTGTGTGTGTGTGTGCGTGTGTGTATGTGAAAAGTCCCACAAACAAGTGCTGCTTGTTTCCACTTGTGTTCTTCATTTTCTCTTGCTCTTCGATTCTTGACAATCATGCTGTACTCCATGGCAGGATAGGCGATTTTATGCGGCGAACGTTTGGTGCCTCTGCGTTGTACATAGAAATTCAGATCAAAACAACCGCCGGGGGAATGAATCTAGCGACTGTAAATGAACAGCCAGAGCAAGAGATAGAGAGAGGGTGAGAGAGAGAGAGAGAGAGAGACACCATCAAGAGTACACTACGCGTTGCCTAATGTCCCTTGTGATCTTTACTGACACGAACAAAGCAAATCCCAGCGGACGCGCACGTATACAACAATCAGCGCGATTGTCAGGCGGTTGCAAATGGTGGCAGCAATAACGCCCCGTTTGCCAGCCCGGCCAGTGGCAAGTGGTCCGGCGACCACCGTGGTTTAAAGTGGTGCCAAAGTAGAATTTTGCACTGCAAAAACATTCCGGAGTATAAACATGGGCGTAGGTTCACTTTAATAGAAACAATTGTTTCTCATCCGATCGAAATCAGCAGATTTCGAGTTAGGTAAACTATCTGCAGTAAGCGACATGTTTAGCATTGAAAATGTATGTTAATTTTATGCCAAAACTGTCAAAATTCCGACAAGATTTAAGGTACCATCTGTCACCCTCAAATGTGTCACTGCCGCCATACTATATACGCCCGTACACGACTATAGAATAGAGCATAGAGATGAATAACGGCTGACAGGCACGCCTACAGGCGACCGTCATGATGACCAACAGTAAAGTAACTTCCAAGTAAAACAGTTGATCTATGCAATCACCATCCACTGCCCGTGTGGTAACATTCCCATCGGAACTTCTTCCGTGGAATCGTACACAGTTCCGCGGATGCCCTTTTCCTCAGTCAAAGCTTTTTCTACTTTTCCTCGAACGATCACCGGGAAAGAATGAAGCGGAGGAAAAGGTACGATAAACCGCGACTTGGTGGGCGATAAGGAGTGTCCAGTGTACATTGAACAGAGCTGCAACACCCCTTGACCCAGTAACACAAAAGTGTGACATCAGCCACACCGAAGGGGATGTCATTAATCGATGTAAAAATACGTGCGACAGCTGAATGGAAACGTTGCGGCTTCTGTGGTCCTGCGGGTCCGTGCAGTTGCCGGTAGCTGCAACACTGAACCGCAACCGACGGTCCCAGTACGTGTAAGAATGTCCTGGATTGCCGGTATCCTTCGCCTTTGTTCCATCAACTATCATTTCTCATCAATTAATGGAACGCTCGGTACGTCACAGCATTTCCGCTCCCTGCGGGGAAGCTTTATCGGGAGCATAAATGTCTTGGTTCGTCCTGGCATATGTTTCGGGGCATTTGTTCTCGGTTCTCGCCAAGTCAGCTCGTCTGCTACTCCTGCTGCTTCTTTCCTAGCTCCTAGGGAATCGATTAGCTTTCGAGTCATTTTGTTTACCCTCGCTTCGTGGGGCGCTTGGTGTTTTTTATTTGTCTCCGCTCGTTTATGTTTGCTCTGTGTTCTCGTCGCCGTCGCTGTCGTCGTCGCCGCCGTCGTCGTTTTCGTCGTTGCCCGGTGTTTCTAGGTGTCACGGTTCGATAAACGGCTCGATCTAATTGGTGCCATCGCGAGACATTAGGGGTAGTAATTAGCTTGTTAACTGACAGATCAGAAAAACCTACTTAATCAGTCGCGCCCATCCGATGGGACTTTTCTTTCCACCATTCTCTTCAAGACGCCACACGGTCTTGTCATAGTTTTGCTGGGGAACACAATCAAACCGAACCGTAGCAGAACCGTATGGACCATTTAGTATGGACCACTGAAATGTGTCCATATTCGCTGTTGTGTGTTTGTGTGTGTGTGTGATATATTCACCTGGGCGTTTATTTTTTCAGAAGTCTACCACGACCTGTCAATGGCGAGCACGAGCACGAAGATAAAAGAAGTAGCTTAATTCTCATCAATCACGATCGGACATTGTCTCCGGAATGGCGTGAAACTGGCAACTGAGACAGGACGGAGAAAGTGTGGAAAAACCATCGCTTCCAAATCTTGCTCTCCCTCTCTTTTTCTCCCTCTGTCTCTTCCTTGACCTTGCCATACAACCGTCCACGAGCGATTGAATTAAATTAGGAAGCTTTTGACACCTCCTCGCACCTTTGGGGGTCGCGTCGGTCGGTCGATCGGTGTGCACGCTCCTAAAGATAATTAATGTTCTCCATTAACAGATTCTTCTTTGAAGAAACGATCAGGAATACTTAATACTGCCGCTGCTTCCTTCGATGCAACGCCAAACAAGGATCGGTCGCTCCGTTGCTTCACGCGTACAGTTTTAGGACAACGGTTTTGAGCAGAGTTGACTGGGATGACATCAAACGTTCGCTTCTACTGCATGTTCTTCTTTTGCTTTTCTTCCTCATGCTGCTGATTCCGAAGGTCGTGCCAAATACTGTTTTGTATTAAGGCATTCCATCGTCCTGTGTTACGGCCTTCCCCAACTTCCCCACTTTATGACATCGACAATATGAGAAGGTTCTCGTTGTGCAGGGGTAGTAGAAGGTTCGAGATGATCCCGTGTCCCCTATCGAGCCTTGACAAGTGGCAGTAGCAAGGGTCACCACTATGCTAAAAGCCGGGGAGACATCTATTCCCCAAGAATGCGATAATAAATTTGAAGCCGCTCCTTTCCCGTTGCTTTTTTTCTTCTCCCCTCCCCAATAGGGATCTCTTTCCAGCGATCCCTTTTTTTCGGTTTTCGGGGCGCTTTTTGCATGGCTTACTAGGAATTACCCAGCCAGCGTTCGGTTCATGGACGATTGAAGCGGTTGAATAGAGAACCGGTTCGCTCAAGTAGCCTCCCAGTCAAGTAGGTAGATATGGAAATGTTTGAGCTTCGGCATTTTGGGCGTCGGCTTAAACGGTTTGAAAAATCAGAACCATCTACTCCAATTACTTTGCTGCTTGGGTTGGTCGACGAAAACAAGTTACTCGACGCAGCCGCTGGGGGTTTGGATAAAATAAAATGTAATAAATCGTGCATCAAGGAACCGGGGCCAATGCCAAGAGCCAGCCGCTAGCGAAAGACGTATGGCGTTCGTCAAGCAGAAATATTAATTATGCTTGTAAATAATCCCTCATCTTACTCCTCGCCGTTGCCGTCACCGCAAGAATCTGGTATGTTTTTCCATGTAAACGTCTTATTGAGCCTACGGGCATAATTAGGATCGGATCCCTGGGTTGAGCCCGTACCTGACACGGACGCTCGTTCGCTCTCTTTCGTATACCGTACCGCCCGTAGATTGGTTTTCGTATCGTGAGTACGATTACCGGTACACACGTGTCATTTACATCCTACATCAGGAAAAATCAGAAAGGAATCTCACTTGGTACCGCCGTACCAAATAATTAATAAAGCTAATTTTCGGTCATAATTTCATGCAACAATTATCGAATGTCTTGAAAAGCTTGTAGAAATAGTGCAATTTCCTGGCATTCCACAAAACAGAAAGTACGAAACTAGGGAATCAGAAAATCAGCGAAGCGCAAAAAGTACTTTTAGGACGCAAAACAAATCGACGGGGCAAAATACAACTTAAGAAGAGCTTTCGGCCGGTGCCGCTTCAAGTTGAAATAACAACATTCGGAAGCGGAAGACACAGTCGCCGGAAAGACAGTTCGTAGCCTCCTCACAAGTTGACCACTGCTGGCGGGGTAGTTTTGCGGATCACTTCTTCGCAAACATTCCCGCACCAGTTCCAGAGAATCCAAAGAGAAAGTTGTGACATCGGAACAATTCAAGTGGAACGTAGACACGAGCCATTTTATAGCATTATGTCGCTGTAAGCACCTTAACGGCGCTTAAGAAGAAAAGAAGACATTCCAATCGCTATCTGCTCGGGTCAATATGACACCAATCGCTCACGCTGGGGACCAGCATTTACATTCCATTATACGCTTTAACTTGACTTTATCAAAGCACACTACTCTGTTCGTCACCGACAAATATAAAGAAGGCCATCGGGTCCTCCTGTTTTGGTCACTGCGGAAGGGGACTTCGTTGAACTTAAGCCATTGAGTGAAAAGGGGGTTAAACATTATTCATCTCTATTCCTGGTAGCTAGCTAGCTAGTGGTGACCCCGTGGATCGCTCCACTTCCCCCGAGGTTGCATGTGCAGCGGGTGTAATTCATGGTTGAAATAGGTCAAGCCACTAACGAAAACTGCTCCTTCCGGCCATTTATCGAAGGTCGGCCATGAGATTGACCCTTGGCTCGGCACTACTTTGTTTTGTGTCCCTGCTCTCTCTCTCTCACACACACTCTCTTCCCGGTGCCAATTTCCTGCACCAGAATGAAAGTGCACATCGGAAGTGTAAAATTGTTTCTTTTCTGTGGTGCAACCTAACCTCATTTGATAAAACAAGTGAAGAGGATGCTTCCTCTGAAACAGGGTTATATGTGCTCTCAATTTAAACCCACAGCGTTATGCGTTGGGACGAACTATTATGTGTGTTTTTTCCACTTCTATGGACACTATAAAAGTGCCAATTACTCCCCAAACCCCTCCACCGCTTACCACTCCTCAACCACTTTTTTAATTTGGTCTTTCAACGAGCGAAACGCAACGAAACTCATTCAATGGTGCACAGCAGAGCTTATTGGCTTCGAACGAAGGTCAAAGTATGTTTATTCGAACCACCTATTTGATGTTTGCAGCCGGATGTCATGTGCTGGTGAGGTGGTTGGCAGGATGCCATGTAATTGGATAATTAATCAATTGACCTTATCGTACCAATCTGGTGCTTCAAGTTGTTGAAAGTAGTTACACGAGGCACGTCGTATCGTGCCATTGGGTTAGTTTAGTGATAGACAATCATCGATCGAAGACAACAAGCTTCGATTAAAGTGTAGCTACACAGACAAACATGGTGTGATGCATAGATATGATAGATATGATTTAGATCATTTGTTTGAAACTATTTGTCATACAATTTTCTAAAGCTTTAAAGAAGAAAAAGAACTAAGCAGAAACTTCCAACAGATTATGGACGAACGAGGCTGTAGCATGTTGATACTTAATTTTGTTATAAACTTTAAATTCGATTATCACTAAATAGAACTGATAAGCTGCCACTCGTAAATCGATAAACTTTCACATCAAATAGTGGCATTATCTAGACAAAGGGTTGAGCTTCCGGTTTGGTTATGTTTTTTCGGGCCCGTAATGGATTGCGAAGTGTGGTTCTAACCATTTGCATAAAATGAATACCTAATCATTGTGGTTTGCTTGATTTTGAAATGCAGAAGAAAAGAACACCTGAAAGATTAAACACCTTTTTTAGAAGGCAAACCCAAAACACTCTCCCTTTTTGCATAAAGACGCTTAATAATATCTTTCTGAAAGGTCGTTTTATCGATACCGTTTTTTTGGTTTTGGCTAGACAATCAGATTAAAAAGTATGGCCATTCAAATTTGATTATGTAGTCAAAAACTGCAAATCATTTTAAACATGGGGCTTGTTTTTTCTTATTTTTTTTTTTAACATATATAATGACGGACGAGCCGTATGTTTAATGTTTTTTCTTATATATGCAAACAAAACTTTAAACCATCTGGATTTGTAAAAACGAGTTCTTGGTCACATTCCATTAAAAGCTTGCTTCACTAAAAATAAGATAAGTTATATATTTTTAAACTCTTGCAACAGGCTTAAAGCGATCTTGTTGGCTTTAAATGGTTGAATGATCAGATGATTCTATAGACGATAAATTGATTATGGGCTTTGATGGATTGTAATTAGATATTCTCAAGACTTTATTAGTAATTAAAAAACGTGGGTTTGCCGTCTGACAATAATGGGCAATTAATAAAACACTCTATTTATTACCGAATCTGCACGTTGTACGTTCCTAGCCATCTTTTAATAGCTTACTGTAAACCATTTGGAAGCGAAACCTTCTTGCTGCTCCCATCGGGTTTTTTTTTTGATAAATATATTATGTAAGCAGACGAAAATAAGCCTGCGTTTTAACGACAGTCAATTTAGTCGGTCTAGACAGTGATTTAAAATGGTTCTTTTTTCACGGGGCTTCACCGGGTTACATGGGCCAACTGATATTTAAAGAGTAGGCGGAAGCTTTGAAGCGTTGGCGTGCTGTGTTTTGTCTGATGCAAGCACTCATTGTAAAGGATTTTTTTCTTGAGAGCAAGGAAGTAATATCCTTGACATCAGATATAAATTAAAAATGCGGTAACAGTTGATTTGCATTTTTTCTGATTCCGAAAATAAAACTTCCCGTAACGTGACAGTCAAATGAGTCAAATAAAAGCTAATCAAAGGATATTGTTACAAAATGGAAAAAATAGCATAATTGATATTTGGTAAGCCAAAAATAACATACCTGAAAGTGCAGTTCCTATCAAGTGAAATTCCTTAGTGTTCTGAACGTTTTCTGAACGTTTCCTAATCGGGAGAGAAACTATATAACCGTTCGCCCAATCAATTTGTGTCACTTATTGATCACCAGTCGTGGGCTGGATTGTTTCCGTTTATTCGAATGATCTTGCCCAGTTGGTCACATCGGTCTTAACGCTTAACGGATAATTGTTATGAGTCCATAAACATCGTGTTACTTTCGCATCGTCAGCACAGCAATCAACCACCGATGGTCAAGATGACGCTTTATCTCCACGGTGGGGCCTATTATCCTTTGAAGTGCATGTGGCCAGGATGTGCCAACCACAAAACGGGAACGGGATGATAGAAATTGATTTGGTTAGCCAATGTCGACCAGTTACAGTACAGTACAGCGCACAGTTATTGCGATCACTCTGGGTAACGTCAGCTCGGCATCACCTTACGAGATCATTAAACTGCACGACCACACATTATACCACACGAATAATATTTGCTAGCAGCCACAAACAACTAATGATTAACTAGACCTCGAAGCCCAAAACCACACTCAAACTGCTGCTGCTGCTGCTGCCTTTGACATTACTTGCCATTTGCCTTCTATCTGTCGGACAGCTACCAGCTGTCACCCCGAAAGGCAATCGCAGACAATGCTGGCAATTCAGTAATTACGATCGTCTAATGTTGCCACATTATTGCACCGTTAAACCGAACCGAACAGAACCACCGACCACCGTTGGTAACCGTCCCGTGGCACACAGGAAGCGACCACCGAAGTTGAGGTTGAGCAGCACCGTTCGGTCAACCGTCCGACGACGGACTGCGAAATCGTTTTTCGCGCGCCCAAAAGGACTCTTTCGAGCAACGTTTCGTGCTCGAATCTGGCAGCTGCTGCCACCAAACTCCGGAAAGCGTGCGCACTCGACAGTCCGTCCGAGAGGCCGTCTCGCTTGCTCCTTCGCTTACCGGCAGCTACCCGATCCCGATGCTTCCATTCATCAATTGCTCCGTACCAGGAACGTTTCACGGTGACTCTATTGACGGATACGGATAATCGACAACGCGGGGGCCGCGTGATCCCTATATATCCCTAACTTCTGCCACTGAGTGCCGGGGCGTCGCATCCATTTTACCTTTATTCTTTTCAATTTTCTTAAATTCTGCCCAAACATCGGCCCGAAAGGTGGTCGTCCAGGAGATTGTGCTGTCAGCTGAGAAATTATCGTTAATTAACTTTCAATAAGCGCCCATCACGGCGAAACCGCACGGCATAAAGACATCAACGCGCCTGAGAGTGGGCTTTGGGGTGGGGGTACTGTTGAGAATATTGGTCCGGAACAGTTTATCCACAACTTTCACTTCCGGCCCTTCCAGCCGCGAACGTCACGGGCGAGAAGAAGGAGAAGTTTATTAATAATGGATCGTCTGTGAAGTGACTGTCGTGGTGGTTTGCCGATGCGTATAAGGTTTGAGCCTATTTTTGGCTGAACATTCGATAGCGGTTGAAAGTATACGTTTGTCGAAAACACACACACAGACACCATGCAGCACTCCAGCGGTCCCATGCTGTCCCTTGTTGTTGACGTTTGCTTCACCAGCATTATCTCTACCACTCGATTTCCCTTGTGGACCCCATTAGGATTGTGATTTTATCGAGAGAGAAAGCGAGGGCGAGTGTTTTCGCTTTAAAATGCTCGCACGTGGAAACCCTTCTTTTGGTGTGTGTGGTGTGTGCAACTCAAGGACACGGTTCAGCACAGCAGCACCAGACCGAAGCAAGTAGCGCCTTGCTTTGACAAACATCCATTACTCATTCAAATCCGAAACCGAAACAAAGTGCCATCGCACTGATCCTGAGTGTATCGATTGCGAGCCACGAACAGAGTGCTTTAAACCGCCATTCACCTACCAGGAATTTGGGATAAGCTTTCCTCGAATTATAAGTTCCGATAATTGTTTTTGCAACTTATCCCTTTGATCTAATTGGCGGAGTAAATGAGCCGGTGAGGCTCTCCCTACCCTCCCTGGATCTCATTTCACAAATCTCGGGAGTTAAATGGTAAGTCCTGAACAGGGATCGGGTACTTCACTAAATCAACAAAACCTTCCCTTTTCTGGCGCTGTGGCACACTATTTTCGTAGCAT
Source organism: Anopheles darlingi (assembly GCF_943734745.1). Lineage (NCBI taxonomy): Eukaryota > Metazoa > Arthropoda > Insecta > Diptera > Culicidae > Anopheles > Anopheles darlingi. The sequence goes on from NC_064874.1 coordinate 43,751,948, forward strand.
GATTGGCCGCATAATCAAACCTTTCAATCGTAATCTATCTCTCTCTCTCTCTCTCGCTAATGGAACATCATCAAATTCTCGACCGGTGCGCAGAATTTCGATGGAAAGGTTTCTCACCACCTTCGATCCCACGGTCAATACGTGGCGCGGTAACAACCGGTAACTTCGAGCGAACCGAGGGATAACGAACCGGTATCTTATGTTTTTGTAACCGCCGACCGATTCTCACCCGGAAACTTTCGACGGATTCAAACCGCTAAAAACGCTCCAAACGCGGCCGGGAAATCGGAAAATCATGGAGCATCATCAACAGTCAATCATCATTGGGTATTGGATAGACGAAGAACAAAACAAAACCGTATCAAGAAGACCTATTTCCGACAGAGTGGTATCAATTCGCGTTACGCATCTTCTTATCTCCCAGTAGGTCAGACGGAAGAGCCGGGGGCGGAGGCGTGAATTACGAGCGAGAAACAAGATGCGAGAGCTAAGTATGTGGCAAGAATAATATGGCCGAATCATCGTTTCTTTCATCACCGTGGGGATGGGCCAATTCTGAGTTAAATGGTATTACGGCACGTGCATACGCAACCAGAGCGCAACACAAACCGAACGATCCCTTGAACATTCCACGAAGTAAATGGCATTATGCATAACAAACGCTGGTGGGCGACCTTTGAGTCTTTGAGTCTTTTGCACACTATTGGAGCATTAGCATAGTTTCTTTTTTATTTAATTTCAATGATTTTTATATCTGGTTTGGGGGTGACCATAGGGATCGTATGCTTTTAAAGCGGATTAAATTAATCTCAAATTTCCAAGAACATCCGTCCGGTTGAGGTTAATGGTTTTAATTTCCAACCTGCTTTGATACTACAGGGCGATGATGACAAGGATGATAGAGAAGTATTATCAATCCACTGCAATACTAACCGAGGAAACCACTCTTAAATTCAGTCAATTCTCGATGAGGTCTGTCGGATGTTCGTCACCTTATTGAAAAGCGGTTGAAAAAGAGGAAACGCAAACACTTTCCATCTTTGATGCGCCGAAAAAAAGCTGATGTTTTTTTTTCATCAAAAACATCTTTTCAGTGCACGACGCCATTCTAGCACCATGGTTTCCACATCGGCAGCTGTAGATCAAATGTTTTCGTTGGATTTCGTGGAGTGATAAGAAAAACAAAGCGGCACCGGTCCGAAAAGCCACCCAAAGCGCATGCCATACACGTGCACAATTGTAGCATCGGCCGCAAATCATAACTTTCTCGCGAAACTCTCGCGCCAGGTGTAACGATGCAGAGGAAAACGTGACGAAAGTGAAATAGAACGCAGCGCGTAACATTCTGCTGACGAAATTCGCTTTTTGTTTACCAAAAAGCACACGTGACTTCCTGAGAATCGAGCGAAAGTTGGTACGTGGTTTTGCAAATGGCGCTATCAAACGAGAACATATAATCATCATTGGCCGTGGAGTCTGCATGTGCAGTAAATTGAGTTAATAAACGTTAAATGATGATGTAGAAATGTCTACATACAGCAGGGATTTTTTTTCGATCAATTGAATACCTTGAAATATTGAAACAAAACGGCAAATCAAAGTGAAAGCATCTGTGAAGATGAATTACTTCGAAAGATAGATAATCCAGTTGCCAATTAATCGACATGCCTTCTGATCCGCACTATTCGTAGTTGCTACATTTTTTAAAAATGTTTCCCTTAACAAAGTTGAAAAAAAAAACGCATTTCGGATGAGTGAAGATGAACAAACAGTAAAATACCCCCATTTCCATACTTGGTTCATTTTTCCTTTAGTACTTTTTTATTGAATTTTAAAATCTATACTTGACGTAATCGTAGCTCCAGTTTTCGGTCATTTTTCGTAAAGTGACGGCAATGTGGATGCGCATGTTTGCAGCGTTTCTTGCACGTGCTGCTAATTGAGTATTTCCCGCTGCTGTTGATCGAGTGTGAGTTCTGGTCGTGAGATTTTATTTTCTTTCTGTCATCTTTTGCTCTAGAAAACCGGCAGCCGGCTCATTCAGTGTGTTTCTGCATTTCATGCTCGGATGCTCGCATCGTGTGAAGTAGTAAGAAACAAAAGTGACCGTTACCAAGTTGGAAATGAAACCCCCTTCTGTTGAACAGTGAAACTTTGCTGTTTGCTGTTCTAGTTCATTTCTGCCGTGGTGTAGTGCACGGTTTTTCCGTCTAGTTTGGGGTGGTTGTTAGTGCTGCTTTGCCTGCCAGTCCCTGGTGCTACGATTCATCGGTACAGTCCCTGTCTTTGCACTAGCCATGGTCATGTTCACCACTATTCATTAAGCATCGTAAAGAGAGTATTTGTTTTGGGTTGGTTTTGTTTTGTTTTTTGTTTTTTTTGGGTTGTAATATTTCATAATCAATGGGTTTGTTTTTCGTTACGTTGCTTAACTTGCATTACACATTCACTAAATTGTAAATTCCTATTGAGAACTGTCCAATACCTTCACAAGCAATAGTTAACCGATAACGTGGAAAACCTAACCGTACCTCGTCTCGCCTCACAAATTACTGCTGATCCGGCCCTCTCCCCATATACCCCTCCCCCCTCTCCCCCTTTCCCCTTCGAACATAATCCTTAATCATCAAAAAAACGCTCACTTCTATAAAATTTCGTATAAATTTCCCCACTATCAATCACAATCACTTTCTTATCATTCCTAGCATTTTTCGTTTGTGTGTTATCGTCTTCGTTAGCTGCTTCCGTTTTCCATAGTCGCACGTCACCCCGGTCCAAGCAAATTCGGTAGCCACAAGTCTCACCAGAAAACGGAAATCATAATGCTCCACGTCAAGTACTAAGCAGCCTTTTTTGCTGGGAGCGCCCGCATAGTATTTTCACTGGCGCTCTCGAGAGTTTTCTCTTTTTCTGCTCTTTCAATAATGATTTTGACATGAATACTTCATGGTCATACTTTAATGCTTACTTTAGCGTACTTTTGCCTATAGTTTTCCCCTTCTCCTAATCCGCCATAAACGAGCGTCAAGCGTCACATAACATAACTACCGCACTTCGCACACTAACGCTGCGTACCTAACCCATCAAGCGAATGAAGAAGCGATAGATGCAAAGGGAATTGTGCACAACATGTGTTCTTCGTAACCAATGGTTTTTTTTTTTGGAAGAAAACAGAAAAAGGTAGCAACACAGCAACAATTGGATAAATATGTGTATAGCTTACATACAGAGAGCGCACGATTATATGCGCACGTTTGTTTTGTATTATTTGGTTTTTTTTTTCGTCATCATCATATCATTCTGACCATCCGGCATCTTCGTCACTAGATCAAGTGTCCGTCTTTCCGTATCAGGATCGTCCGTCGTTCGTTTCTCTTCCTTTTAGTTAAATGTACGCAAAATGGCCCGACTGCGAGACGGCGTAACGGCGCATATATTGTTGAACACTGCGACGTAAATGTCTAAACGTTTCCGGGCCCGATGCGCCGGTCTGGATGCGAGTGCTATTGCGAAAAAGAAATATGAATTCCATCCAAAAGCTCTGCCCTTCCTTCGCTACGCAAAACTCCCGATCGCCGGTGTATCAGGTGCGATTGCTGGTGCACGATTGCTTTCATAATAATGAATGAGTGTGTGCTCTGAGTGTGTTGATGAAAGCGATCGTACTGTTGGAAAAATCGGATACCGCGAACGTTAATGTCATTCCATCCTGCCTCCCTCCGTTTTGGTTATAAGTTTTCGTTTCATATCTCCATACTTTGTGGCCATTTTCCTGCGCCCTTTCGATGCAATTTCGTCTTGGATCCATCTGCTCGAGACAGTCGGCGTCGGCGCCGTCCACCAAAATACCGGAATCGGAACCGTGCAGCACATGCACCTTTCTTCGTTCTAATCTTACGCCTAATGTGTATATTGATGCAGCTACGCAGAGGTCTTGCTTCAAATCGGACGTGAATGTATGGTTTTTGTTTTGTTGTGTTTTGTGATCGCACTACTGTTCCCTGAAGCTATTCGTCTTTTCATCACTACACGTGAAAAGCTGTGTGTGTGTTCCAAAACAGGAAACGGGAATGGTACGGCTTACGTTACCCGGTAGTAGCGTGTTTGTATTGCGACTTTTTTTTTCAATGGTTATAGTTTTGAGAACTAAACTATGACTGGCTGTCTTCTCCGTTTATCTATTTTCTTTTATGAGGCATTTGTGATTAACAAATCATGCTAGCTCGCGGGCGGTATGAAGTTGCACTGCAAACTAACATTGGCTCTAGCGTCTACCTACACGCACACACAAAATCTCGGACGGGCCAACGGGATTGCCAACCAGGGAGCAAAGTTCCCTGGAAGATCCCTGGCTGTGCTGTGGATCGGTCCAGTGGTGTTGTCACGGTTAACGTACAGGACAGATTGATCGAAGGAAAGCAATTTTACCTTTTCAACCAGCGTGGTTGGTGCTTCACGTGCACACACACACACACACTCTCGCGGCCGTAGTAAAGTGGTGCAAAGAATCGCTCAATCGATCTGTATCCTTGTTGCTGCTAGTAACCTACTATGGCTACTGCTATAACTAGCATTTAGCAAATGAAACTAAGATGGTTTCTTATGCGCACCTTGCGCCTTGGTGCCTTTACCAATCTCTAATCCGGCAAAAGAGCGCGAAAAAGCATTGATCAAAATGTTTTCCTCCACCCAACCCTCTTGGTTTAGTTTTTGCATAAAAAAAAGACGGCAGACGGATACTGTTTTGTGTGTTTGTGTTTCAATTCTCAGACGGTTGCTTCTGCTTCGAGAGCGAACAAGGGAAACGAGATGAGTGGAAAAAGGGGGAAAAACAACGCTACCGTCATCCTCGTGGATGAGGTCATCGCGAGTTTCCGGCCACAAGGCGTATCCTTATCTATTTTCCCTATTCCTAACGCGCCATGAGATGCAATGAGAGGAATGAACAATAATGAATTCAGGCTAGACGATCGAGTGAAACAAGTACTAGTACGTTGATCATGACAATGGCTTCGGTATTGGTGCTGCTGCCGGCATTCCGGGGCGTGTTCACGGTTCCTCATCCTCTGCACTGTCTGCGGTTTCGTTCGCTCCACGCGTTGCCCCGTACGAGAGGAAACCTTTTCCCCTTTAAAAAGCGCTGAAACGCCCGAAACTCATTTGCGGATTGTTTTTTCCCTGAGGATGAAAATGGTTGTCACGAGTAGGTGTTGGTGTGATGTGGAGGGCTAGTGAGTGTGCTGCTATTCGAAGGGACGTCGTTCGTCGTGTCGCTGTGAAAGGCTGGTGAGGCTGGTCGCGTGTTGAAAAGAGTGTAGACGAGCTGGAAACAAGATTCCATGTTGCAGATTCCCGCAACATGCCGGACACATGACGCGGTACACTGTCCTAAACATTAAATAACAATACTATTCTGTAGTGTTTGTTGCTAGGTTCGTTTCGTTTGGTTTTTTTCCCCCAGTTTTGCTCGGCTATAGGCTTGGAGGAGGAGAAGGAGCTATCGAGCGGATCCGAGGAAGCGGATTTCCCCTCTCACTGACTGACGTAACACTGACAACAAACCGTTCGGAACGTTTAGACCTTTGGATAAGATAAGTGTAGCTCGGTAGCGCCCATCGCTGGCATATCTTGAGGAAAGCTGAGCTGTTGCCTTTCACATTCTCGAGTGTTGGTTTTGAGCTTTCGCAAGCAGCTCGATGGCCGTTCATTCCCTAGGCGTCCCTTCTGAAATCGTCTTCTCGAAATGTCCACATACCGTCTGATTAGTAGCTCTCTCTCTCTCTCTCTCTCTCTCTCTCTCTCTCTCTCTCTCTCTCTCTCTCTCTCTCTCTCTCTCTCTCTCTCTCTCTCTCTCTCTCTCTCTCTCTTTCTCTCTCTCTCTCTCTCCCTTTTGCAACAGAGTTGGCTCTTCTATTGGGCCTACGGGGTTCTATGGGCAGCTGAGGGACATCATCGTTGCACAAGCACCTCGCTTTCTTCTCCTCTTTCTCCTCGCGGCTTATCCCGATACCTTCATAACACCTCACCTTCACGCCTACGACGAGAACCAGGAACCTTTTTAAGGTCCTTCCGGCTCATTCTTTTCGTTCGGGTTACCCCAGAAACGATCGAACCGATCCCGGGCCTTGTCGAGCACTTCCGAGGCCACATTGCGAGTACCTACGGGAGAGTTAATGTCCGACTCGAAGGCCGGATCCTCCAGACAGCGCAGTGTCGAGCCCGGTACGGGTTTATCAAAACGGGCCACTTCCGGTGCTGGAGCCTTCATCTGCTCGATGACTGCCTGCGGTGCGGTGGCCTGCATCAGAGTTCCTGCATCCGAGGGACCACCAATGGTGGCTGATTGTAGCTGTGTTGGTGCAGACGGTTGTGGCGGTGGCTGCGAGACAGTCATCGGTTCCGACGTTGCCACCGAAGTTGGATTCACCGACGAAGCAACGGATGATTTCGATCTCGGCAAATCATCGTCTTCATCTTCCGACTCCTTGATCGAGCTCGGTTCCAGCTTCGTGTCTGTCGTGTCGAAGGACGGAGAGTGAGTACATCACATCGCAATGGCATGGCATCGGAAACCGTTCTGAACGGTCCGGTCCGTTTGTTACTTACTAGGCATCTTCGATTGTTCCGAAAGCTCTGGTGGGGCCGATTGCGGTGGCGGTGGTGGGCGGTCCACGGGTGTCGATGCCTTGATTTCGCTGTGTGGACGAATCATCGGATCGCCTACAAAAGAGAGCATCGTCAGTTCATGTGACTCGGCGGTTTGAATCGGTTGTTACAATACCGTCGCGAACGTTTTGAGTAACGGTGAAGGTTTTGCCGGTATCGAGCGGTACGGTCCAGTTGACCGGGTCCGGCGAACGCATGATGATCTGCTCCGGTGACTTGACGCGTGTCGGTTCGGGTGGCGATTTGATTATTTGCTCCAAGATTTCGGGCGGTGGCAGCATACTCGCCGCCGTAGCGGTGCTAGTGACCACCGGAACGCTCTCCTTATCGACGCCATCCTCTACAGCTGTACAGAGTCGGGAAGCAATTGACGATAATGAGAAGCAAGTAGCGATTAGTGGCGATCGGTAAGGAACCGTTGCGTACTACCGGCTACACGCACGACTACTATCTCTAACTCGAACCGAGAAACCAGGAAGAGAAATCAAACGGATAAAAAAGCTCACTGAGTTTCACTGACGGAGAGACGGACGAACGAAAGGAGGAAAGGAAAGGGGAATGTTTGGAAACAAAACAAAACCATGAAAAGCACGTCCTACGGTTTGACTAAAAAGAGGAAATATCACATTACGCTAACAAACAACACATCTAGACAGTACAGGAAGAGATTACATACGAAGTAGTGGACACAGAGATAGAACGAAGGAGAGACAGAGAGCGAAAGAGAGAGAGAGAGAGAGAGAGAGAGAGAGAGAGAGAGAGAGAGAGAGAGAGAGAGACAGAGACAGAAGAGAAGAGAAGAGAAGAGGGATAGCGGAAAGAACTCTTTATAGTGGTTCGGTCAAAAATGGAATAACAAATCATACACAAATTTAATGAAATGTATCTAAATGCTATTAAACACATCTAGAGAAGATATTAAATCACACATTTTAAGGAAAGAGAAATACACTCAAGCACACACACACGCTCACACACACACACAAATGAATCTAAAATCGTCTACAAATCAACTAAATATTAGAAATATGAGAAGCTACAACGATTATTACAGTTACGACTTCAAACCATGGTATGTACATACAACAATGAGTAATACACTAATAAAAGAAGGTAATAAAGCTTGAATCGTTTAGAGACGGAATCACTTCTTAGCGGTCATACCGGTCGTATCTGATAACCTTTTGTTGGGTAACATGTCAATTTCCATTCAAGTTTCATTCATGAATTGATTCAATTTGATTTGAAAAAGTGGAGGATCGAGTGAAGAACGTTGAGGTTGTAGATATTGATAACAATCAAAGTAAACCGACAATTGTTGAACACTAACCAAAGTACCATACCAAAATCCCTTATATGAGAAAGTTATCGTAATGTCTGTGCTTGCAGCAACAAAACAGAACGCTCAAGCGTATTCTGGTAGCTATATCATTTGCTCGAAAGATTTCTATCACTATCAGTTTGCTCGAATAGCTAGTATGATGAATGCAAGCTGTGTTGATGAAACAACCGTAACTATGTATTATTGAATTCTAGAAGGTTTCTAACCTTAAATTCTTTTTAAGCAATGCTAGAGAAAGTGTTTTCAAAAAATGGGAGCACAAAGTTCACTTCAGCTCTTACATTTGAGAGGAATTTGTAGTAGTTCGGACGATCATTTGCTGTCCAAATTTATGCTATAAAACTTTAAATCCCAATTTCTTAAACTAGACACTAGACTGGTTAAAAATCTTTCCGATGTCTAGTTCACAACAATTTGTTACCCATCACAGTTGAAAGTTGAATCAGTAGCGCTGAGCCAAAAATTAACTATGTCCATCGGAACGATCACTACCGTTCCTATCATTATTCGATCTCAACCAATCCAACCATTATTCAATCGATCTTCATGATTGATTTGAAATGGACTATAAGCTGTCCATGAAAGAGCTTTAAACTAACCAAACCCGAAAAAATGTGTTAACTTACAATTCAATACAATTTGCAATACAGTGAAGTTACAATTCAATATTTTCAATATAAAAAAAATAAATAAAACGTAAACTGCAGTTTGATGTAAAAAGATGTTTGCTTCTCTCGCCCTCCGGCAACTCAATTTGTTTGATGATTCAGAATTCTAAATGACTCAAGCTTTATGCCACAGAAGGTCTACTCTAGCTTCGAAAACGGTCCCATGTGTGCTAAGAACTGCGGACAGCAAAGATCACGTCTATTGATCGTGAGCATAGCACGCGCCTTGTGAAGGGTATAGAGAAAGAGAAATAGAGATTTAATTGCCCACGATACGCATTGACGAGCGCATCGTGCTCTTTGGCTTGGACTGATGTGTAAGCGAGAAGGTAAAAAAACAGAAAAATGGAAATGACAAACAGGAAACTGATAAACCAAGGAAGAACAGAGAAATGGCGAAAGAGAGCATGACGGGGTAAGAGATAGAGGGACGGAGGAGATAGAAAGAGAGAGCGATTGTGAGAGGGAGTTAATGAGAGCTTTCGAAGGTAGCGAGTACTTCATGTGGCTCGTGACGAAACAAAGAGGAATCTGGGGCGTTGGTGGTCAGGGTGGATAGGTGGAAGAGAAGGGCAAACAACATATAAGTCGGCACGCGAACATGGCAGCATGGCTTCCGTCCGTCTTCCGGCTTACTTACTTCCGATGAATAATTTTTTGTCCATTTCGACCGATCTGTTGCCGGTGCCGCTGCCAGTGCCACTACCTCGACCAACACCACCACCGGCGCTAGCCGTGCGTGCCTTCTTCCTCAGCGTGCTGGACGCGGAGGAAGGGGCGGACGAATCGCTGGCCAGGCTGGTCGGTTTGTTAGCCGAGCGAACCGAGGCCGGCTGCTTCCGGCTGCCGGGCCCGGTCGCTAGGGTGAGCTTGGCGCGATCGGCCGCTTTCGCTGCACCGGTAGCAGCCGTGGTAACCGTGGCGACCGCGGTGGCAGCGGATGATGATGGTGTTGATGCATTGGGAAGATGATTGTTGTTGGTGAGGTTGGTGAGAATGCCAGTATGCGGAGGGTGGCGGCTCGTGGGCAGCGTACTGCTCTTCGAGCGGGAATGATTGGTGGTGGAAAGGGACGCTGAAGGATAGCAAAAAGAGAGAGAAAAAGAGAGAGAGAGAGAGAAAGAGATAATAGAAAAAACAAGATAGAATAGAAAGAGAGGAAGAGAGGAGAGACAGAGACAGAGACAGCGACAGCGAGAGAATGATGGAGAGGGTGTGAGACAGGGTGAGAGGCGGTCGCCGAGAAGATGACAAATTTCATTGAGTGTTTAGAGAGTAGAGGGCAGGAGTAGATGTTGATTTTTGGGGTGCACAGATGTGGTTCCGGTTCAAACAATGGCGATCAAGCAGTGCAGCGAACGCACAAAGGATCGAAACATACAACCATATCCGAAGCAATGGTAATCAATATGATAATGGCTCGTTGATGTGAGTGAGTGTGTGTATGTGTGTGTGTATACCAATCAGTATTGCAGATCATTGGGACCGAAGGCAAAGAGCATCATAGCAGATAGAGAAAGAGTGAGGGAGAGAAAGAAAAGAAAAGAAAGAATATCGATTGATTAACTGGCGAATGATGACCTTCTCGCTTCTTATGGTGATTGATTACGGGATTCTGATACAATCTGCAGATGTGATAGGTAGCGTCGAAACGAAAGGGTAAAATTAATCTAGGGTGACAGAAAACGAACGTTGGCAGCAGGCAACCGAAATTGATAGCCAACATTGGGATAGTTTTGTATAAGAACGCATACGTGGAAGATCATTCGTACACTCTGAATGCAGCCCCAATGATTCTCTTCTGTATGCAGATGGAGGCGCCTGGTAGATGAATAATGGAGGCGCATGGTGACCGTCAAATGGAGGCGCATGGTCGCTGGTAAAAACGATATTTTTTAAAGCCAAAATACCCATTTTTGTGTGTTTATCCACTTAACTTCAACAACCGGTTTGTAAACTGTCCCTTGTAGTTCATTTCTGGTCATAATTGCACTATATAGGTGCAACAACTATCCCAGTTATACAGGCACCGAAGAGAAGTTCATAGCCAGTCAATTTGCAACAGAATTTCTCAATTTAGATTGCCTGTTTAAAATATTCAATATTTATTTTTATATCGATATGATATTAATGTTCAACAATATACAAGAAGAGATCGTGAAATATTGCCGTTTTTATCTAGGATGGAAAGGCCAATCGCAAAACGCATAGCTTTTGTTTGCTAATAAATTCTCGTCCATTTCCTTCAGAAGGAAAATGCTTGCAATAGTCATTGTTTGCTAGTGAAACTCCGCCACTAGTGAACGTGTAGAATATCTAACGTGAAACTTTTACCAAGATTTAACCAAGATAGTGAGCGCTTTATTCTAAATCGCATCTAAATGCGGTGAAGCGTAATAGCACGAGTTATTAGGCCAACGCTCAATTTAACGCTATCTCTCATTTGAATAGGGTTCACGAGAAACAATCAACAGGCATTTACAAACAACAGACGTTTAAGAATGCAGCTACTTGAAAAAATAGTATTGCTTAAATTGAGAACAGGGCAAATGTAGAATAACAAAATAATTTTAATTTTGTTGCTTCAACGATACCAAACGAAATCGTTTTGCGAGATCATTTCAATCATACACCTATCTTACAGCAAAAGATAGCGTGTGTGGTAAAATAAGGAGAGTTTACTGTACCCTAAGAACCTTAGACAGTATTAATGGGCAATATAGATTACATTCAACGAAGAATCATGTTTTCGAATGATTTAGCATGGCAAAAGGCGAGTAAGGGCTAAGAAAGCGCTGCTAAAGTTTTGAAAGATAAAAACCCGCTTAATACACTTTACTCGGAGAATTTGTTGAACTCGCCATAGTTCTTATTCCAGCTTCCGTTTTGCATTAAACAGTAATGTATTTCCGGGTACTATACTATAATATTTTGTTGACCCCATTAAGTCGGAGAATGGTTATCGTCGAAACCGGAAAGGTTTCGATTGGAATCGAAACGAAACGGAACTAAGAGATAACTAAAGTGTATAGAAAAGAAAGCAATCCCCAGTTCACAATTATGACCTTGATTGCTAAACCAAACCTCCCGTAAATACAATTTGTATTAGTTCGAATGCTCGACTCGATACAACCCATTAGCAGACGTAATCCATCGAACAACGAACGTTAGCTAGTGTAACACCAACGATCACCTCCTCTGCTATACCTATTCTATTCTAGTTAGCTAAAAACTGTATCTAAAGTCGAGCTAAACACACATACGATGAACTAAACATCTCGGAGCATTAAACAGCGAATGGCACGGATGGATGATATGGATCCGTTGTCACGTGTGTGTGTGTGTCTGTGTGTGCTTGTGTGCGGACGGAATGAAGTACGCTCTTCGAGCTACTGTCTCGGAATCCAAAATTTTGAAATAACGGCCGAGTGGCCCGTCTTTCGCTTAGTCGATTCTTGTGCCACACAAGAAAGAACTAAGCAAACGATCGATCGATCAATAGATTCACTTGATCCGCGATCCCGCTAATTGTGCCAAATGATTGACTTCATACGGTCCGGTATTTTTGTTGTATGATTGACACACACTGGAAATACACGTTACGGGGGGGGCTCAAGAAGGTCTAGATGAGGCGCGGTGAGCGGTATCCAACGGAGAAAACAGCAAAGAAGGACATGGGGTGTTGGGTAAGAAACAACGACTGGGGAGAGCGGGTGGAATTGGGTGGTTCAGGTCTATCCTAAAAATCAGAACAGCAGGAGAGGATAAGGAGGAGAGGCTAAATGGTCTAACACCTCGATCGGGGTTCTCGATCGGCCTAACGACAGCAGAAACGAAACATTTTGTTAGTGGGAAGGGGGGAGGAACGGTCTCTAGCTTGGCAAAATGGTGGAACGGAAACGGAAACGGAAACGGAAACAAAACGTAAACGGCCTATCACAATCTGAATCCGAATCCGTCCGGCGGTGACAGCGGCGGCGGCGGCGCCAAGGCAAGATTAAGGCACTATCTTGCACGGCCGGCCGCGGCACGCTCGGAACGGTGCTACTCACTCGGTCGTGGTCTTCGTTCCGGTTGCTGTGCGGTGGCTTGCGGCAGATTTTGCGCGATGGCCGGCGCCGTCGCCGAGGTCGGCGTCTTCTTGTGCGTCTTGGCCGCCGATGAAGCGGTCGAAGCGGCAACCGTACTACCGGAGCGTATCTGACGCTTGGGCGAACCACCACCGGGAGCCGTCGTGCTGGTGATCGCGGTACCAACATCGGTACCGGCCACGGCCGGACCAACCGATTGCGAGCGACCTGAAAAAAGTGCAAGAACGTAGAGTAAAATTATTGCAAAACGCCCGCCCAACGCTTCGTGCCCTTTGCACCTACCCTTACTGGTCATCTTCTTCGGGCTACTCTTCTGGGGGCTTCCCTTCTGAGGGCTGCCATGGCGCGAAAGGGCCGTCTTCTGGGGACTGCCACGTTGCGGACTGTCAGCCTTCGAGCGCGGTATCGTCGGCATTAGCTTCTCGCGCGTCGGTGACGGTAGCAACGCACCGTCCTCCACATCGACGCCCGTCGTACGCTCCAGATGATGGCGGATCGCTTCCTTACGGCTACGCGCCGAAGCGGAAAAGTTCAGCGCGTCCGGCAGGGGCTTACCGATCTCGAGGGGACGCGCACTACCCGGTACACGGGCACCACGGGCGAACGGTTTCGTGGGGGAACTCTTCTTGTTGTTTTCCTTCTCCTTCTCTTCCTTCGTAATTGGCCTGCAAGTCGGCGTGATCGGCCCGAATAGCGATAGTATTAGGATCTCATCGTGTGATCATTTGGGCTTGAGGGATCGTTCCTTACCGTACGGTGGATGCCAACGAGAGCGCACTGAGTGAGCTGCGGCGGGACACCTGATCCCACAGCTCGACCTGCTTGTTGAAGAGATCCGGATTCATCTCCACACCCCAACCTCGGTTCTGGCAACACAATGGAAGCAGGGCATGACATTAGTCCGGGAAAAGTCACAGAAGGTGTCACGCCATGCTACTTACCCTGTATTCGCCCGCCTTCTTTCTAAGCTCCAGCACTTCCTTGTACCAGGCGTTATCGATACCGGAGTTGGCCTGTCCCTGGGTGCCAGCTTCCGGTTCGAAGCCAAACTTTTCCTTCTCCACGCGCAATGCCTTCACCTTTTGCTCGACCACACGGGCCATATCGCGTCTATCGCGGGAGAAGCAGAGAGGAAGAGAATCAATAAGCAACAAACGGAACACCACATACAGCTACATGGCCTTGAGTGAGCGAGTGAGAGTGAGAGGTATTACTTTTCGGTTTGCTGCCGCTCCATCGCTGTGTCACAGTCGCTCACCAGGGGCTCGAGCTCGGTAGCCGTTGCTGGATTGTCGAGGTGCCGCGTGAAAAGGAAATGTATTAAGACGCGCAGCGTAAAAGGAGAAGGGACAAACAACCGAAAACAATTGGAAAGGGTAGTCAAAAGAAAAAGAAAAACAGAGAGAGAGAGAGAGAGAGAGAGAGAGAAGAGAAAAGATGGAAGAGAAACAATAGAACAATCATTACTCTCGGCGGGACTTGAACCAGACTAGGGGGCGGGTTTTTTTTTTTGGGGAGGGATGAGAGCGCGAACAGTGCTGCACACTGCACGCTACGCTACGAACTGTCAGGGAAGGCAGTGTAGTGTGGTGTAGGATAATGAGGCATATGAAGATGTTGTCGTCGTCGTCGCGGAAGAAACGATTGTCCTTCACCAATGAGGATATGATACGAGGAGACGGATGGTGCGCGATAGCACCGCGGGCAAGTCGGACGGACGGACAGCAGTTTGGTTGGTTGAACGGCGTTGCTGCTGAGTGCCAGAAGACACTCAATTACTCCGCACATTCCAGACACGTACCGCCACGTGGCCATGGCCGGAATGCTCACAATTCGTGACGGAACGAAAGCTTCAAACGAACGACAAGAATGGAGCGTTCCCCGGGGGGAGGAGGGAAAGGGAAGAGACAATGGTCGTTTACGGCAAGCCCCGGGGCTAGAGATGCAACGCTTTTCGTTCTTTTCGTTCCCTAGCGTCAGCCCGTGGCACTTAGGGAGACTTCGGTAGGACGTTTATGGTAGGAACGTTTAAGATTCCGGAGCCCTTTGAAAAGCACTTCAGCTCAGGTAGTCAGTTCTGCCCATTAAACGCAATTATGAGGAGTGGGCTTTTTTGGGGTGGAATTAGATCTCCTGAGAGTGGTACTGAGAGGTGTTTTCCTCCTTCGTTAAACGGCGTGCGTGGTTC
>NC_064874.1:43769402-43774402 GCF_943734745.1 Anopheles darlingi
GGCGAGTTGGTGGGTGTGTCTGCGTGTTTTTCACAGAGGCTCAGATTCCTTTTGAGTATTCTGCGTTTCTAGCATCTGGGAATCTTTGAAGTTGTGGACAGAGTGAGCTTTAGGGAATAACTGTCTCTGCTAACGATCCGACATTTTATGCCTTCCGCTTTACGAATGATCCACGAATGGTTCTACCAGGATTATTTAGGCATTTCCAATCGTTTTGTCAGTGCATCAATCGTCATAAGTTAAATGTAAGCATCGAAATAAACAAAAGAATGACTGGACAAAAGCTACAAAAACGGGCTTCTAATGGTGGATACGTACTGAACGATATCCAACCAATAATAATAATCCGGAACACTTTTGCTTCTGAGCGTTTTCTGATCGTCTGGTGCAAACTGGTTGTAATTGCAAGGTATTGCGACGCTGTGCGCTGCATTACTTCCTAGTCCTTTCGTAACGCATTACATTACTCTATAAAAGCGGGAAGCTTTCTCATGGGAAACGAACAACTGGTTTGCAATTAGCAGCTTGGTAGTCGATTACGGTAGATAAGCGATCATTCTATCTCATTACATTGAGACGATGTTGTTGTGGCATCGTGTGGGTTGCAACAATGCGAAACGGTTGCCAATCAGACGAGCATGTCTAACGAAAGAGAAGGAAGTAAGGAAGGAACAACCGAACACATCTAAAAGACAACTGCTAAGTGGCTGATTTCAAATGGAGGTAGAATCGAGACTACCAGCAAGTCCTACACTGCATGCTTCTTGCCACGTTCAGATCACGCCAAACACATTGGTTGATGCATTACAAAATCGATTCACTAGTAAGGAAGGGAGGTGGGGACACTTGATGCAAGATATCACGGAAAAGGAATCGCAAATCCAGGTAAGTTAATCTGAACGCCCGGCAGGACCAGAATCGAATCCCGCGAGTACCGGCAATCGGCTCCCGTGAAGAGGGCGATTTGTCTCTCCGTCGGCAATCGATGTGGTTGTGAAAGCTGATGCATTCTCAGTTCGATGAGATGGTATCCAATCGAAATCAATCAAGGTAACGTATTCATTTTAATTAACATCTTCTACGGATCATCGATTTGCTGAAGCAGCCAACACTCTACCTATGCGCTATTCTGTAGCACTGGCACTAGTTGTTCAATCTTGCAGGACTGGTTTATTGTTCGAACTACGAGCAAGCACTATTCTAGAGCTGTTTGCTAGAACCACTAGAACCACTAGAGCTAGAAATGTATGCCAACACGTGGTCCATTCACACACATATACACACGATCGTGATGAATGGAGCTCCTTAAGCGACAGTTAGGGCAAGCGCAAATGAAAATCAGGATTAGCATCGTAAAAACAGCACACCGGGTGGTAAGGTGGACGCAGCAAACACGCGTAAGGTGAGCAGGTGGATCAAACTAGTGCAATTCAAACCAAATTAGCCTAATACGTCGATCCGAAATCATATCCAATAGTGTGTTCTACCGTCACAATCAAAAAGAAACATAGTAAAAGCATTCGATTAACTCAGCAACGATGGGAACAGGATCAGATTTTGTATATTCTACAGAACTCTTGAGACAATTTTAAACTATCAGTGCTGTCTATTCAATAATATTCCACAAAAGCACAGTACAGTAAATTTGTTAGTGTGAGCTGCTGCTTTTAAGATTTTGCACATAAACGTCAGGACATACATAATTCAATTCAAAGTGTTTGTAAAGTGTACTTTGTATTCTCCTGACAAATTCTGAAAAGATGTCAGCCCCTACAGAGCGTCCTTTTTGACAAAATCAATGGAAATTGATTTTCTATATGACTAGTTGTGAGACTGGGTTGCATTCAATCACTGGCGATGGTCAGTGAGATTTAATTAATTTCCAAATCCTTTATACCGCCTCTGATATGCCATGAGGCCTGCAGTTGAGCAAAGTCTAAAGTAATTAATGGTGTATTAAACCATCCTGAAGCCATGGTCAATATGGGGAAATATTAAAAACTGCCGATTGAATTTCTCCTCTGCATACATCACAGGTTTTCTCGACATAAAAAAAATCGAAATAACAAAAGAGGAAAATTAAAGTTCGGTTTGTAGGAACCAAAAAGTAAAACATATTGTGTAAAAAAGTGGTGAAGAGATCAATAAAGAGAGGGTAGTAAAAACGGAAAGCTTTCTGACGACGTTCCTGGCAGCCATTTCTCCTAGGTCTTACTTACCCTTGCTCTATTATGAGTCGCCACTGCCGTATCGGTACGATCATGACCCGCGGCGGCGTCATTATGGGCCCGAGTCGCCAGGAATTCATTCGTCCGATAGGCGAGTTCCGGACACTTTTTCCGTCTCGGCAAGGGCGGTTCGTTAATCGAAGCTGATTGTAGATATTGAAAAGAGAACGCAGAGAGAGAGAGAGAGAGAAAGAGGTATATTGAAAATATGGTATGCTGAGTAGCGTGTTGAAACTATAGGAGAGTGCAAAGCAAATACCAGCTACGCTCAAAATTAGATAGTTTCTGATTCCGTACTAGGCATAATCCTAACCGCTAGTATAAACTCGCCAACGTTTACACTATGTTATAAATAAATCTAATCCTTTCGCGATAATGTTCAACGCTTTTAATGTCCAACAGTAATGTCTACAATATCCGCTCCGCAACTTCAATGTTACTCTCATGCGCTCGCTGCTAGGTTATGCTAGGATTTCCGATCTGGAGTAATTTTGTTTATCGAAATATTTCGAAAAATGTTGACTGACGTGCCATCACAACCAATTCATTCTTGATCGAAAATCCGTCTTGCTCTGTAGTTTAAAATCCATCCTCGCCTATTAGCGTCAAATTGAGCATAATTCAAATTGACCCAGCGCACAGGGAAGGCTATCTTCGGAGATGTAATAATAAAAGCTGGCCGCAGATAGGAGAGACATTGAGAGTCTTAACATTGAATATGCGAGAAGCACTAGTTTCAACGATTTAAATCTACTGTCTATTAGATTTAAGTAGCTATCTTAAGACCATCCAACTAAAAGTAGGTTACATCATAAAGCGCTACCGCTATTGCATTATGATGACAGCGGAATGGACACCAAGAAAAGCATTCAAAATATGTTTTTAACCATGTCTGACGAAGCCGTTACTTTGTCACAATACCCCGAAGCGATTACGACCAAATCGGATTTTGTGTTCAACAGCTTCGAATCTTTCTCGAATTCATTCGAATCGAAAAATTTCGAAATTATCTTTCCACACGACAGACTAAATTTCGGTCAATGAAGTGTGCTTTTTATCGGACACTTCGTCAGACATAATCATTGACTACTACGATGAAGCTGTGAACAATCATGACGATGAAAAATGATGTCATTGGCATGCCGAAACGACAACGGAATGTTTTTTGGCAATCGATTAGGTGAAATCTGATATTTCTTCGCTTCTATTAGCAAGCCGCCTGTACAGTACGCTCAATATGGTCTTCGTTTTTCTTTACGGGGTCTCGAATGTTTCATCGTACACCAGTACTTATGCATCATTGTGTGTCGAACCAGGGCCACTTTAAGGAAGAAATCGGTGGAAAGATTGATCCTGCGAAGGTCAACATAAGCACTGAAAGAAATATAATAAAATGCTCCCCGGAATTGATGCGGAATACGCTGCTCCGATTTACCGATTTTTTCACCTTGAATTCACAAACAAACCCTGTATATCAGGAGCACAATAGAAGCAACTTAAATATTTAAAAAGGCATTCGAGCCATACAGAAAGTATTATTTGATAATCGGAAAAAGGGAAGCGGAATGAAGATCAAAATATCCCAAGCTTAGTTTGCAGGAACCTCTTCCGCACTGATTGCTTTGGATTCGTTCTCATGTCGTTCTCGGTCTCCCTGAGCGACGGGGATGTCTGGGACCAACGTTACCGCATCTGAGCACATGTGACGTGGCGGAAGAAATTGGATTCTTACATATTTTCCGACAATTTGAGCATGCAATAGCACAGCGTCGGATGGCAGGCATGTGGTATGTGGAAACCTTTATCCAGAGCAAAGCCAATTTGGCATGAATCATGAAAAAGAGCTTAATTGAAAATTAATTTCTTCTTTCAAATATCCATTTGTTGTTTTTCAACAGGAATTATCATGGATTATCTATCTTCTGCCAATAGAATGTTTTGACAGAAATTTCACTAAATCATCGAAACGGTCAACTGGGTCTTTTGTTTTTCTCAGCGTTTGAGTTTCATAATTCCTACGAATTTGCAAACCCTTTAGCAAAGCAATCTCAAATTTCGTCAAATCTGTTGAAAACTAATGACCTCATTAAAAAATGATACAAACAATGCAATCGAATCCATTTTGTGTGAATATTTTACGATCAAATGAAGGTAAATATCCGTTCAGGCCTGCCGGCGGACTAATGTCTGACCCATCCTGCGAAATGCGATGAAACTTTAGGTGCCTTGTTTCCGTGTTGGTGGGCTTACGTCATCTGGAATCGCATGATAGCATCGCACACACGGACAACGAGCACGAAGCACATATCCATCCAGAAAGCGAAAGTACCACACCAACGGCAACCAACAACCGGCACCATACGTCTATCGATCGGAATGTTCGTGCAATCAAATCAGCGACGAGTATAAAGGAAACCAAATCGAAAACCAGCAATGGTCGAGGGCCACCAATATTTAAACATCCTTCGCATAATTGATGGCAGAGAAAAAGCGTAAAATATTTGCTTACTAGCCGATATTTTTTGTTAATATGCGTTGCATTGAAATACAAAATAGTGTCTACATAATCGAAAATGTCCCACAGGAATTCCATTGAGTAACTCTTTTGTTTAGCAAAAATATAATGACGATGATAAACGAAATGTTAATTAAGATGGCTTTTATGCTTTGTAACGCGTGGAACTAATGTATCAATAACAGAGGCAATAATAATCTCCTTCTTTCTACACAAACTGCCAAAAGCCATTAGAGTTGATGAAGAGATTTTGGAAG
>NC_064874.1:43779402-43824402 GCF_943734745.1 Anopheles darlingi
TGTACCACCTCTGAGGCTGCTGCCGTTGCTGCTGGACGTACGGACGATCGATCACTTTCTGGCTTCGTTTGCGGCTGGTTTCTCCTGCTGTACGTGTACGGCCGATTCGGTTCCAAATCCGGGCACGACCGAGTGCGGACACGGTTCACAGGACGCCCGATTGGCTGGCGTTGGGCTCGGTATCGATTGCGATGGCGGATGTGGTGGTCAAATGGTGGTGTGCCGTGTTCGCGTTCGCCGTGTGAGGTTACTGCTTGTCGGACACTCGCCGGAATCAGACACCGAAGGAATGGGTGCCAATGGGGAGCCTATTCAGTGGGGCACTCATTTTCACCGAGACGGAAACGGACTATTGCGTGACGTTACACCACCAGACACCAGAGGCCGGGGGTTTCCTCCGAGTCGAAACAGCTGGTTTGCGGCTGTGGAGTAGCAGCGTCAGCACACGACGACCAACAAGCAACTGGCAACACACTCGCACAGACACAAAACCGAAACTCACACTGTTTCACCCAAAAACACACACACACACACACTAACTCGCACAGAAAACTAGGACCGGCTTCACGTACTCTGGGGTACTTTGGGCTGCAGCGGAACAACTGGCACAACTGGAAGGGAAAACAGGGGACATTAGACCAACGTAGGGAATGCTCCTGTGTCCACTTGGCCAGCACGTAGGCGTCTAGTTCCACTCACTGTGTCCACCACTGTGTGTGGCCACTGTTGCGCTACTCAATCCCCTCGGGAACTTTCAATCACCACCCCCTGGTGTTCAGGTGTTCAGAGAAAATTCGATGAAAAAAAAACCGGAAAAAATCCCCGTGTGAAAGTGAAATCAAAGGAGCGTGAAGTAGGAGAGTCCGGCAGAGCGTGTGCTGCTTCGAGGGAGGAAAACTGCTTGGAATTCATATCGCGGCGCAGAGAAAATTCGAGCCGAAACAGAGAGAGCGCGAGAAAAACGAGTAACGCAGGATCTTGTCAATGTGTGAATTTTCCTCGACGTCTGAGTGTGTGCGTTGAAGGCAGAAATAGGAAAAGAGAGAGAGAGAGGCAGTGTTCTTTGCGACGACGGCTCTCTCTCCCTGTGTGGCTGGAAAAAAGGATATCGGATAGATGCCAGGGAGGAAACAGGCTACGACACAAAGAAGAAGCAGAAGTGGTCAAGTTAGCGAAAAGAAATGATGGAAAATCCTAATCCGCAAAGTACCAATCGATACCCCCTTCTGTGGTACGACTGCAGCCAGGGCGAGATCACATAATTGGCCCCTTTTTCTCGGAATCGATATGGCCACCAACGGTTGGCTAGGTTCCAATTTCTTTTCCTGCCGTCGCATTATTGCACTCATTGTACAAAGGTTCACTCTAGAGGGTACAAATCTAAGACTACACACTACACACTTCTACGGTAAAACTATTTCACTTGTCGAGACCTCTTCCTAGCTTCTAGTATGCTGTACTTTCAGGCTAATTGAACTGGTGGGATGAAAAAGTTTAAAGGCTTTTCCCGAACTCCTGATATCCTGAATTCACGATGCGCTTAGCTTGAGACACGGAATAGGAACAGGAAGAATTATCCGCTAACCGTTCACTTGGCTGCTTCTGGAGCTGGAAAACACCACCTTGCTCCTTGCTCCAGCTTTTGCACCGCAGTAGAGTACACGAAGGGGCGAGGGGGGAGAAATAAAATTTGTCGAATCTGTGTCGACCAGCCACTGCGTTGCGGACTACTGCTGCACACCGAGAGTAATGACGGCTGAAAATGATGTTAAGCCACCAGATACCGTGGCCGAGTTGCGTATCCTCGAAAATGACGTTTCAATTTCGCTTAGTACTACTGGATCGCTCTCGCGTTCTCTCTCTTTCTCTCTCCATTTTCCAATTCATCGTCGTGTATGTACACGTTGACGTGCGGGAAAACCGGAGAGGCTCTCGATGGAGAGCGGTCTTTATGCGCAGTATGAAGGGAAAACTCGACACGAGCCCCTTGCTTGAATGAGTGTGTCGGAAAACCTGTGTTCCTTTTCCCTTTGCTATACACCCGAGATGCGGAGTGGTGTGCGTGCGCCAGACTGTCAGACGGTTCACCGTGACAGACAGACATTGCAGTTTTCCGTGCATTACGAAAGGACTTTACCGTTTCTCCAACTCGTTGCGTCGAGGGGGCGACGACGCTAGCGACCCTTCAGAATTCACGGAAGATAAATCAACTTCAAACCGAGGGGTGAATCTCAGGAATATTCATCAGGCGGTTAAAAAACATGCCAGAATGAAGGGAGCGGGGAAACATTTTGCAATTACATGCTCATGCCTTTTCAAGAACCGCCGTAATAAATGTTAATCTCATGTAGGGGACGATCTAAGCGATATTCGAGGGATATTGGAGGCGGTCGTTGCAAATATTTTTTGGGATGAAAAATTGACATTTGAATTCTTCCTAGCATGATATTGAAATGAACGCCCTACTCTCAGCCTTTTAAGAATAAATTTATTATGCTGGAAAATCGATCCAAATTCCAAGCAATCGAATATTGTTTATAATACTTCTTAAAGCATATCTCTACAACTTTGAAGGAATTTGAAAGTTTCTTTGCATAGTTAACATTCGAAAAAGAAAGGAAGAGTTTAGAAAGAGAGTTTAGTGAAACTAAACGAATCCTAGAATAGTGCACTTTAATTTACAGTTGCCTATCCTTTTCGACAAAACTGCATTCACCGAAAAAATATGAGAGGTTTGACTAATATAAAATTTCCCTCAAATTTCGGTTACTATTTGTTTTTGTTTCCATTTGAAATAACGAATCAAACGTAATTATTTGGATGTAAAATAAGCATTATATTTTATATGAAACCTTTCTTAACGAATAAAGTTTAAGAAATGATTTCCTTTTTTGTTCGATGAAATATATACGCGATTAAATAATATCAAGTTCATTGCGGAAATCCAGAGGCTTGGTTTCCGATTAAAACCTATCGACAGCCTTCTACTTTCTACTACTAGATTACTCACAAAGTAGACATAGTGAGAAGGTATTTAACCCAATAACAATTTCGTGAAATAACGTTATTGGAATGATGATTCAAAGATTCGTTCACAAAACCAAAAAACCAAAAATTCATTCAATTTTTTTAAAATAACAAAATTCGTGTTTTATGACAAGTACGACTAGGAAAGCAAAACTTCGTGCTTGTAAGTTCAAGTTCTCGCGAATAGTTTCTTCGGGAGGATAATCTCAATGCTAACATACTCAAAGAGTGGTTTTCAGATTAACTTCGTGGTTGTTGATAAGAAAAACTGAAGATTCAAATATAACAGAACCAAAAATATATTCTGGAGGGGAAAACTCCACCAATTTGGAGTAGTGGGGAAAAATTGTTGAGCTTTGAGGGGAAAATATATTCGGAAAGGGGTCGCTTTAGCGGAGAACGCGAGAAACTTGTTTGAGCTTTCAGTTTAAAACGGCCGTTTTATTAACCGTAACTGTAAAATTAGCGAGGAAAACATAGTTTTTCAAAAGATAGATTTGGAATAAGCATAAAAATTCAATATATTGAATAAAACATAAGTATCATTTCAGTGAATTACTTGGAACAATTTGTTTATAAATGTACATTAGAAAGTGATTTAAATATCTAATCGTTACAACAGATGCGAAGTGAACTCGTCAGTACAATTCTAAACAATAGAGACCTGACATAATAAGCCTGGCGCAAAAATGAAGGTTAAATTACAAACAAAACTGAAGAAGGCTTTTTTTAATAAAGGTTGGAACGTTGATTGCTGTTGAGCTGTGCTGCTGTTGAGAACTGAGAATGTCGCAAACAATAATAAATCTATTTAAAACAAGATCTGACGAGCAATTGCTTATAATGCAAAAATAAACATAGTCAACTTACTGTTCAACATAAGAATGACATACGATCATAAGCAGTTTGGGCAGCAAATCATTACCATACCTGCTTCACGTAACAGGTTTTTTTTTGCATGACTCTAGATTTGGATGTTAAATTATCATAATAATCGTCATAATAAACATGTTTTATTGCATATCATATCATCATGCATATCCAAAAAACCGTCATTCGGTCGAAAATATACATTTATATTTTTTGTTACAACTTTGATCATGCAGTTTTGTTTCCAACATTCTTCCCGTAATGTTGGAAGTGCGATGCAAATTTTGTTAGATAAAAATCAGACACAAGCGGTTGTAAAAGTGCGAATAATCGTTTGTTTATTTTGAAACAGTCCGCACTTTTTTCTTATTATTACTTGACAATGTAAGGCCTACAACTCCAGATGGCTTCAAAAACCTGTTTTCTTCGGGTTCTTTCAAGTAGTTATTGACATCAATCGTCCATATAATGTTTAGGCCAAAAGGTATCAATGATAAATATCAGATTAATGCTTTATTTAAAGGTACAGCAATTTAAAATTATGTTTTCCGAGGCTATCATTACGAAACTCAATTTTTGGGTTTTTGGCTTCCAAGCCCACAATTTTAAAAATATTTTCAAAATTTCAAGTACATACGTTGTCTAATGGAAAAAGGGCAATTTTACATGAAAAGAACTATTTTTAGGGCGCTTTATTTGACCGCGAGAACGAAAAATCAGGGTGAAGCTATCATTACGAAACGGACTGTACAGTTTCATTGTGAATAGCGATGCTCGATGCTGCACGCACGCGTTCATGCTCTCTGTGCTCTCTCTCTCTGCCTGCTCGCTGTCTTTCTCTCTCTCTCTGTTCTCTCTCCCTCTCATTTAAGGTCGTGTTGGTCCGGTTCCAAGAAGCGTTGGCGTTGCGAGCGTTATTAGTCTTGTTGCGGGGTTCGTCGGATCGTAATAAATAAATAGGGACGACAGGAGCAGGACTACTTGTCTGCCCAAAAGGTGTGTTCCTTCAGCCCAGTAGTGGACCCGTGTGCGCTCGTTTTTGGGGTGGTTTCGTGTAAAGATGTTTACCATCTGATCCCGCGAACGGTGTACGGTGCGGTCTCATCACTGCCGTTCTATCGATTTAACGCAAAAAAGAGCGAAAGACGCGCCCTGCGTCTGTGTCGTCGCCTTCAATCGATCGATTGTATTAGCGAGCGTTCCCGATGCTCGACTCCGTGCAATAGAATTTTGCCACCGCAACGAACGCAATCCGGTCGATCCGGTCCCCATCCCCTCGGGGTGCAGGTGCGCTGTGTTGGTGTCGTAAACAACATCTTCCAGGCCTTCCAGCGACGTTACTGCGTGAAGTTGTAGAGTGTAGTGGTTTTTTGCTCAGCGGACCAACGTGTGGCTAATGTGCTAATCATTCCAGTCATTAGCGTCACCAACGTCGCCACCGGGTCACCGGGAATTGACCGCCAGTTCCGGGCGCCAGTTCCAAACCATCCAGCAGCCGTTCTCAATCAGTAGCAGTAGCATCGTTTGGTGGGTAGCTGAGACAGCAGGTAGCACGCGAGCGAGCACGTAAGAAGAGCAATAGAACGGGTTTCACCCCTCCACCTGCTTGGTGTGCGCGCGCTTAAAAGAGAGGGAATTTGTTTTGATGCCGATGCGCTGCCCTCTTCTGTGTGTTGTGTTGTGTTGTTGTGAGCAAGGTGGTGCGCTTCCCCTTTCGTGCTACAGTTCGTCGTCATGTATGTTGTGCAATGAGATGAGCAAAGCATCAGCACAAGGTGTGTGTGTGTGTATGTGTGCCTGCGTGTCTGACCAAGTGTGTTGATTAACGAGATCAGGTCGCGAACACGACGGTCTCGGTCGCGGTCATCATTCAGCAACAAAAGTAAAAAAACGTTACCAACGCTTAGTGCTCTCAATTTACGTGAAGAAATCGCCCCGTTATGCTCGCTGGAGGATATAGAGATATCTAGGTAAGGAGGAGATTTATTTTCAACCTTTCGGTTTGCTGGCCAGTTGACAGATCTGTCCTTTTGTTCCGGTATGGGTGTGTGTGCGTGTGTGTGCGATTGACATTGGGTTATGCTGTCTGTTACATCCTGGTCGAAACGCACACACAGTCAGGTATCCGCGTGCGTTCTATGTTGTCTTTCGCATCTCGTATCTCCCAGCACTGCGAGCATCATTGCTCTCCCATTCTCTTCAATTCGCTTCGCGCGCTCTCTCGCTCTCTTTTGCGAGTGCGTTGCTGGTTCGTTTCCCATCATGCTGCTCCTCGGCGGCTGCTTTATATGGCCCCTATGTTTGAATGAAGTTTTTGTTGTTCTTGTTCGTTTCTCTTTCTGCACCGGGACCGGAGACGCAGCATCTCAAGGTTCCGTTCCGTGTTCCGTGTCTCCGTGTGTCGACCTTCCCGTCTTTTTTTTTTGTTCCTTGGCGATTTCCCTCTTTTGTAATCCCAGCGTACAAACCGAGGCACACCGGCGTATGTGGTTCCGTATGGTTGAGGAGGTGGTAGCACGGGATCGCTCTCAGCTGTCTTGGATTCGTTCGACGTCCGAGGCGCAAGTGTGCGCTTGCGAGAAGAGTCCATGCGATCGTGGACGCGGAGTCGCCGCGGAAATATGTACGGTCCAAGCAACCATTCTCGCGGCGGCCCGTTTTTTATTGTATGTTTGCCTTTGATCAATGCAATGGCTGTTTATGTGAAACCTGATCGCATGAAGTCTAAACACCATTGTCATGATACCGTCCTACCGCGCGAGAAACAATTCAATTACACCACCACCAACACGCGCGTCGGTTGGTTCGCTGTTGATGCTATTAGTTTCATATTACAAAAATAAAACATTCCATAAACGCCGTATCGTAATGTTAAAATCGTTATCCAATTGCATGTATAATTTTGTTGATTAAAGTTAGGCTCTGCCCATAGTACTGATACCTGGACAGTCGTTCTCGTTTGCAAATGGATGTCGATTAACGGTCGACACACCCAATCGATCCCGATTGTCCGATCGCTTCTATATTATTTAATGTCTTACTCAATTACCAAATTGCCGCACTTTTGCGATTAAAACACCGCCCCTCCCGCCCTATCGGCGGCCGTGGGTCACCGCGCCGTGTCCTAATGAATAAACAATGGGAAGCGAATGAATTATTTGTTTTCGGACATCGGTCGGTGCTGCTGCTAAAATGCTGTAATTTATGATGAAATATTTATGGATTATGGTGGTGCGGGTGCTGGTGTATTTACCATGGCCATGTCCATTGGCGCACCAGTAACGCCGGCAGTAACGCACCGGAAAATATGTTTGTGCCTCCGGTGCGCGCCTGTCCACCAGCTCTGTTTGCGCACCATAATCAAGTACAACAAATCGCTCTTAGTGTGTTTCAATTGCGATTACACTTGCATCACAAAACTCTCTCCCCCTTACATTTAGTACTCGACCCGTGAAGGGAATCCCCTTGCGATGGTGTCACCGTTCACTTTCCTGTACTGTTCCCGGGACACCGGTTCGCGTCGAAAGTGTTCTGAATATCATTATGCAATACGGTTCGCAGTTAGAAAGGAAGGGAGGACCGGGGGGTGGATCCACGGCTGCAAAATCACGTAATCACAATACCTTTCTTCCTTAGCGAGCAATATTTAAATAACTAAACCACACTCCGCTCCGCTTCGTTCAACCTTCCTCACCCTTCCCTTACTGGTATCGGTGGACCGAAAATGGCTTCCAGGACATCCCGGACACTCTTTTCCAAGGGTTTACGTACATTCGTACGGCTGCTTCTTTGCGGGGCCGCAGCATGAAAATGGAGCAGAACATCGCCAAAAACAAGCTGTGCGCTGAAGACGCTGCACGGAATATCAAGCTGCTTTTACGGACGACGACAATCCACCTGTGCCTCAGCAGCGGATTACGCTACTTGCTACTGCTGTCCTTATTCATATCTTCGCGTTCACCAAAAAGGGTAGTTATGCTCGTTTCATTTGCCTCTTCTATGCTAGAGAGTGTCTCCTGTTGGATGCTACTAAATTGAATGATTTTTTGGAACTCATTTCAACAAACATGTAACATCTCAACAGCGATCAACAAATCTCTCCGTAACCATTGCTTCCGTCCCGGTTTGTCGATAAAGCATCATTTACTTATGTTGAGTTAATTTACGGTCTGTGCAAGGCGGAAGCTAGCTCACTTCATGAAATAAAAGCCCCAAAAAAAGATGGCTGCTGCTGCTGCGGTGACAATTGGACAAAGTTAGTCGGACAATTACTGTGCGCTGCGCTGCGATTGTGGCGAGACTCGGCAAACGGAAACCTCATTACGCGGGAAGCACAAATCCACGATTCGTATGGAAATGAATGGTGAAACCTCGTCGGTCTTTTTCAGTGGCCCCCATTTCAGCTCTCCCCCTTGGTCAGAGCATGTTGAAAAGCCTACTTTATGTGGCCCTCTTCCGCCCAACCTAACGGTTCATTGCGCGCCGGTCAATTGACAACTGCTGTTGCTGCTGTTGCTGTTGCTGCGCAAGCCGGCATGTCTCGAGCGGCTCGACTGTTCTGCGTATTACCCCACCGTGCGGCGAGTGCTACTTTCAGGTCAAAGAGTTCGTTGTCTTCACTTTGCCTTCCACCCGGCACGATCAGCATTGCGCGATCGAGCCCGCGGTGTACGCTAATGCCGTAGTACCTTTCCCAAGGCTTGGCCTTGGCAATTGAAGCATGCTGGCCTGGAGTCTAATGTCTTAGAACTGAAGCGTGTCTTACATCATGACCTAAATTAAAGCATAGACGGTGGAAGATTGAAGTGAAAAGTAAACTATGCGCCGTTCAACATCGCCGCGAGAGGATTCGTTTGATGTTACGTTCGTGGTCCGCAAAAACAAAAAGATGACGCCAAGCAAATGAGAAAAAGGAATATATTTCAACAAAATAAAACGATTTCTTGTTTGCGCATCGGCAATCAGGCATGCAACTCTTACTCAATCGCTAATCGCAACGAAAGCACGAATCCACCCGGGAAGGTTGCAGCGAGAGGTCAGCTCGAGGGAGAGATTAGCGATTAGCAGCGAGCCTCGCCATCACATTCGCAAACAGCTCGATTCTCATTTTTAGCGCTTTTGGCGCTGGTTTTGTGTTCGCTTCGCAATGTTTTAGCGGATTTACCCGGTTATCTGTTCCGCGGTATTTCATTCGTATGCTCGTATGTACGGCAAGGGAGAAAGCAGGTCGCTGCTGCTGCCGGCGGTGATCTCGATTGCTCGATGGCCCCACCTCGAGGCCCGTTCCGCCCGAAATCGGTGTCAATCGATGTGTGAGTGTTTGTCTGGAGTGTGTTGTTCTAACGGCCACCCTTTTCGGAAAGGTGCAAAAGGTGGGTCAACATGGTTAGCATCGTTCCGGGGTCGAGCAGTCTCGAATCGATTTGATACTCGTGTTGTGCCCGATTATTGTTTCTAAATGTTGTGTATCGCGCCGTTCGCTAAACTGTTATCCGCCGTGTTGCTTATGCATCCTGGTTGCGTGGAGTTTTTGGGGTGGTCGTTGTCGTCACCTTTCGGAGGAGAAGCGAAACTGAAGCAACGTGGTTCTAGGTCGTAGCCCCGCAAGCATACGTCGCCTAGCTTCATAATCCTTCGTCCGTTTAACGCTCCCAGCTGCCTGCTGCTACCTGCTGTACGGTGAAGGGTTCCAGTTTTTGGGACCATATTCCATTCCGGTCACGTTCCGTGAAAAGTCACGACTTTTACCAACAGCAACCGAACCGAACCGACGCCTCGCCCACCACACATTGTCATTGCTGGCAGAATGGCCACTCACACAGAGAACGAGACAGAGAGAGTGAGACGAGCGGAAATAAAAGGGAACGAAACCACAAAGTTTCCTGTTTCTTTCCGGAAGTTTCCGCGCGGTGGGCACAATGAGCGTGCTTTACTTCTCGCTGCTCGCTTCTTCTTTTTCTTTTTTTTTGTCGTCATTTTGTCGCCTCGATGTCGCCTAAGCCAAGCCCTCGATTCAATTGGTAGTTAATTGCTCGGAAAGAAGCGTGGCCCCGGGATTTGTGGCACGGCCGAGGACGCTAAGAAGGGTACTTCAACGTTTTGTGCCGCCCATCCGCCCACCACCCAGTCCCTGAAACCTGTTCCTTCCGCCCGGTGCCTCCACAGTCGAGTGCCGCCAGTGAATGGAACATTGTTCGCAGCATCGCAGCATTGCAGACTAACAGGGTGCTGCCAGCTGCCAGCTTTGTAATGCACTCGGCGTACAACACATCACGCGAACGCCCTCCAAACCAGTGTGACACTATTGGGGGAGTCGAAAACGTGGAAGTTACTGATGGTGTGCGACCTCATGGTTAGTGGTCACCACTCGACGGACAGCTTCATGAAAGATAGATGACGTTCAAAGAGAGAGAGAGAAAGAGAAGCAGTAACCGAATTAGTACAAATGTAGCGAGCGCCATAAGGTAATGTGAACGGTGCTTCCTGTTTGCCTCATTATCAACATTAGCGGACAGGACAGCACCCCCCGAAATGGCCTTCATTTGCCCAGCAAACAGAATACAAACTCCACATAAATTGAGGAAATGTTCCATGGCTAATCGAATGGACCGGACCGGTAAATGGATCATCCTCCACCGGGCCAGGTCACGATGACGCTCGGCTGTGCAAATGAATTATCGCAAAAGGGAACGGGATGAAATTGGCATTTCAATTAAACCGCGTAGGTAATACTGCTGCATGCTGGCATGCATGCTGCTATCGGATCGGATCTTCCGCCTTTCCTTTTCCGACCGACACTCAATCAAACGATAAACAAACACCAGAAATCATCAACCGGCGCAGCAAGGTGCAGCAATGGGCAGCGGTCCAACTCTGTCATGGGTCGGGGGGGCATCGTGCATTAATCAAACAGTGCGCACAAACAAACGATCAATTACATTGGAATGCAGCGCGAGGAAAATCGGAATCCCTTTGCACTGTTCCACATTTGCACTGCGCCTCACTTCATTTGCCAGAAACAGCGAGAGAGAGAGAGAGAGAGAGAGAGAGAGAGAGAGAGAGAGAGAGAGAGAGAGAGAGAGAGAGAGAGAGAGAGAGAGAGAGAGAGAGAGAGAGAGAGAGAGATGTGGACTTGTCATTACATTTCCATTTGCAGCGACAATTTCAAATGATTCTGGTATTCAATACATGGCGTTCATGATTGGCGAGGGCTTAATTCGTTCAATTCTGTATCTCAATCGTATTTTCCACATAGTAGGGTTTGAAATTTTATTAGGAACGGTGTCAAATATTTGCTTTACTTACATCGATGGAAATCAGGAAATTTCAAGAGTTACACAAACGTGACTTATGTAACGGATATGCCATTGACTAAAAATAGTGATAACTAGTTAGAGTCAAACCTAGGTAATATGCGATTGCTAATTCCATTTCGACTTTTAATGGTATACTTGAACTATGGAACTGCGATGTTATGTACTGCATCTTCAACAAACCTCCAAATACTTTGAACTTATTTCGATATAAACTTAACACCAAATGATTTCGATGTTCTCGATTGTGGAGCCCATGGACTGTTTTGATCGGTTTCAGTCATTTGTAGTTCAAGATTTTTATCACTATCAAGTACAAGACACTTTATGTTCTTTCCAAATCAATTTGACCAAGGCGTTGATTAGTCCTGGCTTCAGCTAGGGAAAGACAACAATGTTTGCGATAAAAATACTTGAAACGCATCCGTATTTCAGAAAAAAACGGCGATTTTCGATGGCGACTATCGAGTTCTTTCATCAGCCAACAATTGTTTTTTGGCCGGGTTAAGCCCAGAAAAGAATATTTTGTACTATTGCTGCTTTGAAACAAAGTTTGCCTGCTATCGGACGATGAGTTTGTTTTTTAATTTAATATTAAACAAATTAATAACCCAAAAAGAATGAAAAACATATTTCTATCATTTAGTATAGCTTCGGATAGCGTCATTTTTCAGTGTGTAAAACAAGCGGAAGAATCCGTAGTCCGATTGCATGCGCTGATGAAATAATCCAGAATTTAATTCAATTAGCGAAGCATTCCACGAAAGCAACTGATTGCTCCCCGAGTCAACCACAGGAGTTCAAAAACGAAGCATAGCGATAGCATAACAAACCAGTGCCATTAGCACTGCCCATCCACTTTCATCATTCATTTTCACTCTCTTAATTTAAGCGCAAACGGATGAATAGGTCGGGAACAGGGGGTCAATGTATAATGCCCGGTATTTTCTCGCAGTATCGAGTTCTGCAAATTTCATAAAACCTCCGCCAATGCCAAAGCACTTCTACATGCTTGCACATGACTGTGGCCCCCGCTGCTTCCATTTCCATGTTCCAACAGATTAGACACTGTAGAGCTGCTGTCGGCACATTTCAGTTTTCCAATCGGTTGGCCAACGGGCACCATAAGCCATTCTTCCTCGTATTAACGGGTACACGGTTTACGGCTTTGGCTTATTAAAATCTAAGTCCCATCCGCCCGCCTCGTGCCACCGACTCATACAGCTCGCTGCCTGCCAGCCTGCCTGCCTGCCTGCCAGCGATTAAATTGCAATGAATTCCTGCTAATTGGCACTTATACCCCCTCCACCAGCGCTCGGGCTCGGGAATCGCTGCCAAGTTCAGTTCCACTTTCCGCAAAAGCTACAAAGACAGACCAGAACGCCCTTGGGGCTTTTTCCCGATCAAGTCAAGGATGGGGCCTGTTCCAGTTACACACATTTCCAGTGTTCGCGGCCATCATCATGTTGAGCCCTCTCGGGAGCAAATGAAACCGAGAGAGAGAGAGAGAGAAAGAGATAGACGTTGCCAGGACGCTAGGACGTTGCGGACTCGTGGCTCGAACTGCACCAACTTCCACCGATACCGGGCAAGTGTCGATAGCAGAAGCAAACTTTAAAGTCCCAAGCGCCAATTGCTATGCAGCATTTCCTCGGTGCCGGCTTGGCTTCCCTCCCCCAATCAGTATGCATAATAATGAAACTATGCTCCGCAGAGCGCCGATTCGAAGACGAAGCTTTCCACTGTGCTGTGGAGTGAAGCCGTGGTGGTGGTGTTGCCTCGCTATAAATTAATTAATACGTTTCGCGAAACAATTTACGATTTCGAAACCGAAAACCCCACCATTCCGGTGGGGGGGGCATTTTTTGTCGACGTGAGGTTGACGAATAGTTCCGGAGTCCCTGTCGCTGGCGCTCTCCGTTCCGTTTCCGTGTGCTTCCGTCGTTGGCATTTCCTCGATGCAGCAATTGGCACACTATTTGTCACCGAGTGAGCATTGTTCCGGCTTCCGGTAGCGCGAAAAGTTCGATCCGATTCGTTCGAACCGATGAAGTGAAAGGGGGAAGGCAAAGTTTCAGTAAATCGAAAGTTAAAATGAAGCCCTTCGCCTTTGCCAGCCCGCTTTTCGGAAAGGCTGTTCATTACTTGGCGTCATTTACTGTTGTGTGGGCTCCATTCGGGTTTTAGTTGACTTGCAGAGTGCATTGCATTGCCACAGAGAGAGAGAGAGAGAGACAGAGAGAGCACTCTACTCGTTCGTGCCAATTTCCACTTTTCTCATCGTCGCATGTTCCTTGATTGAGCTTCGCGCACACGAAAGGGGGTGACTGTGTTTGTGCGGCTTCCTCTTAGTTGGACACTTGAAGGTTTGGTGTCAGCTGCAGCGAATATCGATTGCAGTAATGGTGGACCTAGTCCGGGATCGTTTTGAAACGACAAAGTTAGGTGTACGGTAAGCATTATTCCGTTCTAAATGGGAAAGTTGCGGCTGGTGGATGGTAGTTTGCATGTGCAAAATGTGGAATTGATCGCTCCGTGGAAATACAGCGGTATGTTTTGTTAAAGGATTCCTTCTAGGAGTGAATTGAAGCAGTTTCCTTCTTTTTTCAAATGTTTATTTTTTTAAAAAGAGAGCGACGCTTAAACTTACCACAAATATTAATTCGATTTTATGTTAGTATGCTAGTTATGATTAATCTTATACAGTTTGAATGCTTACAAACAACAAATGAACATCCTATCACACATAATGCTCGGGCATCAAAATGGTTTCCAACTGCAACCCTAGGGATTTTCCTCTGTCTATTCTTCAATCGTCAACACTTGATTGATAATACTTAAAATCAAAAGTTCTAGTGTGTATTGAAAATATAATTAAATCTTTCTATCAACAACCTTATTGATCGATTGGATGGATTGGTTCGATCATGGCTCGCCGGATGAGAAACAGCCAACGATGCCGCTTCACGTCGTCGCTCTCGCCACCAGGCTGACCAGGAATGGCCATTAGTCTATATCCGGGATGAGCCCACCATCGTTCACAAGGCGGTCAGCCATGGACCAGCGCGCTTCACCGTTGTGAGGTTATGGTTTCATCATCAGCAGCAGCAGCAGCAGCGACAGGATTTTCGTCCCAGTAAGCCGTTTTCCCATGCGTGTGTGTGCACATGTGAGTGAGTGTGAAGCTAGCAAAAAGCAAAAAAAACAGATGAAAAAAATAAACCGGCGGGAAAAGCAAACTTCGGACATACTGGGAAAATGAATTCGCCACACCAACGCCACCAACGCACACAAACAGGCCTCTGTAACGGGTAACGGTAATCCTTCATCGCTCAATCGATTGTCGACCGTGTCGTCGTGATGGTCGTTCCACGGAAGCGTTGTCCACGGATTCCCTCGATACACCACCGGCCGGTCCTTTACAACATTCGTCCGTTTCCAGGCGAATAAGGCGATGATCGCTCATGCAGCATTATCGGTGTGTCGGTGTCTCTGTGTCTCTGTGTGTGTGTCTGTGCCAATGTTTTCCTTTTTCGCCATTTTCCCTTCTGGTGAATAGTGAAATGTCAACAATTTTATTGATTCGCCGTTCCCTGGGCCAGGTACGTCCATGCTGGACCGGGTCCATGGCGCTGCTGCACTGGGGACACTGGATAAGGGTCCCGGTAATGTAACCGTGGCACGTGGATTGGAAAATGGATTTTCCCTACCGCAGCCGTCAACAACGATGACGATGACGACCAGGACGACGGTGACGACAGGAGTAGGTGTTGTGTTTTGCGGTGGCGTTCCGTTCCATAATCAGGACCGGGTGTTTTCGTTACGTGGTCGTCGTGGGGGTGGGAGATATATGAGCTTACCCGAAACAGGGGAGGGGGAAAATTGGGAAAACAACGACACCATCACCGTCGTCTTTTATCGGTCTCCGAGGGGACACATTTTGTGTGTGTGTGGAAAGGGGGACAGTTTGTTCAGCTTGCCATGGTAGCAATATATATGAAATATAAACGATTATCGTTCGCCTTCCTCCACCCTTCTATAGAGGTATTGTCGTCGTTGTCGTCGTCGTTGGGCGTATGATGAAGTGCATCCATCTCGCCACCGGCCGTGCCCAGGATCCAAGAAGGATCGCTGGATGGATGGATGAATGGTGGAGACGTGAGGCCCTATCCGAAAAATAACGAGCGTGACGAATCGAAGGCACGGACTTCTGCGTCCTAGCCTGCCAGTATCACCTTAACCCGGCGACTAACAATGTTTTCCTCCCCTTTTTGGTGGCTGGGAAAATCGGCAGAGTGTTGCCTGTGCGTGTTGTCCCGGATTGTGCCCGGAAAGGAATAGAAAATGGAATCGATCAATTTACTGAACAAACATACATACCTACTAGAGCGATCCATCTTATTGCGTTCGCTCCATTTCAGCAAAAATGGAATAGGGATTGCCGCTCGGCGATCCTCACCACCACGCCGGATACCTTCCCGGATTATCGTCACCGAACTCGTTGAGGGACACACACACACACACACACACACACACACACACACACACACACACACACACACACACACACCTTGACGATCGCACGCAGAGGCCACACCCGAGATTTGTTCGGTTTTGTTCTACTCGATTTTGCCGCTTCCTTTGTGTGCGCTTCCATCAAACGCAATTGCGCATTGGCAAACGCAAACCGTACCCCTCCACTGAAACACGGAGTCCCCCTCCCCCCGCCCCACTCTGGTTTCCGGTGGAAAACGGGACGGAAAACAATCACTAAATAGACCGGGATCGGGTTTACTTGTAGAAGGTAAGAGCAGGGTATCGTGTTGCAACGCACCGATGTGCTAGCGTGCATTGTGAGCATTGTGTGTGTGTGTGTGTGTGTTTTGGTGACTGCTGCAATGCCATCGTATTAGTCTTAACCGTGTCCCGGTGTTCCCGTGTCGATGAAGGATGAGCTCATCGAGAGAGCGGACGCAAGCAAAATGTCAGCAAAAATGTTGAACAATCGAACCGAAGAGGGAGCAACGCTGTAGTAGCACTCCAGGCACCGGTGCTTTTGTCATGCTTTTCCGGGTACAGCAAATGCACCAATGCATTTCCTGAGGGTGATTTTTTTTTCCCCATCCTGCCGTCGGCTTTCCGTCCGTTGATGAGTCGTCAACAACGGGAATTTCAACGCTCCGAGGTACTTGGAATGGGTTTCGTGTCTATGTTTGATGGGAGGAAATGTGCACAATACTCAGGCCGTATAAACAATTTCTCCTGAAGAGAAATCCCGATCAGGAGTTCCTGGCCCTGCCCTGCCCTGAACTCCCTCTCAGAGAGTCACAATCGAGTTCAAACGTTTCATAGCTCCATACATTGATTAACATGTTGTTGTGAGCAAATAAAAAAGGGAAGGAATGAAACACATTCGGGAAAAGCTCATCAATTTCCCGCGCGTAGAGCGCTGATTTACCCAACCTTTGGATGTAGCCGCACAAAACCGATCCCATGACACTATTATGTAGAGCAATGGGGGATTGTTTTATGCAATTCCGTTGTTATGTCTGTTGACTGCAATCGGATATCACACCACTACGCTACGTAATTAATCATTTGTCGGCATCCAATAATTGGCACCGTCAGTCCCGGCGGGGTGTTCGGCTGCTGCTGCAACAAATACATTGTGGTGCCGGTGATATTGTGCACGAGACAACCCAATAATGCGACGTGCGGCATCATCGATCCGATGACAAACGAGGATGCTGACCAAACACTCCGTAGGTGTGCCATTGTCCAGATCCAGGACACGGTATCGGCCTGTGTGTGTGTGTGTGTGTGTGTGTGAAGAAGCGAGTGTTCTCGGGGTAATTGTGTGTATCGGTAAATTGGATATAAATTAGTTTTCACCGTGAGTGAGGCTCCGCTTGCGGCTTCAATTTCATCGAACACATTTAATTAAGAAGTGGAAGCTTCGATCTTTGAACACAGAGGCACAGTAGAAGGTAATTATCCTACGGTATTATTGTGCTTGTAGCAAACGAGACACTGCTTGTAGTGGTGTAGTAGTACAGCTATAGATGGCTCATAGTGTGGACAACATTTCTTTCGAACACACGAGACCTTCGGCTCAGAATACTGACTTCAGGAAGTTGATGACCAGTGTGTATTCCTCTAACGCCTCAAGCGCAGGCTTCTGGTTTCCGTTCATCTATTACTCAAGATTATCCTTCGTCCCTAACTGACCTAATAACGTTCGGTGCGCTGGTCAACATCCCAACAAACGAGTCTATCGCGTCTAAGCCGTCGATAAATGGGAAACAGGGCAAACACCCCACTATCGCAGACACTGTCGCGGTGATGATAGTAGAAGATCGATAATGGGCTCGTTGATAAAATTCTAATTTATAACCATCGTTTTGGGCGATTTTTCTTGGCCTCGCATCGTTCCCCTTTGGCCGGCGATAAACTTATCCGAGCCGCAATAAATATGTCAACTGCTGCTGCTGCCCCTCGCACAGGAACTAGTTTCTGTTCTTCTCCGAGCACCATAATGCCACCAGCAGGACTAGATCAACGGGCGCGCGCGCCTGTGTTGAGTAAGCTTAGTTTCCGATGAATTCATTTCTGAGCGATTTCGAGTTTAATTAAGAAACTGTCACAATCGGTTTCGTTCGTCCGCTGAAGGTGTTGGCGGTCCGAAGCTTCGGTGTTTCGTGCACGCTACACACACACACCCCCAGCGTGCAGGAAAGTGTGTCACGCGAAGGACGATCCGCCTCCGTGTCTGCACAAGCAGTCAATCGCAGGCAGTCAGCAGGGAAGGACACTTGGGATGAGTTTCGTTGGGTGTTGGATGCTCATGATTCTTCATTTATCATCGTTCCCGAACTGAGCTAAACACCACGTCGCTATGGCAAGACAAGAGCCCGCTGCTGGCATCTGGAGTGGAATGAGACACACACACACACACACACACACACACACACACACACACACACCAGATGATGCCGGAGCACGTCGAAAGTAGACGGATTTTCTAGCATCCCTAGCGCGAAAAGTTCCAACAACTAAGAGAGGGAGGGAGGCCAAGCTCCGAACGAGTGCCATTATGGCTCAATCGATGAAAGGCGCAATCATGTGGAGAGAGAAACGGAGGAGAGAGAGACAGAGAGAGGGTGGTGGCCACATTCTGTGCACTCCCTGGTGTGAGTTTCAATGTTCGAAGATCGAAGCGAAGCGTTCCAGTAGTGGGTAGTAGTATAATCCTCTTCACAACTTTTGCCTTCTGCCCCATCTTTGGCCGGTCGGTCGGTCGCGCGGCAAAAGATAAATATGCACAACGTCCTCGTGTTTGACGCCACACTTCAAGTCCGGACCCCTGCGCCACTCTGCATTCAAGTACATGTTCCATGTTCTTGCAGTCATTGCTCGCTCGCTCGCTCGCTCGCCAAGGCTAGAATAAGAAGCGAATGCAGAAAAAGCATTAAGCAGGCATTAAGACGCATGGGCGCAGGCGAGACAAGAAGGGAATGAAGAAGACATCGAGAGAACGGCGGGAAGAGAGAAACTAAAGGAAATAAAATGAAGATGTGGTGTGCGCTGCGCTGGTGCGGGCAACCAGATAATCCCCGCAGGGTTCTCGAAAATCCCCTTCAACTCGAGACAAAGCCCCCGGAGGAACCGTGAACCGGACTCGGAGCCGGACCCGGAGAGCTTGAATTCGCGAGCTAACTGAGGGGAGGTAGTTCTTTTGCAAAAGCACCATTAACTTCAGTAGCTTCACCATCCATCCGTCCGTCCATCCGTCCGTACGTCCATCCGTCCGTCCGGTTTGCCTTCGACGACCGGACACAGTCGCCAGTCGCGCGTTGATCCGAACATGCGCGTCTTTAGCCAATCTTGCCAATGCCACCAAAGGCCTTTGGCTCACCACCCGGTTTGGAATGAAATTGAAGTTCCTCTCCACGCTCGAGGAACGTATTCTTTTCCCCACACCGCCATCGTTGTCTCTTCTGTTTCGCATCATCGCATCTTATATTGCACCTCTTGAGTCGGGCACTGCACATGGCGGCGGCGAATATTGTTATTGTGCTTCAAAGAAAGGAAATAACAATAAAAACATGAAGCAGCACTCGAAAAATGGTCCTCGATGTGATATTTGTATTAGTTAAAAGTTTTGCATCCATCGCCCTCTCGTGGAGGTCCAGCGAAAATGATGCTTGGAAGAAGGAATTTTGTAGCAATTTGTTTCATTTTGTGCGCCGGATCTGATCGTGGGAGTTTGCAGAAAGTAACACACCACCATCGCATTTGCCTGCGATACGTCCTTCGGTTGGATCATTTATTATGAAAGTACAGCCACAATCCAACTATTACAAATGAGCACTTAAACCTTGATTCCATACTTTGTTTGTATGTTTCTCGCCATCCAACGCCAGAAATCGATTCGTACTTCGTCGATTGGAACGACGTTTTATTGCCGTGCAGTTGAACAGATGCTTGCGCAGATTCGTGGCATAAACGCTGCTTCAAGAATCGATCGGTGTGAAACGGTGCTGTTGTAGGTGCCGTGTTCCTTCTCTGCGCTTCTCGAAAGACTTCACTTACTAACAGTCAATTGGCAGACCGATGAATCCATTCCTGGATCGAGTGATTGCATTTGGTACTGGAGTTTATCAACTTCGAGTTCTATGTTCCCACCTACAGAGCGTCAACTGAATGACTGAAGGAAAGGAAATCTAATTAACCGACCCACAAAGAAGGTTCAATTGAAGACGCTTGGCGTATGTTTGGATGGCACGCCACGGTGTATCGTTTAATGTTGGAGAATGGCAAAGAGATGGGATGAAAAATGGGAAAAAACCAGCCATCACTCTGCGCTGGTTGCGAATCTTTCCGGACTCTCTATTTCTTTCTCCGAGTCATCCCTGTTCAGCGACCAACTCCCAGACTACGGGGACACACTGCTGCTGCTGCTGCTGCTGTGTTGACAGAGACTACAAATTGACTAGCAATGATCAGACATTTTTGCCCGGTTTCTTCAGAACTCAGGCATCTGCAGAAGGAGAGCAGAGAGCTGCTGTGTCTGTCTGGTTTGCCAATGGCAGATGGAAAGCAGGTATCGAATAGCAAATACAGGCAGCATTCCCGGGCATCCATCACCATCTTGAACGTTCTACCGTTCGAACACCTCTTTGTCGAATCGAATCGAACGGAAAGAGTCCATTAAACATGATTCCTTTAAGCTCCCGCTCTGATTGCTTGCTAAATGTTTGCGTACACGATCAAAGTACTAGTGCAGTCCCGAGGCGCACAACAATTTATCGACCTTTTTTTTGCAAGACCCTGGGGGCTCGACGAACACTGCGTCCACTCCCTCCTGAGACGCCATGTAAACACGTCAAAACAGATACACAAACATGGTGATATGCCGACAACGACCAACGGCAGCGACAATTCTGGGGGTCCAATTGCGTCTGCGGTAGTGCGGCTGACAGTAGAAAGCCCCCTATCCGGGGGGTTGGTAACGCACCACATTGTATCGTGTTTCGCCAGATTGCCATCGCCAGAGCCCGGCCGCTGAGATGCTGAATAGACACAAACCATCTTTTGGCGATAGTCAGCAGCAGCAGACAGCAGACAGCAGCAGCAACAACGGTGGCAAGTGGGCACCGCGTAGCTCACATTACCGGTACGGTGTCGATTATCGATAACCGAGGAGCGGGAGTGGGGTGCGGTGCACCGAAAAACCCAAAACCCGTTGCCAGCTCGTTCGTTGCGCTTCGGAGGATCTCAGATTCCTCGTAGTTCATCGAACAAATATCGAAAGCGAGCATCGGTCCATTGGAGGTGCTCCGCGTTGCTTCACGCCCATTTGCCCCGTTATCGGGGCCTGTTGCACACAACATCGCACACTAGCGATTACGCTCCAGTATCATCGAAAAGCATCGAATTCCTATCGCCACCTTCATCGTCCTCGTCGTCGTCATCGTCGTTGCTGCTGCTGTTGTCGGCACACAGATGGCGCACACACCATGAAATATGGATATAATTTCACCCTCCCAAAAGCACCCCAAGACACGGACCAAACACTCTTTCCTTCTCCTTCTAGTCCGCAGTCTGCCCAGTAGTTTGGCGGAGAAAAGGAAAAGATGGTTTTGCCTTTTGCCCTCGCTGCTGATGTCGTTGAACCCCGGGCCCGGCGAGGAGAGATCCGTTCAATGACCGTCTGTCTGGTGGCCGACGTGCCACGAGCCGCACCACTCTACACACGTCAGATGATATGTCACGTTTAATAACGATTATCTATCCAACTGCTACGAACTGCTGAAACACTGGATCGTCAGGACACACCCTGGGAGTGAGTCGGGGGGCCTGGAAACATGAACTTTGCCTCACTGTCCCCTTCCTCGCAGTCTGTCGCCGAACATGGATATGCCCCCCCTCGAGCACGGTTGTTGGCACTCGTCTCGTTCTGCCGAAACACAGAACCAGCGAACGAACGAACCTGGTATGTGTGTAATCTGGTTGCAGCAGCACTTGCGAGGTGGCGCCGCCTACTACGCTGAAACTTAAATCCCTTCGGTGAGGTGCCGGTGAATGTCCTTTCTTTCGAACAATCATCGAATGACACTCGCAGGTGCCTGGCATCACCCAGCCAACCGAGAGAGACAATTGCAATTGTGGATCGGAGCAAGCCACGGCTTGCTTAGACAATGGTCAGACCAGACAGACCTTGAACATTGGAATGTTGTTTCTGAAGAGAAGAAGTATCATTGCAATCATACTCCCGATCGACGGAACGACGAACTTCGATGCAGGACCGAGTGTCAGGTGTACCGTGTAGGGGTCTCGAGACGTTTAAATTATGGATGCTGACTGCTGGCACCTTCGGATCTGCTCTGCTTCTTTGAAATCTGTTCTAGGGATTAAGACGGGAGCTACAAAAGCTACCGAGAAGTTGTGAGCTGAACCTGAGAACAGCAATTAGATGATTGCCAAATGGCGGTGCATAGGTTCACCGGCCAATGCCAATGCGAGACGACACATCTGTGGCGTTGCATATGGTTCTAGATTAGAGCCCATGCTAATCGCTTAACACTACCTTCCTTACCAATGCTGTTCCACAGTTTCACTCTCGGAAGATTATACGATAATTGTGAACTTCGAACAATTGTTCTATTTGGCAACTGCTTCTTCTACTCTGTCTGTTCTCCTCTCTCGAGCATTGGTCTTGTAGTTATTCTTTTACACAAACAGATACCACCATACGCTTAATTACGCCCCTCACCTGCACCTCAACACAACACACAATGAGCTCAAAATGAGCCGACACAATGTACGAGCTAATTTGTTGATTATCTGCCATGTGTCAGCGCCAGCCACAGAGGCAGATGGCATCCGTATTAAATGCCGACGGACGAATGGCGACACTGTTGACACGAGATTTTGTAGTGTCCACGAATTAAACATGCATCCCGGGTGACCGGGATTCCACGGGGCCCTATACAATTTTAATCAATCTGCTGGATAATTATCATTTGCCAGCCAAACAACGAAATGCACTCTCACTCTCACTCGTCTCTCTCATTTCGCTAGCAATTTAATTAATTTCCTATTTCCCGGAGCCCGGAATGCGTAAATCAATTCACGCGCGCAACTTCCGGCCCAGGGCTGACGTGTCGGTTATGATGGGTTGTGTGACAGAGTGAGAGAGTGGAGTTTATAAATGAAAGACTAATGATGCCCCGGATCATCAGGTATAGTGCACGGACATACTCATAGCCATACTCACCGGCTGGTAGACGACTGTTACAACATAAAATGAGTTCGTCCAGGCTGCAACCATCTTGCATCCCGCACACACATACACTGGGCTGCAACACCTGATCCGCACCGGAGCAACTGGATCGGAAAGGATCGGAAGGAAGGTTTATGAAA
This sequence comes from Anopheles darlingi, assembly GCF_943734745.1. Classification (NCBI taxonomy): domain Eukaryota; kingdom Metazoa; phylum Arthropoda; class Insecta; order Diptera; family Culicidae; genus Anopheles; species Anopheles darlingi. Next base: position 43,802,538 of record NC_064874.1, read on the forward strand.
AAATAATGTTTGCCTTTTGCGCAAAGTTGTCGTGTCGCGAACTCGAAGGGAGAGGGGAACCCTCAGCGTCTCGGAACTGACGTCAACGACGAGGGATCTAAAGGAGGACGATGTGCTATTCCTTTGAACTCCCAGCAAAAAAGGGGACACCCATGGGGAATCATGTTATTTTCCCATTTTCTCGTCCCCCACACCCCTCCACATACTCGATCCGGTAACGCCAATGTAAAGACGTCAGCAGCGTTGCTCCCCCACCCCCCCACCCGTGGACATGTATGCACACGGCGTAATCAGGACGATGTCGACCTACGTTATCGTACGGTGTACGAACCGAACCTTACCTTGGGCTGGCTTGAAAATGGCTGCTTCTGCTCTTGCTTCTCCATCGTCCACAGATTGCATTCGTTGAACGCAAACGAAACCCAAACCCCTCGTGCTACCCTTCAACTTTCCTTCCCGCAGCTCCCCTTATCCCATTTATCCTGGCTAGCAAATAACGAATAAACGACCGACAGATAGCTCACATCCGTTGGCAGGGATATCCGGGCACCGAACGACCGGCTTGCGTGGAACTTCTTCAAAAACTTTCTCCACAAGAAGCGCATCGTCCCTTCGGCCGTATGGTGCGGAGAAAATGGACGAAAGAAAAGGATATGCTAACGACGTAATTATCTGCTCATAGCTCGGTCTGGGGTATGCTCGAATGAGCATCTCGTCGGGTTCTCACTCGGTCCAAACCCGCGGTACAGTTGCAACGTAGCTCCAGGATGACGATGCCAGGCACAAGGGGGGTTGTTTGCAGACGACATGCCGTTTCCTCGAGGCCAAACCTGACCATACCTGGCATTCGGGATAAAAGACGCCAGTTGAAGTCCTAATACTCCTTCGACCATCCAAGAGGCGGGGATAAGGTTAAGGTGCTGCTCGCTCCATTAACTACCGGAGAAGCGTATCATGCGTAATAAATGGCTGCAATCTGGTGGCTCTACACACGGGAAAGGTCCACTTTCTTCGATCGATTCTTCCGGGGCGTGCTGAAGCGACGGATGCACCTTCAACGACCTTCTCTCACTATTTATCTCTCTCTCTCTCTCTCTCTCTCTCTCTCTCTCTCTCTCTCTCTCTCTCTCTCTCTCTCTCTCTGTCTGCGTGTGCTGGAACTCGGATTAATCGAAATGTATTCGATTTGCTGCAGCAATCGATCTCTGGCCCGAAAGACCGCTCGGAATTTATCATTAATTCCGTTTCGATTTTCTGTTCCCCGGACGTTCACGCTCCCGGACAAAACAAAAAGAAAAAGAAAAACCACCACCCCCCCCCCCCGCCATGGATTCGTGTTCGAGCGCCATTCCGCGCGATCACTTCACGCGCGCACTATCTATCTCGCGGAACGCGGGAAGCGGCGGCGGCGGCGGCGTTCGTTTGGTTTTTTTTCCTTTGGTTTTTTGAATATTGCATTCCACATATTCGGGCGTCGAGACCGTTCGGCCGGTCCGGCCAGTTCAGGCCGGTGTGCATAAATCATATACATCAGCGGGAGCTGAGGCGCTGAGGCGCTCGAGATCATGGCATCAGCGGATCAGGCGTGCGTGCGGCCGGCCGGCGCAGGTTTTGAATGGCCATAAGCTGATCGAGGTGACCTTCCGCTTCCCAACTCGCAGGCTGGGAGATGGTTGGAGATGCTCCACCCTCCGGTCGATACCAAAATGGCGAGGAAGGAGGAGGAGGCCACCCGGCAAGTCCGGGAGAACCAGTTTCGAAGCAGGTTCGGCACTCCTCCCGTTGGTTTTTTTTTTTTGGGGTGGTTTGGCGGGGGATGAGGGATGGGAGTTTAAAGAATCCGTCAAAGAACCCGTGTGTGAGCTGTGTCTTATCTTTAACACTTTGTTCGGTTTCAGTGCTGGTCACGGGCCGAACGAAAACATATGTAAAACGGAGATAAACACAATTCGTTCAACTCCGCACCCACCTCTCTGGTGTGGCAAAAACCAACGGCTTTGGTTTCATCGACGACGACGACGACTCGCTGTGTTCCTCCGTGTGTGTGTGTGTGTGTGTGTGTGTGTGATGATGCCAGATGATGGAGCATTGATGCGATCGGCAGGTTTGGTAAGAGGGTTCGGTGAGCAAACCAGGCGCAAAGTCGTCACTCCGGTGACTGTCCTCCATCTCTTGGTGGTGCTGGCTTGGCCAGGGGCCTTGCCAGGAGGCAACAAGGGAACAGGTTCACCCGGGACTCCACTGTCCATCCGCGCAAGTCCTTCCGCAAGGCAAGTGGCGACCGCAAAGCCGCGGATTTAGCTGCTCTGCTGTCGTTTGTGCCCGCTACTCAGTGCCTCCACTTGGATTCGGTGCTTCGGAGCAGGCGACGCAAAAGGTATCCAGGCAACGATGAACTTGGTGCCTGGTGCCTGGTGACTCCATTTGCAAAGATTATGCTTCGGAGCGTCAAGCGGCGGTCAAGCGAAAGATCAACGAACCGTTGTGCCAAGATGGAGAGGAGAGGAGGGGGGTCGTATATACTCTGGTTGTTGGGACGACGGGGGGTCTTTACTACATCTGCGAGTGCTCTTCATTTCAATAATCCGTAGCTAATCCCCCGGTGCCTCGTGAGGTAGGACGTTCATTACTCACGAGGCTACTTAACATCCTCCAAGGAGGAGAAGGAGGAGCAGGAGGAGGTCCGTTCACTCCCATTCCTCAAGGGGGTCATTGGATGCACCTAGACAAGTTGGCAATTAATTACAGTTTAAGATTTGCCAACTCCCGCCTCGCACACACACGCACCGATTCGCGTGATTTTAGCTGCCAATCACGATGACGCGGTTTCGCCATTTCTAATTGGCAGCGTCACGCGTTGGTGCTGGTGGCGGTGATGGGCGCTCCCGGGACTCTCGGAGGTCACGATCCGTTTTGTTAACTTTGGAGCGAGGTTTTGGCAGCTTGCTGTTGTGGTTGGTTTGTGTCAAATATTGGCCAGGGCCTAATAGGTGGGGTGTTAATCGCCAGAAAACGCTAATGATAATCCGCCACTTCCGGAACCGGAACCTGATACGCGAACAAGATTCTAGCGCTGTTTTTTTTGCGGTTTGGTTTGATTTATTGATCATTATTTTGAATGATGTATTTGTGAGTTAATGGGATTGAAATTGAATTCGCACCACAATCAGGCAATACATAGCGAAATATTTACTTCAATTAAGTAAAATGACGAAGGATTTTATGCTGGTCAAATCAGATCAAAAGGAGAATATATTTTAATGGTCACCTAGTACTTGTTGATTTCTGTTAAATTTGTTTCAATCCACGCTGATAGTGCTTCGAGTGGTGTAGTGTAATGCTGAACAATTTGCTACACTGTACGTACTAGCGATAGCACATCAAACGGTGGCTTTAACTGCAAATAATGTTGAATCTTTGTTTTCAATGTGAACGGTCTTTTATTTTATTTTTCTTTATGATTGGTAAACCATAATTCTCATGTTTCCTCATTTAAATTGAATGTGTACGTTATTAATACGATTGTGTTTGATTGCATTACGCTACGTGCTGCATACAATGCTGATCTTCAATAATGCTGTTCACCTTTGAAAGTTTATCCTAAATTTCTGCCACAGTTTTTGTAACGGTTTCGTAAATAATAGCGCTAGTATGAGTTTGCTCAATAAAGTCAAGTGGATTCGAATTTGATAATTATGTCAATATATTGCAGTGATGTTTATGTCAATATGCTGGTGATTTTCATTGGTTGCGTCAATTCTCTACCGCAGATGTCATCGGATACGCTCGAGTATCATTTTGACAGTTGTTAAAGCCTGTACAGAAAGATATTCTCATTTTCTGTTTCGCAAATAATGCATTAGACTGTTCTGAATTCATTTTCACTCATTTGTGTAAATAACTGACAGGTTACCTTATATTTGAATTTTGTAAACCTTTGAGGTTATAATACTGGTGGTCAATGAAGAAAAAATGTACGACATCAAATAACCAAGAGAGATCTCAGACTACCCCTTTATATTTGCAACGATGATGACTTAAATGAGCGTGTAATTTAATTTTACAGAAAAACACTTTAATATCAATCCATGACATGCTCATTTTCTTGTTTTCCATTTTCTTGGCCGGCTCTTAAGCGGGCGTCTTGCAATACGGCAAAACCTTCCCGATTGTTTTGATCTCCGGCCATCTTTGATACCTAAGATGGCCGTCTCAAATGCACACAAACACCGGTAGCATCTGGTATAGCACCACTATCTATAAGCTCATTACCGACAACGACAGAAACCCTATTTGCCCTTTTGCCCGGAAGAAGATGCATTCATCGTACCCAGTGTGGAGACCAGGTTTTATCATACCAGCTCTACCTGGCCAGTGCCCGGACCGGATCGGCCACCGGTATCGCAGTGCAGTTCCCAACTTTGTCGCAGCGTTTCCGGCGAGGAAACGGAAAATAATTAGAAGTCTGGTGGCCCCACTCACCTCACCATCCGCATGGTACTCGGCAGGTGGCCATGGGATCGATGGGCCCTTGGGCTGTCATCGCACCACTCTGGCACCAACCGAACCCCCGGTTACACCACAACCGCGTGCGCATAGAACATAGCAAGCGGGGATAAACAAAAGCGGTCTCTAGAAACGCCGGAAAGAGAACGGAGGGAGGGGGTCACGGTGTCATTCAGCTTCCTTCCACCGACCGACGGGCCCCGCGATGTCCCTATCTTTGCTCAATGCCAGTCTCAATCGTAAGAAACAAAACAAACCAAAAACCGATCCTCGACACAAACCACACAAAGACGAGCTCGAGCGTGCGGGAGGGAAGACAGAATTATGAGAAACCACCGGAGCAAAGAGCAGCAGCCGGCATCATCAGTCTGTCTCAATGGAAGCTCTTGGAGGTGGGGAGTTTCGGTTTTTATGTTCTACCTTCCAATGGCACCGTCAAGAACTGGCCGGTCGGAGCCGTCGTCGTCTAGCAGTCGTCGGTTGCATCACTCCCGATGCAGGGGGCCCGATACGATGGTCGCTAGGGCGCAGGACCAGGGCGCAGGAGGGCTCCCTAGTTCAACCTGTCCGTCCTGTGGAATTATGAAGTTTGTGGCAAAGTGTAGCGACCGTACCGTGCCGTGCCGTCACTGCCGAGCTGCGACGATCTCGAGAAAAGGACGCAGAAGGCTATCACACTATTTGTCGAGTTGAGTTTTTGTACCGCTCTTCACGCTCGCTCGCTCGCTCCTGGTTTCCGGTTGCAGTTGCTAAAGTGCTGCTTTTCATCTTGTACCAGGATTGCACGACCGTTGACTGCTGCTACTGCTGCTGCTGCTGGCAACTCGAGCTGTTGGCTGTGTGTGAAATTAACATTTGTCTACGGTCGAAGCACAGCAGCGGCGGGGCTATTCAATCCGGGCTATCGCCCCGAAGTTCCCGCCGTGACCAAAACGGTCAAAGAAAGGCAGGCAGGCAGGCAGGTAAGGTAGGATGAAGATTTTCCCACAACCTCCTTGCAACCGCATCCGCCAGTACCGTTTCCTTTGAAGTTCTTAAGCCCCCCCGCATCGAACAGCCCGGGAATGGCAAAAGGGGAAATTTTAATTTGTTTTTCCATGTCGTTAGTTCTGCCCGGATTGTCGCCCTGGCTTCGGACACTTTCGGCACCACGGACGTGCCGTTTTCAACAGGTTAGCCAATAGGTTCGGTTTTGGTGTCGCAGTGCATAAATCCAGGGCGGGCCAGGCAAGCAGTAGCAGTAGCATCACTGGAGAGTTCGGTTTATGGCGTTTGGCAGAATGCATTTGTATGCTTCTCGATCTCACAGCGCGTTCCGGGGGGATGGGTTCAATGATCCCCTTTTTTTCCTTTAATTTCCGTGGATCATGTGCAGCAGCAGCAGCAGCAGCAGCTCGGTAGTAGGCCTTCGGCTAATGGAGAGGCCCCTCTCCCCCACTACTCCACCCTTTCGATGTTTCAGATCATGTTCCGCGCGCAACAGACTCTTTCAAGAAATCGTCTTTTCTCCATCGATGATTACTATAATTTACGTACTGAGAGGGTTGGGTGCGAGGGGGGGGGGGGGGGCTCAAGTACTCATGGCGCGTATCGTGGGAAGCGGCGAGCAGCAAGATGGCCCGACATGTTGCCGCCCCGGTTCCATCACGGGTGCGATACGATCTTGGCATTTTGCAGAAAATAAAGCGGCACAAAACGGTGCTCCGTTCGGTGGCCGCAAGCAACCCAGCAGTTCACTAGGGGTGGTGTTAGTGGGTGAGGAAGGGAAGGGGATGGGGAGGGGGTGCAGCAATGTGGAGGAGATCCCAATCGGATCTCCCCCGGTACCGAACGTTCCGTCCGACCGTTCTTCCCTGTCTATGGTTTTCTTTTGGTACCGAAGATTGATGTCGCCGTTCGGCGCTGGAGGCGTAAGTTACACACACACACACGGACACACGGACACACGGACACACTCTGGCATCGAAGGAAGGTGCTTTTTCCCGGTGGAACGCGAACGGCAATGACCGGAGGAACGACAAAACGTTGATGGCCAACGACAACGTTGCGCTCGCGATTCACAAACGACTCGTCACCTCGTGCATCACCTCGAGAAACACAGGATGCAGTGGTGGTGGTGGTGGTGGTAGTGATGGAGAGGGTGGTGGCTCTGGAATGAACGAATTATCCCTTTCGGTGCAGCGAGTGGCAGCGCGGCTTGCGTGGCGCGCTCATCAATCATCTCACACTGTTTGATCGCATTGAAGCGATCATCATCAACCTCAAACCGTCAATGCACGAATAATCGCGCGCATACACCACCATTGACGTCATTGACGCAGCTATCGCAGCTAGTGCGATCTATTTACGAGGAATGCACTCGAGAAGAAGGGTCTCTCCGACGCTGCAAACATGTGATGAGAGTTTCTCCGAACCGAACCCAAATTTCGGAACCGGTCAACCGTCTGGCCCCGTATCGTATCGTGATTGACTTGACCGAACAACAATTTGACAATTTGACGGGTTTCTATTGGCAGCCGGCCGGATCCAGCTGCCATACTTGCATATTGTTCGCGAAAACTGTGGCGCAACGTTCGAATGCTAAAACAAGTAATTTAATATGCGCGCTACCATTTCAATGTTCTTTTTTTCGCTCTCTAGCCCGTCTCTCTGTCTCTCTGTCTCTCTGTATTTCCCTCTTCCCTCTCTCCGGGGTGGTCTATGCTTTATGACAACATCTAACGGGGCCTCTGTTCAAGCCGTATATACGGTTCCGTTAGGTTTGTGTCTGTTGTTTCGCTTCGCCGATGCAAAACAGCCGATGGGAACCGCATCGGCCACGCACCAGCACCAGCACCAGCAACAACATGCCACCACCGTAAATCCATCTCGGCGTCATTGTGTTCGGGTGCAACGAACTGTGTTCGAGCCTCTCAGGTGCCGCATCAAAACAGTGGCCAGGGAGGGGGAACACAGCATAAAATAAACTCCAGACTCCTGTCATACCGTGGCCAATGTGGCCGGTTTAGAAACAATCGACCACCGGGGATGGGTAGCGGCAATTGGGAAATAGAATCACCGCCATTTTTTATGCATAATGGGACGCGAGAAGATGATGAGGACCACAGATCACTCATTCTATAAACAGCGCAAAAGCATAAATGATCCCAAAAACGATGTCAAACAGTTCCGGCAGGTTGCGATTCGGTCGCAGCAACCCACGACTGCTGCGACTGCTTTGTTTAGTGACTGTCGAGGGCCACGCCGCTGGTTTACCGCTTCGATAACGCACTTCCTCCTCCGGCTTGGAGTGGCGTTTCGACAATGAAGCCACCTCGCAGGGCCTCAAAGTTTTCCGCCGTTTTGAGCCAAAGATATGGCATGGCATGGCCTTGGGTGTTACCGGCAAACCGGCGGGTGCTAATGGCCGATAGGCAGACAAGGAGACTGTCGTAAATTTGGCTACTGCTACTTCTGCTTCTGCTTTCAACTCGAAAACAATGGAGTTTTCGGTTTGCTATATTCGCATTGCTTCAAACAGCAACAAGGCTTACGGGTTATCGCTGAGCACAATAACTGGCGACTGGCAGCTGGCACTATAGAACCTCGGTGACGGTCGGAGAATTACCAAACATGTTTCTGTTTCGCGGAAGTTCGCGCTTGTCGAAAGCGTTGTACTCGCATTTCGGGACAAACATTTTAATGAATGCGAACTGCGGCAAACAGCATAGACAATGAATGGCAATGATTGGCCTTATCAGAGCATCAGCGAGGGCGGTTGCGGTGGTTTGTTTGTTTGCAGTCGAGTAGTCGAATGTTTTCGTCACCGTTCACCGGAACCACATACCTGGCGTACGGTGTGCATGTAAGATTCACATAAATATTTATCAAAATTCATTCAAAACCCCATTCCACCATTCCGTGGTTGCTACCCTACGCTAGTTCTATCGACTGGTGATTGGCCTAGGCCTTAAGAACCGCCATTGCAAAACTGGCAAACCGATTCACGATGTTCTGGAACATCTCCTGTTCATGCCGCAAACATGAAGCCGCCGGAAGGCGCACACCACATGGAGTGTAAAGCTTCTGTATCACTGAAGATGTACAGCATATCAGAGCATGTTCATCTGTTTGTTCGTTCCGTTCCGGTTTGGCAGAGGCAGCAGACTGTTCAAGCGCAAGGCATCAGAATCAGCATCAGCATCAGAAGCATCGGCTTACGCAGAATGCATGCGTAACGGCAACGGGTGCAAAATCGGTGGTGGTGGTGGCGTTGGATACGACGACGCTATTCGTACGTTCCGCAACGATGCCGATCGTCAGACCGATAATGCACGTTAAGAGAACGGTGCCCTCGGTGCACCGCACCGCAGGGTTCTTGATGAAGCTTAACGCATCAGCGATACGCATCAGTACAAGTGTGTGCATCGTCTTAAATTATGCTAAAAGGCAACACGATGACGATGGCATCCGGCAACAAGGCAGGCAGGCAGGCAGGCAGGCACATGCCCATCATGCTCTGGTCTGTCGGTGCGAACTTGTAATTTGGCATCGGAATGCCGGCCGTGGTTTGTTTCGGTGCTCCAGAGGATTCCCCTTCACTCTGGCTGAAAGGGGGGCAGCCGATAGGCGATGTGTGTGTTGCGTGAGTGCCGCTTCCGGCCTAGACTATTATTAACTAATCTGTGACGTCTTAATTGATAAAGCATGACAGCTATGGGTGCGTTTCGATGGGAAAATGTCGCGTTTTGTTAGCCGTTTTCATCACGTTTAGCGCGTGCTAAGCCGGTTCGTGTGGCATTTATTTTCGGAACCAACAGTTTCCGTTTGCCTAAAAATGGCATGAAACTTCTCGAGTAAAGACCATTCAGTGTTCTATTGATTGTGTGTCGGTGGCAAATGAAATGTGCTATTTATGCATTTGTCCTATCAAGTGAACGGCTGTTCCATTTCGAATTGCCTATTTTGGTACGACTTGTGACATATTCTTGGGGCTATTTCAGACTCTCTGTTGTCCTGGAAACGAACACCTACTAAGACTCGGATATCAATGGAAAAGTCCATCGTAAAGGTGGAATGCCACTATAGCATGTTTCCGTCAAGATATTCCCAAAAGAGGTTGAAATAAAGTTGCTAGTGTAGCCGAGCACGGTTAAGATGAAATAAACATTCTTTTACATCCAAGTTGCTCTTAACATAACGCATACATCGTTCATATTGGCTGCTTACTTAGTGCGTTGTTAATATGTGTGTTTGACACTCGAAAAGCAATGTTGCTATCATAGCCATGCGTCTAAAATAAAGTGTCGCAACTCGCCAAACGACGACTCAATGTTCAATGTTCTGTTAATGTTGCTTACGTGACCTTGAACCTTAACGCAATCGTTCTACTCCACACTCCCCGAAAAATGCGCACAATGAACGACACGCTGCTGATCAGTTTCCCACCATAAATGCTTAAATGCTAACAGCCGCCGTGCATGATGCATCATTTAACACCCACCTGCCAGCCCGTTGGACGTTTCCGCTGAAGCGATTGAAGTGCATGTCTAATTGGCAGGCTTAATGAGTGTGTGTGGGTGTGTGTCTGGGTGTGTGTGTGTGATTTTGAAAAATTCATGCTCACAATGTACTCGTGCAAACCACTCACATGACACACGACACGACACGGCCTGGCATGGTTCGTTGTGTCCCCGATGCTCACTACCTGGTTTTTTTTGGCGGCGTCTATGTTTGGCAGCGGAAATGATCTTGATGTTGCCCTTTCATCTACTCCAACCTGTGGGATATGCATGACCATTTTCCACTGTTTGCAATTGATTCCAATGTCCCTCTACAGCGTGCGAATACCGAGAATGAATTCATGGAATTCCGATTCCGATGCAGCCATCGGTCCGGACCTGGGAATTGCCATGAATGTGTATGCTTTATGCGTGCGTTTGATCTGTGAATAGAACCGTCGGTGCGTGCGGTGGACAGTCAGTCAGTCAGTCAGTCAGTGAAAACGCAGCAACATCAGCACAGCGGAAAGCGGAAATGGGGACAAGTTGACTTTTGCGCTTGCGCTTCACTCCGTGGCTGGCTGGCACCGCGGAACGGGCACGGAGTTTGGAATTATTTTTTAATTAACAACATGCTTAAGCTTCTTTCTTATTCATGAAACTTTTAATTAGTGTTGTCCCTCCCCCCGCCAGGCCACCCAGCCACCCAGCATTTTATGGCCAGCGTGTCATGCTTTCGACATTTGCCGGCACTCGGCCTCGGCCGGAGAGAGAAAGCATTTCAGGGCGGACCAACAGTGTCAACAGGCCAGTGGAATGCTTTTATAAGCCCGGCGTGAGCAGCATTCTCATCATTCGTTCGTGTGGCGGTGCAAACATTTACTCTCTCGCTCCCCCGTATCAAACCTGACCTGACAGCATGTAGAGCAAAGTTTTGAACATATTTCTTGCGAATGCATAAAAAATGCCTGACTACGGCTATTAAAATGATTTCATTATTCCACACCTCAACTGCCTGCCTGGCTAATAATTCCTCATTCTCGATATTTTTTCACTTCCAGATGCGAGACGCCATTTTGCGGTACCTAAAACCTGAGCTAAAAATCACAGGAAAAGGTAAGTGAGCGTGAATCTCATTTGTAATACTTTATGATTAAAAAACGAAAACCCGCCACGGAACAGATCTCTTTCCCTGTTTCCATGTCAAACGCGGTAGATTAGATCGCAGGTCAAAGACGACTTGATCGAGCGAAGAACCGTCGTCCTAAGATTGTAGCAATGCATTAAGCAAGCGGCATTGGATTGAATGAAGAAGTTTGTATGCCGTCAACCGACCGACATCAGGTTGACTCTTCATTTGTCACCGGGTTGCCTAATGGCCGAACCTTAACCATCCCCGTGGGTAAGGAAGGGGTGAGAGAGATGGAAGGGAAGGGGTTCGTGCGGTGGTGGTGATTAATGAAACCGCTGATGAAACTGGATCTTTGGGTCAGTCACGAGCGAGAGAGCGAGAGAGAAAAGTTGAATATTAATTGGCTGCCAGCCGATGATGACAAATGTTTTGCGTCTTAATGACGCAACAGGAACCATTTACCTTACCGGACAGGCTTCCGGACCGATTTGGCAAACGGTGGCGACCGCGGCCGACCCACCGCCACGAGACAAAGTTTTTGGCTTCGGTTTCTTCCATCAACGGAACGGATCATCCTGCGCGCCCCACGCCCCGGATATAGGACAGAATAGAAGGCAGAAGGCAGAAGCAGACCTACAAATTTCCCTACAAGACAACCCAAAGTAACCCGATGGGTGCGCTCGTTGTCCCATTTTGCAGAGATTCCCCGCTCTCTCTCTCTCTCTCTCTCTCTCTCTCTTTCTCTCCCTCTTTCTTTCTGTCAATCCCAGGCCCTAGCGCTTCCTCGCGGGAGATCAAAAATAACCACAAAGCCGCCGGCACCGCTCTGCCCTGCTGCTGACTGGCTGGCGGGTTCTGCTGATTGCCTCCATGTTTTGCAGCCTCCTGCTCCTCCTCTTTCCTAGTCCATTTAGCCAGGCGCCAACGCCGTCGCCTTATGATTTATGACCAATCACTGAAATGAATTTCCATCCGATCGGTAGTTTTGAGGCGTTGGTGGTGGAGACGCGCAGACGGCGGTTTCAATTACTATTCTTACGCGTAAAGTGGATGAAAATTCAGCGAGGAAAATGCGTTCCCTCTCTCTCCGTGTTCTGCGCCGACTTGGAAGTATTTATTTGAAATCCTCAAAGCTCCCCCTCCAACACCTGGCACCTTGATGCAGCTCCATTAATTCGCAAACGGGAGCGATATGTCTTTGCAAAGAAAGGAAGGAGAGAGAAAAAAAACCGAAAGACGCAGAAAGCTTTCCGGTCAATCTCTTGGGAGGACAAGCGCTCGATAAATGCTCACTCGAAACGGGTAACTGATGGCGAAAGCTTCACAGCTACATATAACAAATGACATGAATTAATACGCCCCAGTGTCTCTTGGCTTTTCCCATTGTTCGGTGACATTGTGGACATCTTTCAATCATGGCGCACGCACGTACATGCTGGTGTGTGGTTCTGTGTGTGTGTGTGTCTGACTAGACTGAGCATCAACGAACTAATCCTACAAACGATGAGGACAATGAATCAGCTACCGGCGTACCGGAAGTACACTGCACTAAATGCTGCACAATGAAACAGGTGTTACGGATACGGATACATCCTTATACTGACACCATACTGAGGCCTTTTCCTTCCTATTGCTGGCCGATTTGTTACCGATTGAATATCGAGCCGACGAGACTTGTGCTGATTGCTGGCTGGAACCCGTGGCCTACCCGTGGGTGTAAAGGGGTTTTTCAAGGAAAAAGTTTCCTCCCCAACCTTATGTTTGCCTTTTTTGTTTTGTTTTGTTCTGTTTGACTTCATCCCCCTTCCCGGCGGTTGCTGCTGATGCCGTTCCAGTATTTACATTTGGAAATGGAAAATACAACTTCAAATACGTTCGTTCGTTCGAGTCCCGTCGTCGTCGTCGTCGTGCCTGTAACAAGGCCGGTGAATAAATACATTTAAAATTGTTCTCTGCCTGGCACACAAAAGGCACAAACGAAAGGGGTGTGTACGCGTGTTGTTCGCGTTGAGCAAACTCCGAGGTTCCGAGTTTCCGAACTAATTACCATCGAGCGTATCGGTGCGCGGTTTGCTCGAACTTTTTGCTCGAATCGAATTTTTGATTTTGATTTATTTCACGAACCGTTGAAAGTGGGATAGGGGAGGGGGGAAGAAACGTTTTTGGGAGGGACCTACACACCCACGGAAACACGTCACGGAATGGTGAGTTTGCTGAATAGCACCATCGGTCCCTCCCCCCTTTTGTCATCTGGCCGCAGATGGTTTGGTGCGAGTGTCTTCGATTTTCCTCCGATCCGAGGACGTGTCAGCAATCCATCAAAGTGGCTTCCGCGATACACGTGTGAACGGACAGAACGCGGGGGTTGAGCGTGCTGGAGCGGACGACGCGACGACGATTTCCCAAAGGACATCCCACTGGACGCTCTCCGCCGGAAAAGCAGAGAACGGATTCCCCAGCAAACTGTATAAATTAACTGGAAAGTAAATCTATTTACCTGCCAGCCACCATTAGGGCGGTGGAGCAGCGCCGGAAAAGGGGTCAGGGAATGTTGTTTACTGGCGCTCGCTGTCTGCGCTCCGGGGCATCATCAATTTTCGTTATATTTCAATCTAGTCGAACGTGATGCCGCAAATGAATTGGAGTTTATGCAAAACTCCCGCATCTGCTCTCCGGGCTGAACGGGTTTTCTGGGTAAAGATCCTAGGAGGCTGGGTGCTTGGAGTAAAAAAAAAGGTTGGCAAACATTCCATGGACACTTTTCCCCGCGTTCCGATGCTGTTATACTGTCGGGTTGAATTCTGTGAACGCGATCCGAGCCCGCCCGTTTATTCGCGTTTGTGGAAAAGCGACCCCCCCACCACCTCCCTCCCTGGTATTCACTCAATCGCAAACAAACGCTGATATCCCCTCACCCCACCACTCGCGAGCATGAATCTACCACCAACCGCGCATCCGTGCATCCGTGTGGAGAGTAATGTGGTGAATTGAAAATCAATTGGAATGAAAGGATTTCTCATTCAGCAAGCTAATATTATGGTTACATTTTGTTTGACGAGGAAAGAGATTAAATTTCCTTTCTCCCCCCCCCCCCTTCCCCTGGCCATTGCTCCAATCGAAGCGGGTGGCAACCTTTGGAATGCAAAATGGGAGGAAACATACATGTGCTGGGGTAAGAGACTGGAGTGGTATCATCAATTTCCCCGGAACGTCATTCACTGTCAGGGCGCGATGAGTGCGATACAAGGGCGGTACGTAACCGGGCATAACATGCTCATAATTCGGCTTCACGTTGGCAAGAACGAGGAGGAGGCTGGACGCTCACTCGGCCCGGAAATGGTGGAGGACGCGAGTACCGCGAGGAGTTGTAAATATATTTGAATGTTTTGATAGACTTCCCTCGGCGGGTTTTTCTATTGGAGCGACGCGACGCGACATCTTCCAGGAACCGAAGCAACAGGATTGGAATAGGATTGGCCCTGGTAGTGGTAGTGGAAGGTGCGTGTTGTGACACGGTCTTTTCCCTCCCCCCCCCCCCCAGTTTCTACGGGCGCAACCGGGAGACGCATTTCATTTCGACAGGAGGATTCCAGGATGGTAGCCAACGTTTACGCACGTTCGTTGGTTTCGCAGCTTGTAAGCCGCTTCGACCGTGGTTCGGCAGCGACGCAGAAACGGCAATCGTGATGTGCCATAAGCCGAAAAGTCCCAGGCACAAGGCCGCCCGTTATGCTGCCACCGCCATTTTCCACTACTAACACCAGCCGCTACCGGTGTCGGTGGATGGTGGTGGTGTCGATGAAGGCTTGGCTTGGGTTTTGTGCGGAAATTTCTGACAAAGCGTTTCTTTGTTAATCCTCCGGGGCCGGGAAATGCCTCTCTCTTGCTCTCTCTCTGCCCGGACGCCCTCCCAGTAGTACTGGCCCGGCAGAAGATTGTACAGAGCGTTTAATTTGCGTTTTGTGTGTGTTTCTGGTGAACCATTTTCGGGCAATGACTTTTGCGTTGAGCCCGGCTCCGGGGAACAATTTAGCAACAGTAGGTAGGGCTGTGCGAGCGAGTGCTTTCGAGTGAAGCATAAATCGACGTGGGATCCCGGTCCAAACCAAACCCGGCCTTCGGTCGGGGGCCATATTGCGCTGGCCAGGCACTTTTACCGCTCGCAAAATACCCGAAAGCCGAAATTGAAATGCAAATCGGATAAAATTTTAATTAATCGATGTAAATTTTATCCTCGGAATTTTTGAAAATGTAACTAACCAACGACCGACCGGCTCTTGGAGCGAACTGCCGCGCAGCATGATGCATTCTCATGGATGGTTCGGATAGTGTAGCACCGACCACTTGTCTTCCTGCGGACCACTGTGCGGTCTGCGGCCTTTCGACGGTGTCAAGGTTTGTGTGTGTGTGTGAGTATGTTTATTTATGGGAGGTATTAGAAGCGGACCTCCGATGCATGATAGTTACCACCGCTGCACTGTTTCTGCTGGTTGTTGCGGAGATGTACGGGATTACTGGTTGAGTGAAACAATGGGCACTAACTGCACACACAAACACACGCACAGAACGTTAGAACACTGACGAATGGATTGTCCATCGATGGTCATATTTCGCACGGAAGTATCTAAATGGATTAGGCCGAACGTGCATATGCGATCCTTACTAAGCACTTCCATTGTTCGATACTTCCAATATGCATGCCGACAGTGGACCTGCTTGCATGCGAGGCTCGGAGCAATGCGAAAGAATGGTTTTGGCGATAGTTTCATTAACTATCTTTACGAATGTTGAGACAAATGTTTGATAAATTCTGTGAAGTATTCCAGGATAGCAGTTATAGAAAAAATAATTAACCTTGTAATGAGGCAAATTATTTCAAAGAAATACGCAAGAGTCGCTATGATTATTTTAATTTTGTTTCAGTTGTAAAACACTTTGTTAAGAATGTATCTTTCCACATATTGTACTAAATGATCAACATTTGTATTTATCAACTGTTAGTGCCACTGCTTGGAACGAGACTTAGTTTTTGTGTTTTGTGTGGCATAGGAAATCAGAAGATTTCAATGTTAATCGATTGGAATGGCTCACTTCAACTTCTTGTTCTGGCTTAGAAAATTTCTCTTCTTCTTTCAATATTTCGTTACAAACTCTTACAACATTTTCATGGGGGCAAACCTGCAGTTATTAGGTACTATAATAATGTTCGAGAATAGTTTCCGATTGTATATAAACCCCAAATGAACTCAGCTTCACAAGTTGGTGTCTTTGGAGCATGAAAATCATTCTTCATAGAGCTGAATCATCAAATAGCTATTTGAGGGATTTACCATCAGGTAAATTTAACAGTTTAATTGTTTGTCGATGCTGTAGCAATTTAAAACAAAACTAAATTTTAACATAAAAACTGCTTCTTTTGCTGTCCCCAAAGCGTTTCTTTAAGTTAAAACGGTAGTATAAGAATCAAATGGGGAAATAAACACTATATTCCTATTTGCCAAAGACTAACAAACCTATGCTGTAACAAATGAAATAAGACTATGAAAAGAAAGGCTAAACAATCTTCTTTGCAAAGGGTTAGATGATCATCTAACGAGGACATCATCAAAATAGTTCTGCGTCGCCGTTCAATGACGTGTGCTCATCTCCATACCGAACATCATCATATCCTTGGCATCGTCGTCCCTCAATCAAATGCTATTTTCCCTCAAAGGTAATATACATTTTCAACCGTTCCGTCGTCCGCCGCGGTGGAGATACGTGAAAAATGTCGGAATTTATCAATCATCCCTCATGTCCTACCCGGGGTCATCGTATGAAAAATCGTGCTTCGGAACCATCGCACCGAAACAGTCCTGAACAGAAACCTTCCCTCAGCGGAGATAAAGAGTTTTCAGAGTCCCTTAGCCCCCGAATCAATTTTCGAATCGGCAAATAAAAGTATGATAAAATTAGCTTTGCATCAATAAGCAAACGGTCAACGGTATGGCTATGGTAACGGTAACGGGCTATCCTCCGTATCTCCGTATGCTTTTTGCTCACTCGCCTGCCTCCTGGCACTCGTCGTTCACCACAAACGAGATTTCCTTTCTACCACAAGTGGTCCTCCATTTTCGACCGCCCAATATTGTTCTCTCTTCTCCTCCGGTTCTTGAATTTATGCTATAGCTCATCTTTCATCATAGCCGAACCGGTGGGGAAATATGAATCTACGTCTACAATTTCTAACGAATGATGAGCATTCGTCCAAAATCATGCCCATGATGAAGGTACGATATCTGCTCCTTCTCTCTATTTCTCTATGTTAAGCTTTTGCGCCCTCAAAGTGCTTAGCGCAAACGTGCAGGAGGATATGTTAAAGCGTTATGAATTTTCCGCTTTGATGGTGCACGTGCAAAACACCAGAGAGGGTTCCCCCAAAATGGAGTGCTTTATTCGAGGATATTGTTTTATCGTAAAATAGATAGAAATTTGTCCATCAAAAGACTGTACCACTTATAATAGACGAGTAATTCATGTAGATAAATAAAATTGGATTGTTTGAAAATTCATCGCCAAATAATGTAACGTTCGGACCGTGCTGCATTGTTCTTGGGCGGAAAATGTTGATTGCCGGAAATTACAAATTTTGTCCGAACAACACGGTACGCACCGAGAGCTTTTCGTCGGAAAGTTCTTGCTTGCTTGCTAGAGGATTTCGACACAAAACTCAAACTCACTTCTGGCACCACCGTCGGAACATTCCACCGTCGTCGTTGACCGTCGAAAATTATATGCAAATTAAAATCCCTGACCCCTGGCGCTGGACGCTCCTGCCGCTGGTGCGACCCTTTCTTTTTTGCTGTTGTTGTTGTTGTGTCACATTACGGCTTCTCGCAAGCAGTTCATCTCGGGTGCCATCGTCGTCGTTGTCGGGCGCGTAGAAAAGAACGCAACGAGGACAATTTTCCCGAGAAAATTCCGTTTCATTCCAGTTCCAGTCCCGCCGATCTTATTCAGCAAACAGATCCCCCTCCCACTGGTCGATGGTGGCACCCGAGGTTGCTGGCGAGCGCGAAACTGGAAGCTGGGAAACTGGAGACTGAAAAGAAAATAGCATCACGTCGTTGCGCTCCGGCATCCGTCCAATCATCCGTTCGTCCGTTCGTCCATCCGTCCGGTAGCCAGAAGCCAGTAGCACTCTATTCGGAGCACCCAACAGACGAGGAGCAGGAGGAGAAGGAGAAAGGAACGAAGGAGACACAGCCACAGCGAAACAACAAGCGCATAACTTTGGCCTTACATTTTCTTCGGTTGGGATTTTCTCCCCCTTTTTGGTGTGCGGATGAGAACAAATTAAAAACGGTTCGCCCCAAACCGTTCGGGCCCATCGGGACATCGCAAGTATGCCGGTGCCCGTTGTGGCCATCGGTCTGATCGGTCGGACAACACAACAATCCCGCGGCATCGGCATCGCACGCCTTGTTAGTGGTCATTTTCGGTGGCTCACCGCGGAACAAGGATGGGATGGAGGAACGTTTGGTGCTTCCCCTTCCCTGGAACATGCCCCCGAATGGATATTGACATTCATCATAACAGCTTGGCCGCGGTATGTTCATTGTACCGTCCGGAATTTGAATAAACTCGGGACGTGAAACCCGATACTGGAAAGCACCAACGAGCGACGGTAAAGGGATCGGAAGGGTGGAGATGTGGAGCATAAGAAGCTAATTTCGTTCGTGGAATTACAGACCACAGTGGTGGTGGTGGTGGTGATGTCTCTCCCCCGATGGATGACAAATGTCGCTTCATTTACCCAGAATCCTTCTCTCGTGGCCTTAACCGTGGCCAATGTCGTCCCGCTTCCCCAGCTGGTTGCCCTGGGTTGGGCTGGCGTCGACATACGCATGTCACACGCATCACACGCACATACATACAAGCTTGTTTGCACGGTTTCGCCTTAATTTGTCTCCTTTGTTTGCGAGTTGCTCGCTCACCACCACCTCCCGGCGTAATACGCGATCCCCTTTTTTGGGGAAAGTCAGTGGCGCAAAACCTTGCCGGGGGGCCAGAGAGAGCGAGAGAGAGAGGACCGCACACCACGGATCGGGCTCTAGCAATGCTCTATGGGCCCTGGGAGCGGCCACAAAAACGCATCATTCGCGTTCGCGCCCTTGCCGTCGACCGGCTTTGCCCCGAATTAATGCTTCAAACGAGCGACCATCAAACACACACACACACACACTCACGCGGAGAGGCCCGGGTGTTGTCGGCCTGGCACCGGCATCGACAGCAACACAAAAAACCGACCCCGGACCCCCCCCCCCATTTCGGTAGCGGAATCGACAACGCCGACATGACGAACCGGGAACCGGACGGGACACCGGAGTCACCGAATTCTCCAAATTGCTACTGACATTTTTCCGAGTAATCAACGTGCTCAGCCTTTCCGGCCACTCGCCCGGCATCCGTCGTGCAGCAGTATCCTCATCAACAGCAGTAGCAGGCCTAGCGACAACCACGACAACCACGATGGCGACGACGACGGTGACGACGACGATGACGACGATGAAGATGGCGAAGCCCGATTTAGCTGTCAATGGTGATCACATCGTTATTGCCGTTGCACTACGATCGGACCCCCTCCACGGTCGGTGATGCTACGGAGGATCCTCCACGTCTGACTCTGTGTGTGTGTGTGTGTGTGTGCGAGCAATTTGGGAGATTGGCTGCGATCAAAGTTTGACAAGCTTGGGCAATTTGGGATTGGTCATGTCGCATCGCTTCTCAGTGCGGGATGGCCAGCATCGCCGGCATTCCGCATTTGTCAGTTTTCATTTCAATTGCTGCAAGCAGCCACCATTCCAACGGGACAGGTTGGAGGACATTATCAGAGCCTCGCGCTACTGCGTTTTGGGATTTTTTTTTAAATTTTTCTTCTGTTTTTTTTCTTGTGGTGCTTTTGTTTTTGGCTCGTCGATAATGGGGCCTCCGATTGCCCGGCGTTTCCGGTGTGGCCAACAACCGTGTGTGTGACACAAAACAGTGCAACATGCCCCCCCGAAAGGTCACTTTCAGGCGCACAAGGTGTGCCCAGGCCTGCGCCTCGGTGTGCACCTTGAACATGTCAAAGGCGGTCCCGTGGCATCTGTGTGCGCCTGTGTATGTGTGGTCGGTAGCATTAGTGTTCCGGGACGATGGCAGGCAATGTGGAATGCGGAGCGTGCTTAGTGCATTGAACACATCTGGTCATCTAACCATTTTCTGTCCATTTCCGTCCGGTGATCCGTCCCCGGTATCCAATCCCTTGGGGAACTCATTTGGCTCTTCGGTGCAGCGCCGTGCTCGAGGCTTGAGATGTTTATAAATGTTCTGCACAGCGTTCGAGCCTTTAACGGTGCACGGAAGCATAGAGTCAATGATGCGCTGCCAGTGTTCCAGTACCGGTGCTGCAGATGAGCTTTGACCATTGAAAAGAGGACGTAGAAGTCCGTAGTTACCAAGCGCTGTGAGGCTAGGCTGTGTGACGGGGAGGAAATGCACACAAAACGAAAAAAAAACTACAGCATCCCGACGGAAATTCATCTGTCCACGGTACCCGGTAGGACACTGAAGCAGCCACACGGCAGCAGCAGCAGCAGCAGCAGCAGCAGCCAGTATTCGCCAAACACCGTGAGAACGGCGTAAACGTGGTCGACGACGCCGTCGCCTGCTACCTGTGTTCGCAACATGAGGGCTGGCATGTCACAATCCCCCATAAGGCGATCACTGAGTCCGCAGGGCGATAGCCAAGTAGCCTTTGATGCCAGCCTGCCTGCCTGCCTGCCTGACGGTCAGGTGATTCTGTGTTTTCTGTTTTTTTCTGTTGTTGCGAAAAAGCACTCCGGGGACTTTTTGTGAGGCTGGGCATCTGTCCTTTTTGGTAGATGTAAAAGCACAAGGGAACATTATTTCCGCTTCCGTACGATGACGAATTTACCGTCAAGCTCCATTTTGCTTGAATAAACATGTAAGCAGACATGCAGACATGTACCAATATAGTACTAGTCATTTTGTATCACATAAACATACTTTATGAATCTTGTAGAATGTAGTCTATTCATATAATGCTTGTTTATTAGTAAATTTTATGATATGTCCATTCATATTCAGCAAAAAAAAATCAAGACGAAGCTAAAACATAAAAGAATGCGAATATTTTGAAATACAGCACCCTAATTTCTGGCCGCACATTACTCAGAAGATGACACATTGAATTGAGCTCTTTAAATACTGTTCTTGTTCTCGATTCATTCAGCCGCATTTTCCTTGACTAGATTGCTTATTCCACTATGATCTCCAACAGTTCCCAATCTAAAATTTCAGTCAGAGCGATTAATTTGGTTTGACGATATTTAAAAACCAAAAACGCAATCCCCTACAAAGCATTAAACCTTTATAGAGCCAAGCGCCAATCGATGTGCTGTATGCGAACAGCAAATCCTCTCCAAAGCGCCTCCAAGTGACCAGTCCAGAGAGAGAGAGAGAGAAAGAGGACGCGTGAAGCACGGCAGCACGCGGAATATTTATACAACCGACATGCTTCATTCGCCGTCGCTAGATCTCTCATTCGTCATGTCGGCCCAACCGCCACCGACCGACCGACCAACCGATGGCCTATCTTGAAACGCACCGAAATAGCGCCCTTCGAGTATGGAACCCAAACAACAACATTAGGACAAAAATAGCAAAACACCTAATATTAGAGCGTTCGGTTCTGGCCTCGTAA